>NW_026516700.1:0-346526 GCF_025766255.1 Zychaea mexicana
GATGCTGCACAGCTAGGATCATCTTACATGGTCTTGGCTCCCTCGCAACTGTTGCGAACAATTTTATTTGTATATACTTTCTTCTATGGAGGCTCTACCTGTTAATAACGCTTCTCAGGTTTTGGGCCGAGTAGCAGATGCTGCACAGCTAGGATCATCTTACATGGTCTTGGCTCCCTCGCAACTGTTGCGAACAATTTCTATACGTTTTATTGAGATACGGTTTTGCTCCCGCTATA
Organism: Zychaea mexicana; assembly: GCF_025766255.1. Taxonomy (NCBI): domain Eukaryota; kingdom Fungi; phylum Mucoromycota; class Mucoromycetes; order Mucorales; family Lichtheimiaceae; genus Zychaea; species Zychaea mexicana. The sequence continues at coordinate 240 of NW_026516700.1, forward strand.
AGTCGAATAGGTATGCCCAACACACTCAAATTTATTGAAACCATTTGTCAGATAATATTATTTAGAAGGGCCGAAGCGTTTTGCTCGACCATACAGGATCAGTCAATCGCCCGGTTTCTCTTATATGAACTACATTATACAAATCTTGGTGACCAGTTCACAAGAGGTACTAGCATATAGAGCCATGGGGTTCTGTTTAAATAGTACAAAGCACTGATTTGTTTTATTAACAGTGTCAAGCAGATTCTTCATGGGCTACACGATTTCGTATAATGGTGGAAGAGGATGTAATAATTATGTCGATAACAAGCAACACTTAGAATAATTTGATGTATTAGTATATCCGATAAAATAATAAAAGAAAGGAAGCCAGGGGTTTTGCTGAGTAGATCAAAGGGCGTAAGTTGGATGTGGTATGAAAAAAAAAGAGAAGATTGGGAGGGTAAATACGCGATGTACCGATGTGCATAGCCATTCAAGACAGTACGTATTGAAGAGTCACCGTAAGCAAAAAAGCATACAAGATATTGCATAATATGATCATTGAGGATGAACGTGATGAGGAGGAAATGCGGCGTACCTGTAGACGATTATATAATAAGTACATATTCGACAATGTTTAAAGTACACCAAACACTTCATTCATCATGAAAGCAAGACAGGCATTCATGCGATGCATTTTCAGACCAAGTAATACATTGCTATATTCAGATAGAGTGTTGTGCACAGCAGCCATACAGTGACCATCGGATAAACTTTTTTTCGTCTTTAACAGCTTTTCGAACCGTTAGAAGTCATCAACCAGCAACTCGCTCGTCCTCTAACGCAGAAAAATGGCCGCCTTGGACATTGTTCGTCAGTACGAAGCAATACGTTACTAAAAGATGATATTTACCACTTCAAATTCGTTGAACTGTTGAAGGTCACCACTTGCTTCTAGCCATTCACGAGGGAACTTTGTGCATGTTGGGTCAGTTTTGCATATATACTCTAGATCTATGCAGTGGATTACCTTGTTTAGCTCGCTGGGGACATAGTCTACGCCCAATGGAATTTCGACACGGTTAAAGAACATTATCCGCATTGCCTCTTCGTGAACGCCCCGTAACACAGTCGTGTGGATGACGACATGGTGTTGGTAAGCCAATAGATGGTAAGTTCCGTCAGGAACTCGTCGGTTGTGATAGTCTCAGGCAGAGCCTCAGTGTCTTGTCTGTCAGCAGGATGAAACGTCCAATTATGCCTTTTCGAGCATCCAGGCTACACTAAAAAAAGTCAAGTTCGAGAGAAAAAAAAGAGACCCTTGCGATCTGACCATACCTAAACGTGCCACTGGGCTATCTACCAAGCCAAATACAAGTGTATGAGGACGCGTTCCCTGGATGGCACGGTATCTAGCCTCCCTGTCATTCTCAACGTCTGCAAACGATTTGCCTTTTATTTTGGTGCTACCACGACCATAAATTGTATCGTATCCAAGCGCCAAGCTTGAGCACTTTGATTGGATGGTTCCACAGATTCGACACTGTCGAGAGAGGCGGTACAACCATTGGTTAGACGGTATGGAATCCCTTGCGTTGAGTCGCTCGGCTCTGCGCGATCCATTTGCCAATCACGGAAACCCAATCCGACCCAGCGATCACTTTGTTCAAATGAGTTTAGTAAAATCCCAGCTGATCCCTTTAGCGACGACTTATATGGTGGGCTGTTGCAAACCAGATATTAAGGAAGATATGACAAAAGGGGTGCGCACTGTCGAAATTGTCAAGAGCCGTTATGGGGATACCAACGACAGCTGCTACACAAATTTTCTTGCAAATGCCCGCAGATGCAAAGATGCTGAAAACCTCAGCGGTCCTAAGCATGCTATCGCTCGACTGTGGTTTTACCACGAAAACGGCCAACAATGTTCACCGAGCACCAATAGTAGCAGTAGCAGTAGCAGTAATGGCAGCCATCATCATAAAGGTAGTCGGACGAAAGCCTTTTTGATTAAGTTGCCCCATAGGAACAAATAAAGACTACAGCGCTGTGTACTCATGTACTGTCAGAAGAAACCAACTGTATGAATTGCACAAACTGTATGAAGTGAGCTTACTACATTGACTCCTCGTTACTACAGCGCATACAGCACTTGCATGAAATATGATTCCAGAGTAGCTAAGCTTTGCATATTTTCAAGAGAGAACCATATTCAAGAACAATGTTTTCTTGTTAAGCCATGTTTGATGGAGTAAGACAAATTTCAGAGCAAAGAGGATGGCTCAGAGAAGTACAGTAACCGCTCGTTAAACCGATTACCCTTAAACCGATATTTCGTTAAACCGACCATTTCCCCAAAATACCGGCTCGGTAAGCCGTAAAATATCGGACGTTCGCTAAACCGATCACTGATCACTTGTCTCACAATTGATCGATTATTTTTGGTCAAGTTACAAAGCTTTATAGCTTAATTGGCGAAATTGGTGATATGAAATTGCATCAAATTCAACCTGATTTTTCTCTTCACAGATGTTAAAATTCTCAAAGGCTCAACAGTAATAGGAAGATCGTCTACCAATTGCTGTTATTTTCGTTTCATCTTCGCTATCGCCTATTTGATGTCTTCCTGTTCTTCTTCTTCTTTCTCCCCCTCAACAATTCGCATCCCAACCTGAAATGTATATAAACATTACATGTAATACTGTAACAACATAAGATGATCCTTCCAGCGAGTTCTATATCTCACTTGGCGGACCCTCAATCTTTAAACCGATCATTCGTTAAACCGATCACTTTCTCGAAAAACCGAGGGGATCGGTTTAACGAGCGGGTACTGTAGAATACAGATCAAGATGGCAAAATTAAATATGTCGGTGCAACGTCTGTGCCAAGAATAAGCTAAAGTGTGATGACAACAGCAACAACAATACCGGGCCGACACCGAGATATCCGATAGGCACTCTTCGTTCATATATATGATGGTTCTTTCACAACTATGTGCGGATATATATCAGTGACACTATCAGAAGAACCAGTACAGTACATGTGTTTTTGCAGAGATACTGACTGTTTCAACTGAAGGAGATGGAAGGAAAAAAATCACAGCTTCTTCTGACCTACGAGTCCCCCATTAATGTACGGTACTGTATATTTATCATTGCTAATGAGCGCACGAAAGAAAAAGCGACGTGGTACAACTCAAGGAGGCGTAGTGCTTCAGGTTTCATGTTGTAACATATGCTATCGGAAGGTGAACATCGATATACATGCAACCCATAGCTTCACAAATGTCTTATAGCAACATGGACTGGTGCTGTTTACGCAAGGGACCGGGAATGTATGCAAATATGCATCCAAATGCGCTGAATTCCTTCTCATTTCTCTCTTCTCTCTCTCACTCTCTCTGTCTCTTTCTCTCTCTGAAATCCACTCACCTCACTGTCCATACATATTTACAAAAAACATGATGTAGCCCGGGTTACTTACATCAACAAAACAAATGCTTTAAAATGTGTCAGATTTCTCACAACTTTCTTTTATAAAAAGGCAAACCAACTTTGCATCTCCCGCGCTCTCTTTTCTTCCAAATCTCTCTACTGTTCTCTGCGCCATACAGACCTATGCACAACGCACACGCAAACTCGTATAAGTTTGAAGACGAGAAAATGGAATATCACCACTCTCACCGTCAAGACATCGTTCCTCCACCTTCTCCACCGTCATCATCTATCACGGACGATGAAAAGCTAAATGTCGCACCGTTATTCGATGAACATACGACCGGCCATCTTCTGAGCTCTGTCGGCAACGTCGAGCAAGCACAACATCACCTCAAGGCTCAGCGTGGTGCCTTTCTACGCACTGTCTCAGACCCGGCTCCACAACTGCAACAGCAACGTCCGTACCCGCAAGCGCTCATGGATATCCATCGCTTGGCAATCGAAGCGTTGCAGAAATTGTATGCTGACGAATGTCATAGAAACGGGTATCTGGAGGAGCAGGCCCATAAGGCCAATGAAAAAATAATGAAGGTATATTTAGTTGCAAGTTTGGGATGGATTTTAAACAACCGACACGCTCTAACATGCAGACAAATGTATGCAATAGCTACAGCAGGAGGTGTCACGCCATAAACGAGTTCGCAAACAAGAGCAAAAACAGGTGAATATCATATATTCAACGGCTGCTTAGATTGTATATTCGTTGCTGATTGAGAATATTATACATACTGTAGTGGCAACGAGTGTACGGATTGGCTGATACAGTACGAGACGTGTCGTGTCCTACAGACAGAAACTTAGCACCACCTACCCCCACTTCTCCCGAAGAGCTACAATCGCACTTGCGTCATATCCTTGCCAATATCACTACAGTACATCACCATGCTCCCGCAACAGGCTCCTTAGTAGTAGATTTACAAGAACAAGATCCGTATCTTTATTAAATTTGATTACCCTTGTCGATTTATACTATGTTGTTATTAAACACACTGTTCGCTGAATCGCAGGTCTGATTCATCGCCTAACCACTCCATCCAACGGCGTAGGAACCCACCATCCAGCCTGCTTGCTTTGGCCTTAGTACCAGAAAGCGTTTCAGAATCGCAGACCACGCACAGATGCCTCTTGGGTCGCGTCATTGCCACTTTTAAAGAAAGAGGAGAAATGTTAGCACCGAAATGGACTACTATCACATGCCCATTCTATCTAAAAGCATACCATTCAAACGTCTCTTCTCGGCCAAAAAGCCAACTACCCCTTCATCATTGGATCGTACAAGAGATAAAATAATAGCTTCTTTTTCGCGGCCTTGGAAACCATCAACTGTGCCAATTTCAATAGCAGGCCATTTCTCACGAATCGCACGTATAAGATGGGTCACTTGAAATGCGTACGGCGTGATGACACCAATATGCTCTTCGCTGAGACCATCGTCCAAAAGTGATTGAATGTGTCGCACTGCCAAGTCGACTTCCAATTCGTTGGCACGGCTTTGCTCTCCATTATCTTGTGCATCATCCACGATTTCATGGCCCAAGCCCGTGTCGCTGGTATCAATCATCACAACTGGGACCTCAGTGTTTTCCGAAGCAGATACGTCTGGCATATCCGCCAAGATATGCTCAGCAACACTTGCATCTGCGACAAGTTGGTTGTTGTATAGTTCCTTTGAGCTAAATTCCATGATTTTCTGGTGCATACGATATTGTACGACAAGCATACGCTTGATGGCATCCATTTTGTACATGCTGAGCAATCTATCAAAAAGCGTTGTTGAAAGATCATTCTCTGTAGACATGCCCTTTTTCTTTTTCTTCGTCAGGGATGTAGGTGTCTTGACAGTGGGCGGCAGCTGCAAATGATCACCAGCCTAGTTAAATATTGCATTTCAGTTGAGCCAGTAAAGGTGCTTTCATGTACATCTATCCAAAACAGACATATTACCAATATGGCCTTTTTTCCTTTGAGTAGTGCGATCCAACATTCTGCCTCCAAAGCCTGAGTAGCTTCATCAATGATAACAACATCAAACTCGCGCTTTAACATGTTCTTGCTCCCACAACTAGTGTTACTAAGTTAGAAATGAGTTCATGCACTGCCTCCAATGTATAGGATATTACCCGTTCAGCGTCGATATAAGAACTTCTGCTCCAGTCATAATTTCGTCCAAAACTTTACGTTCCCGTGCACGATAATCCTTTCTGAGGTCTTTTAAAAGCGCGTACAGTTCACGTCGTTCTGCTCGTCTCTTGCATTTGCTGATTTTGGCGAGAGTTTCATCCATTTCCCTGCGCACGTCGGCAACAATTTGTCCAGAATCGCACGTTCGTGTAATAACATCAAGCGAATGGTCCAAAACAGTTGGTAAGATTCGTGCTGGATGGCCCACGCGCACAAGGTTCATGTTGTGCTTTGCTAAGCGTTCCACCAGATTATCTATAGCCATATTGTTGTTTAGAATTACCTCAAGACTTCTCATTTCTAACACTATGCACTCACCTACGGATATATTGGATGGACCGCATACTAGCACCTTTTTCTTTTGAATAACGGCAAGTTGTCTAATAATTTCTACAAGCGTGTATGTCTTGCCAGTCTAAGAAACAGTTATCTTGTTAGTTACTTTCGGATCCTGTAAGCTAGTTTTTCTGTTCGGTGCTCTTACTCCTAAAGAAAATCTTTTAATAAACATAATTTCATTGTCATTTATAGCACAATGCAAGCATCTTTACCTGGTGGACCGTGGACCAATGCGATTTCATTGGCTCCCAAGGCGAATCGCACGGCATCTTTCTGGGAATCATTCAAGGTTTCATCAAAGAAACTGATGGTAGATATATCCTGGGGTGCAGTAGGAGTACGCTGACCGAGCAAAACTTGCTTTAAACCATCGGGTGCTGCTGCTGTCGCTTTCAGCTGCTCCAGCGCGTTTAACATTCTTTGAAGCTCAGTTACTAAGTCCTGTCTCGTTCGCATGATAATCTGTACTACTCCATATAATACTTACCGATCATATGTGACATTATTTGCCAGCTTAACGCTATACACACGTTAGAATGCATGTACCCTATTTAAGCTGATCTTCTTACTATCATCTTCGCTGCTTACATCATACAACGCTCTTGCACTTCTGGAGGTAATTCAACATCGTATCCTAAGGCGACTGTAATCTTTGTATCTGTTGCGCGTAAAACAACCCCTGAATATTGCGACCCAAGTTTATTCTTGGTTTGCTTGTCCTTTTTGTATTCGTCCAGACCAACAATGTCACCGGTACTTATTTTATGCGGCGGGAACGTGGGCGGTACCTTGCTGGGATTGCCAAGTTCAAGATCGATCAAGCTTTGAAGTGACGAAATGGTTATTCAAACCACTGTTTCAATCCACGGGAAAAAGAAAATAAACGTTTTATTACCTCTTTCCTCCAAGACCAGTTCGCATTCCTGGTTTACGCATTACAATAGTACATTAGCTTTACTGCTTCGCGTTATTCCACGCAATCACTCCCATACCTGTCACTTTGAGGCCGATCAGAGCCACACCGCGTTTTTGAAGCTGCACGGGAGTAAACGACGACAGCATCTTAAGAGTGTCCTCGACATCCACTTGTTTCTCTTTCTCGACCAGATTTATTTGGTGATTAATGAACTCCTCCATTTTTTAACAGTGTTGGCGAATATGAAAGCGTAACTAGTCAAGCAAGAATTTCCTGGCGGGCGTTTGGGCGTTGCTGCTCCGAGCAAAATTCATTCAACCATATAGTGGTACTATATAACATATAACTTCACTAATCGGCAGCACTTTTTTGCAGCAGAAATCATAGCGATACTTGCCATGCACTTCGCTTTTGGACTATATTTTAGGAGCCACAGTAACTAGTCGTCAATTAAGTGCTGCATTATTCCGGCACTTGATTCGAGTAATTATGTCTGAGAGAATATGTATATTCAACCTAGCATAATCCGCTTGTTTGAAAAATTCAAGGCTCAATGCTGCAGAGTATACATAATCAATACCTGAGTAAGCCCTTCTCACTCTCAACCCAGCCTAAATTCAAATACATTCGATGTACACATGTGCCTATGTATATCGGGGTATGGTTTGGTCTTTGTGTGTTACATACATAGTAGAAAAATGCCGTCAGCCTGCATATCATCGCCTAGCAACTATAAGACCAATGTATATGTTATCACCGTGGTAGGATGGAGTGTTCCAAGAGTTTATATATGTATTCATGCTAAATTTTTATCTCCTTCACAGGTATGAATTATTAATTAAGAATGCAAAACACATTTCATGATAACCTCCCTACAGCACATATAATTTTATCTTTATTGATCTATCAAACAAGCAAAACGCACCAACAAGTTGAGTCGCCGCTTACGGCAACATACAAAAAATCGATTGGGATCGGCGCTATCAATGAAGGCTTCGCTCTCTTTTTTTCCCTCTTTCTACTACACATAGTTAGAGACAAATGCCTGCTGCAACACTTATTTCACAGGAGCCTGCGATAATAGCTGCCGACGCTGGCGATGGCGGCTTTGTCCAACAGGATTCGGCCCTTAAACGACATCAAATGCTTCAGCAACAACCACCATCGTTTGATTCAAAGGTTGATACCCGATCGCCGCTTTCCCCAGCAGCCAGCAATTACTTTGGTAATGGAAAGCAGCAATTATATAACCGAGGAGGAGCAAGTAGCTATGACGACATGCCACAGTCGCTTCCGACACCACCATTACCATCATCAGATGACTATCAGTATCAATCACAGCTCCATTCTTCGTCTTCTCCTGAAGACTATGGCAAAGGCTACTTACCGTCGGTATTCGCTGGCCAGGATGCACAAGCGGATCTATCGACACGCCATATCGACTCTACGTCAAGCAGCTCGCTACAGAACTTGTGGAACTTTATGATGCCACGAGCCCGTTTTGGATTATCCGACAACCTCAAGTTTATACTCAACTGCTGTATGTGGTATATCTCGTCGTCCTTGACCAACAATACCGGCAAACAAATCCTCAACATGTTCAAGTTCCCAGTGACACTGACATTTATTCAATTTGGCCTGGTTGCCATGTGGTGCTATGTTGCTGCCATGGGATTCGGCGTTACCCAGATACGATCACCAACACGACGGATCGCAGAAACCATGGCACCGCTTGCCGTCTTTTTAATTGTGGGCCATGTGTTTTCAAGCATTGCCATCAGTAGAGTGCCAGTTAGTTTGGTCCATACGATTAAGGTAAGGCTTGTGCTATATCTGGGTAGTATGTTTTGTGTGGGGGGGGGGGTGGAGGATGTGAAGAAAGAGAAATTGGTGCATGAATTTGTACTTTTTTTTAAACGAGTTACCAAAAAAAATTACAGGCTTTGGCACCATTGTTTACTGTCATGTTCTACCGGTTCATCTTTCAAGTACGATATACATCCAAGGTGTATATCTCACTCCTACCACTCACCTTGGGCGTCATTCTTGCGTGCACGTTTACGTTCTCGAACAATTTGATTGGCCTGCTTTGTGCATTTCTGTCCTGTCTGGTGTTCGTATCGCAAAATATCTTTAACAAGAAATTAATATTCAAGGAAGCTAACCTGGGTAAAGGCGATCCGAACAAGCTCGACAAGATGAACATGCTTTTCTACTCGTCGTTATTGTCGTTCATCCTCATGTCTCCGCTCTGGTTGTATTCCGATGGTGCTAGTCTCATGGCTGACCGTGAAACCGAAGTTGGTGCAAGCCAGTTGTGCGTGTATTTTTTGCTGAACGGTTCGACGAATTTCGCCCAAAATTGGTTTGCATTCACAACTTTGAGCATGACCTCCCCAGTGACGTACTCGATCGCATCGCTTGTCAAACGTATTTTTGTTATCGTCATGAGTATTCTGTGGTTCGGCCAGCAAGTATCGTTTGCCCAGTCGCTGGGTATCATGCTTACATTCGTTGGTTTATGGATGTACCAAAGTGCCAAGCGTGATGTGGACCGTGGAGAAACCAAAGTTCGAGAAAAGTCTGTGGATGTTCTACCCACATCATCCGGTTCCTCGGGCTCTTTCGATAACAATGGCACGACCAGCTCCATACAATCATGGATGAGCAGTCGATGGAACGGAACATGGGCAGCACGAGGAGGGAAAAATCAGTAGCTTAAACCTTAGACAATCACCTTTTACCGCTTATTCCAATTCTTGTTGTAACATTTCCTTTTCCCTTTCCTCTTCCCTTTTCTTGACTGTTACTATAACCATACTATTCGTCACCTCATCTGCACATCACTTATCCGCCATTGCATCCTATATACATTCTCGTTGCTGTTTTTTATGCTCCCGTCCCACTTGCATCACCTAGAGCAGGGGTTGTTCAAAATGAATGAAGTACATGTTAAACAATAGATTAAATATATTTACTTAATTCAGATAAATTATTAGGTAGTTATATCATTATAAGGTTGATTATGTATTAAGCTATATGTATAAGATATTATATGTAAGGGACGTCGTTCTTGCCCTCATGATCAGCATACTGAACAGCTAGGGGATGCCCAGATGTAAATATTGGCAACTATGCAAAGGAGAGATAATGAAGCAGCGTGCGCAACGATAACCCACTTGAACTTTGGATCAAGATCACCATAGCTCCACCATTTCATCTATTATTGTAAATAGTCGTATGTGAGCAAAGCGGAAATCTCACACCACCAAACTGGAACAAACAAAATTCGGAGGATATATCGTACCAGTTTTCTTAAGCATAGAGCGAAAACCAGGACACTGATTCCTATGAAGCATATACATAAATGTCAATGCTCATAGCGAAGACACATTTGTAATTGCTTTTAACACTACCGAAGAGTAAATGCACAGGAGATTTTCCGAAGCCATGAACGATGGAACTCGCGAGAGTGAATAGCACAAAGCTCATCACAAAGACGGAAATGGCATTGTTAACGAGCCGTTCCTAGAAAGGTTTTGATTGTTTGTCAAATGGACGGCTGTAGACCTGCGTTTAGTTTACAAAAGGGATTACCTGGTTAGAAGTGCCTTCAAAAAGAGGTGGATCGTACTCCATGCATGTAGCAGAAAGATTGCAAGATCTGACACAAAAGAGTATAATATACGGCAGGTTGTTCTTATGATCTAATAAAGCACATGAGGGCTCTGGAGACACAACAATTGCCTCCTCTGTCTCTCCTTCACCCGTTCTCCTTGTTAATATAAAAAAGGCTGGCATTTCTCAATTTGAACATGTGCTGTTATGCTATTTCTTGATGGATGACAGATAAGTAAGTCGATGCACACTTAATTCAACTATTCATGATTAAATCGTATCCGTAGAATGCATAAAGGTAAATTCTTCGCTGTAATTCTATCAACCAAATGAAAAGCTGAATATAGTGGCGGTTTTGATAAGAAGCTTTTGATGGTCCGGGTTTTTTAGGGGAAATAGAAAGTGATTTAGTAAACCTTTCAAAAAACGATAAAATCAGAAATGAAAAACGCATACCACAGCTGTGGGTAATAGCATAACATCTTTTAAAAGCATATGGCGTAGAAACGTGTTAGTATAATGCTGCTTATGCAGTTGCTGTGCAAGAATTGTTAATGCAGAGAATATTGGGAATTTTCAGCAAACGAGAGCAAGCATAACGTTTTAACCCATCAGCCAGCTTGTGTGCATTGCTATAAGATAATTGGCGGGTCTAATTATCTATACAGTATGCTGGATGTCTTTTAATACTAAGTACTAATGGTAACAAGAAACATAAATCCCCATATCTGGGCAACTATGAAATATCAGTAACTAGTAGTGTACTTTTTGATCTGCCGGTCATCACGACCGTTTTTGTTACAGCCTGCCCGAACACGAACACGACATCAACTTTATCAACCAGATCGTCGACGCAAACTGCGTCATCGCCCAATACTACTGCAACTCCAATCAGCAGCACAACTACCAGTGTAATATACGACACCGGCAACAACCTTATCCACTAACGACAACAACTGGAGGAAAAGCAGGTACTACAGCGTCAACAGCAACTGGTCAATCCGAAACATCGTCGCCGGCGACTGCGACAACCTCAGCAACTTCATCGACTGTAGCCACTACCGCTACTACTACGACAAGATCGAGCACCACAACAAGAAGCAGCACAAGCACATCAGAAAGTAGAATCAAAACACACGACACAACTACCACTTCCAAGCCAAGAACAGCCATCTTCTCAAGAACTGAAGCAAAGTATCAACTGGTCCGACCATCGGTATGACTGCCACCACGACGCAGAAAATACCAACCGCAATTACTGCGACAAGAAGAATCAAATGAATGGGAACTCACAAAACTACTGTACCGAAACTTTAACAGCAACTATTACAACTGCAATCACCAATACATCCAGCTCTACAGAAGTAAGGAAAGTACTTTAAACTTTTAAAACATCACATGACTATGTATAAAGCTGTTAACATTCTTACATTATCGCTGAATATTCGACAGTTTGCTACCAAAAAAAATGGGGGACGGGCAGGTGCACTGCATCAGCATGACAGGCACATCACCCCCAGCAACAAAACTGATAATTAAGGCAAATGGAAGGACCATCAAAAAGACAAACATTGAAAGGGCCATAGCAAAGAAAAACATTGGAAGGATCACAACGCTGGAGACAATTACAAACATTGGAAAGACTTTGGAGAATGGAGTGGTGGAAGGATGGGATAAAGTGAGACCACTTGAATAACGAACGATGATGAAGACTGCGACGAATATGAAGAAGACCAGCAAAACGATTTCAAGGATATGAAAGGATCGTTCCTGATGAAACCAAAACAAGATAGACGAGTGGACCAAATGGAGCGGAGACGATGAAGATGACGACGACGATGATGATCTTAGCGATAAAAACGAAATACTGCTACGAAGGTGAATGGAACAGACGAAAAGATCGAAAAACAAGAAATCCGCTTCTGAATAAAGGGATGTATAAACCTGTTGATATGTGTACATTATCATAGTTTCTTATGCTATTTAACTTTTAAAGAATCCTGCTATCACACATCACTACCTATTCATTTGTTGCAATGTTTTGTTTAGTCCTCATTGTATACCAAAAGTAAGCGATGTCTTGCCAGACAAGAGTTGCATTATTGCTAGCCAGAATTTTCATCCTTTCCTTCCAGTGTTCGTATCACGGAACGCAAAGCACAGTTTATCTTGTGCCACTGTATTTTTATTACTTTTCTTGTTTCATAAGAGCAATTGAGCACCAAAAAGTAGTTCTTTCTACTGTTTTGCCAACAAAGGATGGATATGTTTTAATTTACAAAATTGTCGTAGTTTTCCATGACATTGTTCACTGCAGAAAAGTCAATGGACTCTCCTTGCTGTGGAGCTGGTGGAGCTGGTGGTTGATTTTCAATAACTTGATCGATGGCGCTTTCTGGTTGGTACAGGCAAGAGTATTCTGGTTTGTGGTCCGAAACAAGCCCTGGAGTGTAGTTGTAGTTGTAGGTCTGTTCATGCAACTCCCAACGGCCTCGTCGTCTTAACGGAACTTCCTCCGTAGGTGCTTCAGCAAATGTATCGACGTCAATTGTCGCAGGATCGCTCAATGGGGTATCGTTACCAACGACCACTTCAACAAAAATTGTGTAGCTTCTCATGTCATTGACTACAGCACGCATCCATCCTCGAATCGTCTGTGTAGCGTTAATAGCTAGAGGTTCCTTGAATAAGAAGCGAACTTGTTGCCAATGAGTACGGTCGGCTGCAGGGCCAGTCGACATTTCGATCGTGGTGTTGAGGAGATTAGGGTCATTTGACTTTCCATCGTAAGGTGGAGGAGCAAAAACCAAGTCGAACCAACCGGCAATACCGTGCATCAAACCGGTATATCCGGCCGACCATTTGAAAGGCATGGTCATGTCTAACAGCTCTTTAACAGTAACGCTGGAGAAGTCGACACCGTATCCATCAAATAACGTAGGAGTGGTGATAAGGTTGCGATGATCAAAATGTCCAACGACAGGCATGCCTGAAAAAAGTCTTGCTGTTACTTATTTGTTCTACTGCAATGATATTCGAATACTTGATATCCAACTTACCGAACATTTCGTCTCGAGCATCCTTGTATAACGAAGTCAGATTGATGCCATAGAAGGACGGTTGCTCCCTTATATGCGCATACACAATAAAGAGTTAGTAAGAGACAGGAGCATCATCCGGATGAACGCATATGTACCAAAATCGCGCCTTTGCCATTGTTTCGCTCCACAGCGTGGCATCAGTGAATGGTGCCAAAAAGATGTTTCCTTTTGATGGGAAAAGAGCACCGCCTGGTTTCAAGTAATGGTCGCGCGCGTAAATATAACTCTCGAGCTGTCAAAAAAAATAAAACACGCATTTACATTTTTGTCCACTTGCGTCTTCTTTTCTCTATTCGTCATTTACAGCAGTTCCTATTTACCATACGCTCGTGGAAAAGTAGTACACCGATCGGTTCAGAGATAAGGGTGTCTACCTTTGGGATCGGCAGATCTGGATCTTCAATCTTGGCTGTTACGCGTAATACAATCCAGCTCTTGTCCATTAGCTTTTAATCCTTTTTTCTTGGGCCTTGAATCACCTTTTCTCCTTCATCAACTTACCATTAACTACCTGCACCTTGCCCTTGAGAAATTCATTTGTGTTGGGCGCTTCCACAAGCTTCTTCATTTTCTTTGCCATACCCGAAGCTTCAACGGCGTACACCTGCGAGGCACCTGCCTGGACAGCAAAATAGGAAAGGATACCTGAACCAGCACCAACGTCCATTACTTTCTTGCCTTGGAAGCAACCAGGACCATTAAGTAAGATAGCAGAGCGGTAGGTCGACGTTCGCACCGTGTCTTGCAGCATGTTTTGCTGTTTTCAAGCAGCCACAGAAGCAGTAGCAGTTGTGGTGGTACCAGTAGTTTTATAAAACGCCGTGTCAATTATGAAGTGAAAGATTGAGAGACGCGTCATATTGCTTTGCGTCCGAGCCACGCCAAAGCTATGAAAGGGTACCTGATGCTGTAACATTGCATAGTACCCAAAGTACTGTGGGTCTCTATGCTCGACACCGGGCTTCTTAGATTCTTCGTTTGACATGGAAAAGTTGAAGGAAGGTAAAGGAAAGCAACGGCAAGAAAAAAAAAGTGTTGGGAACTAATAATCTCAGCAACCTGCGCGTTTCTTGTTGGCGTCTTTTTTTGTTCTTTCCCTTTTCTGTACTCTTCCTCTTTCTTTTTCTTCTCTGTCGCACGATTGTATATACTATAACTAATCAACGATCCTTAAATGACGGATTTCCACACATTCGGTATTGAACAAGCACGACACAGTGGGAGCCCACAATATTCATTTGTAGCAGAAGACGAAGAACGCCAAGACGCTTTGGAAATTTCACCTGCGCACAGCAACACCAATTTTAGCACTGGTGATCGTTATCGTTCTCTAGTTCATGAATCCCCTCCAGCGAATTTTGGGGCCAAGACGCCACAAGATGAGCTTCGCACTGGATCAAATCACAATACACCCTCTCCGTTTAGACGTGGCACCGTCCCTAGCCCCATGAGCGACGACAAAAAGCGACACAGCAGCAGCAGCAACAGTACACCTAATACCCGTGAATTCCGAACAGAGAGCGAATGGGACGAACTGATGCGGCTCAAAGGCATCATTCCATCGGAGAGCATTGAAGAGAAAGCTGCAACGCCGGAGCATAAAAGTGTCTCTCCTGCGCGACGAGAACAAAAACATCAACATGCAAGCACTATTGCTAAGAAACAACTGGCGACAACCACAGCAACGACAACAACTACGACGTTGTCCAGCGAACCGAAAGCGGATATTCCCTCTTACATGCGAGCCACAGCATCCTACGAAAGTCGGTTGCACCGATCCCAACGTGATCCCACCGCACACAGTCGTTTAAAAAAATCAACCCACAAGGTAAGCGTTCTGGACACGCTCTGTCTCTAAAATGTAACAACTTGACATTCAACATTTCATAGCAACGGCCTATGCAAATACCACGATTCCAATCATCAACTCGTATCAATGCCATGGATGACATACACAACGAAATGAGAGATGAAGACGTATACATTCCATTAGCTGTGCGTATCAAATTATTCGAGCAAAACCTTCGGGGTGGCGACCGACTTGCTCAAAATAAAGCCACGAATTCGCAAGCCAAAGTATGTACCTTAAGTTTACTTTTATGGACATATTTCGTTTGGTATTTGGGTAAAGAGTTCACTAACTACCCTCACATTGAATTTAGCCCACCGATACCCATCATACATCAACTTCTTCCTCCCTAACACGACCACGCTCACCAAAACTTCTTACACGCCAACGCTCACATCCATCGTAAGTAAATGAAGCACATACGCCGCATATAGACTTGTGTCTAACGTTCTACACTTCTTCCAGGAACCTGCGATCTTCTTCTCAAAGCCAGTCTCAATCTAGTCAAGAGGTTTGTGAGCAAATGCAGTGAACGGTATACTTGAAAAGAAAGCTCTAATCTATTTGTACAAATACAAATAGAAGCGACCGCCACTATCAACCGAGCAGACCAACTCAGGCTCTGATCGCCACCGCACTCTTTCTCGCATTAGCCGTCCCCGCACAACAGGAGTTTCACGAAATAAACGCATTTCATCAGCTACCAGACCTGGAAACTCCAAAGCATCTAACGTACCATCGTCTGAAAGCAGTGAGCTCCCAAAAAATGTCACCAAAAAGCAAAAAACTTCTCATCACACCACCACAGTAAAGGTAAAAAAAAGATAAAGGAGACGCCATCAAACGACTTGCATGTTCAGCATCTTCTAACATATCCTTTTGTCTGCTCAAGCCATTCCGTTTCGCAACCGATGAGCGTGCAGTACACCATCAAAAGGCTTTCAAGGCCAAGTTGAGTCTGTGGAAGGAGAAAGAGAAAGAGATCCTGGACGAAGCAACGCGAACAGTAGGAGCTGTCTCTCCACAGCGACACCGTGGTACTAAACGGAAGGTTCAAGAAGACTGAGAACACGAAAATGACACAAATTGGGGCGTCATGGATAGCAGTATATATAAGCATAATCTTTAATAAACATACCTAAACATCTGTATCTCTAATTAACTTACGTGTTTGATTCGGCTGGAAGTTAAAATCGTATCCGCCCAGCGACTAATACCTATTATTGTACGTTTTGCTTTCCTGTATGGCCGGTGTTAGCAGTAGCAGCAAACACACGTAACAATAACGGGGCTATCTAGGAGGCGATGATGCAAGGAACATCTTGTGTTGTCGTTGTCTTCCGAATTTGTCGGGCAAAGTAAACAATCATACAAGAGAGGCTCACGTCAAAAAATTATCCTTATTTCTATACTGACAAATCTAGTATCATGAAAATCCACTTTCATGTCTGATGGCGCAATGCTGTAATTAATTGGAGATGCACATGGCCTTATTGTTGATTTCATCATAATTACGGCAAAACATGTGCTTCCTCCTCCACAGCTATCTTTACGTTACAGGTTACGTTGACATCATCAAAAGTAGCTTGAATCCTGGCAATTATTGTTAGCTCGGAATAGACCACTGCTTCAATGTGATGATACAGTGTATGCTTTAGGGATCAAAATACACCGAAAGTAAGGCGTGTAAGTGGGTGATTGTTATGTTTCCCTTGCTGGCTTTTACGAGCTGCACATCTTTGCGCATCGGGATCGTTCCGGGCTCTCACACAACCTACATAATTACAAAACACAAAGCACCGGGCGTTGCTCACTTTTTTCTGGCTTCATTAGCTTGTGTCTCTTAGGCTCATTCTACTGTCACTGTCCCTCGACGCAATAAGCGCTTGACGGCTCTATCGCTTTCCTAAAAAAGAACCCGCCCCTCTTCCTTTCCTCTCTCAATGGCGAAGACCGACAAGCGACTTGCTGCATCAGTAAACCGACGGAATTCCGACCTTCCTACCAGCGTGACAATTGTCAATGAATCCACACCGCTTGTCCAGAAACATGGCGGCGGACAGACAGCCCTACGTTCCCACCAGCAGCAACAACAACAACAACAACCAGACTACAAAGTAATTTCGTTGAGCAACGATCCTGCTACATTTAAGAAGGAAATCCATGGTCTATTACTGCTAGTACTCTCTGCTATGGCCTTTACGTTCAGCGCTCTCTTCGTCAAGCAATGCGGCACCAGACTACCCTCTTTTGAGATTGTGTTTGCTCGCTCAGCTATTCAACTGGTTCTGGCGCTTGCAAGCTGTGCTTTACTACGAGTAAATCCATTCGGAAGCAAATCCGGAGTGCGGATATGGCTAATTGTAAGAGGATTTGTCGGGTCCATCGGCTTGATACTCTTTTTCTACAGTCTTACAAAACTGACTTTGTTGGAAGCAACAGGTAATATGAAGACGGATGACACATGGTATAACTCGAGCCTTTCGCGTTTCTCTCCCCAATTTTGGGGACGATGACCTATTGACGTTCAAAGGACAATCTCTCTAGTCATGTTTTTCCTAGGTCCCGCTTTCACAACAGCCTTGGTTGCTGTCCTGTTTAACGACACATTTACAATCTTTGATGGCTTTTGCTCGATTCTTTGTACTGCTGGCGTCATTCTGATATCTCAACCACGACACTTGTTTGGCAGGCGCAATGACGACAGCTCATCTTCTAGAGATATGGAGCGAGCATTTGCAATTATATGCGCGTTGACAGGTGCCTTCATGTCCGCCGCTGCTTATGTTGCCGTACGAAAAGTCGGGAAAGGCACTCATTTCATGGTACACGTATTTTACGTCGGTTTGATTGCAACGATCATTAGTCCGATTGGCATGTTTGCGTTTCAAAAGTTCGTTTCGCCTCAAGACCACTTGTTAAATGACTGGATCCACTTGGGCCTCGTTGGCATGTTGGCGTTTATAGGACAGTGCCTTCTTAATCAAGGGTACACATCTTCCCCCCTATTTTGTTCTTTCTTCTTGGCATCAAACATACTGTTTCTAACTGCTTGTCTGTCTCTAGTTTAAAGCTTGCACCTGCTGGTCCAGGTAATAATTAAAATGGTCAGGGGTATTTTGTATGTGCAGCTTGTACTAAATGTATCTTCTTTACATTAGGAACCTTAATGCGAATGAGTGAAGTTTTCTCCGCCTATGTTGTGGGTGCGTTTTTTCTCCAGGAACATCCTAATCTTTATACCATTCTGGGAGCTGCACTTATCGTGGGCATGACCACTGCGGTTGGAATTCATCGCTGGCAAGTTGTTACAGCCAGGAAAGCTGCTGCTATTCAGCGTCGTCAATCACGAGAACGCATTCGCTCTCATTCCTCTGGTACCACAGACCATCGCTAAAGGGGAGGGCACCAAGAGATAAAAGTACTTGTTATATACACATTTTTATCATTGCGTTTTCCAGTTTACCATTGTAGAAAATATATATCCCAATTACCCTATACACCACATGTAAATATACACATAAAAGGATTCATCAACTCTTTCATATATGCGCCATTTTAGGTAACTTTTTAGCACAAAGGTTTGAGATGGATGTGGTGCATGAAAATTCTTAGCGACTCCGTTGCATTAGATAAATGTTTGCTATTCCGTACACAGCATTATTCATGCTAGTAAGAGCCACAAACTAGCTCCTGCTTCAGTTTCAAGCTTCGTTTTCGGTAAACACGACAACATGAACTTCTCTCGTGAAATTGCAGCTTTCAAGTTAAAACTCATGTTCATGATCTAGTTATGTGAGCCATATGAACCAGGAAGAGAATATGTACTGCTATGTACCTGAGAAACACTAGATACACCTTTCCCCAGCTCTATGAGGTGTAATAGTATAGGGCACGGCTACTGTAAAGCGATCGAACATAATTTAAATTTTCTCTACGCAACGTCTCTTATTTCTTATGCATTTGGTCTCTATGCTGGGCGCCTTACTGATTACTGCTGCTGACGACACTCAAAAGACAATGCTTTCTGGCAGGTGAAGCATATACACCTTCTAAAACAGTGCCCTGCTGCGATCAGAATTTAAATGCGCTATAATATCTAGGGCTTTGGCATAAAATTACAATGACGAATACTGTGCCCTCTTGAGGTTAATTGTCTAGAAATTGTTTTTTATTTGAAAATATGCTTTGAACTTTCTTCACTCGAAAAGCATTACTATACGCAATTTGCCAGTTTTACCAGAAGGACACAAAAGATACAGCAACTTTGTGGTGCTAACACGCGAGCAGGAATTTTATTTTTTTTCTCTTTACAAAACAATTCAAATTAGGGAAAAACTTTTTTTTATGCCCGCTGCTCCAAGCTGGCAACGATATCTTCGCAACGGTTGATATTGCGCAAGAACCAGTCTGCATAACGACGGCCAACCTTGCTTTCAGCAATATGTACAACATCTTGTTTCAGGCAGAAGTCCAAATCCGACGTAGGCAGATATTCGCCGTCCAACAAATTACCACTGACCCATTTGATCTGGCGAGACTTTTGCTTGAACACCAACAATTGCATCGTCAGTTCTTCGGGATTCATCTCTAAGAATTTAGCCAGCTTGTCAATGCCCATGGTTGTGTAGAGCTTCATAAATGATCGCAAGGTAGGGAGCTTAATCTGGTTTCGGATGTCAGTGACAAAGGTCTTCAGGTAGATAGTATGGGGATCCTAATATCATAACAGACGGCAACAACAACCCGTTTAGTCGATTTGTTATATAAAAATGCATAGTATCTCGATTCAAAATAAAAAGAAGAGATGAGAAACGTACAACACGTGGGGTACCATCAAGTCGTCCAGAGGCACAAATGAATTTGGGGCAAGCATGTTGGAACAAGTCTTCGAAGATGGAGATACCTTCTTCACTAGAAGCATAACCTGATCAGTTATTCCGTTCCAATACTTGGAGATCCTTGGAAAAAAAAGACAATGATTCTATGCCATGAACTTACCCCTTCTGCATTTTTGAAATATGTTCGCCATACTTTTCACGCAATTGAGAATGGATGTTCTCATCGAGACGAGTAGGGCACAGAGCAATACACATGGCCAACAAAGCATACATTTGATCGCTCTTTCGTGCAAGCTGTTGATGATCATATTAGAGCTTTTTTTCTTGAAAACTATCAAAAATCATGCAGCACATTTTTTCCTCGTACCTGATCGGATTGATAAGATCTGCTGTGATAAGGCTTGGTGCGTTGAAGGAAGGAGAGAATGTTGGAAAACGCCTTGATGGCATCGGCATAGCGACGCATCATCATGTAGGCAAAACCGACATAGTAGTATGCAGTGACATGGCATGCTGTTACGCGAGCAAACAATGCCTATATAGAGGAAATAGCATACTTGTCAGTATCCCAAAAGTTCATGATGCCATTCTCCATACACATTAGTAGTTTATACCTTTTTGTTCAAAACGACGTTATCCATCATCTTCAAAGCGAGCATGAAATCACCCATCAGACAGTTTACACGAAGCAAACCAATGATAGAGAAATAACCAAGGTTCTTGTACAAGGGCCGAGCACCATATTCGCCAGCGGCTTCCATCATGTCACCACCCTTTTTGCTGACAAGGAGCTGTTCTTTGATGCGAGACTTTTGGATGAACGAGTACAAGACGTTAAGAACGCTGTATGTGCTCCAGATTTGGGGGTTGTCGCGAAGCAAAGCAATCTCCTCTTCAGATTTGTTCTTGAGACGGTCGCGGTAGTTGCTGAATGCTTGGAATTGGTAAATAAATTCGTCAATGATATCCCACAGCCACTGGTTGGGCAATTCGAGGTCAACCGGTTGCTCCGAATCTGTCAAATGTCACATTGATACATGGTTAATACAAACTACACAATCACAAATCCCTCTTCTTTTTTTTCCCTTTCATTCCTGCATTCTATTTCATTTATTCCCAGTCAAAAAAAAATACTAACTCAAGATGTAGTTAAACAGGTCGCAGTAGTTTTCGTAGGATCGGAATCGATGCTCCAAGGAAGGAGTCAAGCGAGCATAGATGTGGCGATAGTAAAGTTCACGGTACAACGTCAAAAAGACCTCGTCTATACATATTCACAGATTCTCGCAAGGTCAGAATTCACCCTCCTTGGCACTGTTTTCCTGTCACCAGTTTGCTTTCCTTCATAGCTAACTTAAATTAAAAGAAATATAAAAAGAAATCGCTACCGTTGTTGACGAGGGGTGCAATGACCTCGGCCTCGGGCCAAGGCTGTTTTGTGTAATACTTGTCGGTTAACTTGTTGAACGAGCTGTCGTAAACATTATGCAATTCGTACACATTGTTTTCAAGAACATTGCGATAAAAGAACGAGATGAAGTTGCGAACACCGTCTGGGATCTGAACAGTGGCAGGCTGTTGGCTCGTGGCAACTAAGTATATATAGCGTAATCCATTTAATAATGAACTAACAAAAAGGGTGCTTGATTCATCCATCGCTATGAAGCGTAAAAACATTTACCTTCACCATCAAAGCCATCTTCGAGATCAGCATTACGCGAGTAGCGTGCTTGAGCGACAAGCTCAACCTCAGCGACCAAGTCGTCTTCTTCGAATGCGTCGTTGTACATGTTGGGCAAATATGAACGCGGAGTGAGACAGATACGCCAACCCGTTTTTCAAGCGAAAAAAATCGATCCCAACCCACACATATAAGCCACTGCGCGCCCGACCTGAATTTGCAAAGACATACAAATTGGCCCTAATTATTTCGGTGGATTACTTCAGCTATGCCTCTGTTATGCCTCCGAAACATATGATTCTGGTGACAAAATCACAGAGTCTCTCGTTATATACGAATCAAAACATTCTGATTTCTCAGTGATAGCTTCTAAGAACAGTATGATGTCGAGTAGAATGCAGATCAGGTACGTATTTCACTACAGATACTTTACGGATACTTTTAATAGGATTATAAAGTTTGGTCAAACACCATATGATCCAAAGATAAATTACCAGACCGAGAACCGAATTACAATGTTTAATAGGAATATAAAAGTGATGATATTATAAAGTAAAGGACCTAACAGCCAAGCAAATCCACATCAAAACAAAACAAGTAACATGACAACAAATATGTGAGAGTGTTCTAAGAAAAAAAGAAAATCGCCAAGAAAGAACAGAGCAAAACAGGAATAAAGATATAAATTGTACAGAGGGTTTTCTTTTTTTTTTCGTTTTGCAATGCATTACTAGCATGTAGGCCTCTAGTATGGAGGATAACCCGGTTGCGGAGGATAGCCCGGTTGCGGAGGATAACCCGGTTGGGGAGGATATCCTTGACCAGGGTGTTGAGGTGGAGGAGGTCCTTGATGCTGATAATGTTGTTGCGGCGGAGGAGGGCCTTGAGGAGGATATCCACCACCACCACCTGGAGGACCAGGAGGGTAGTTATGCTGTGGTGCTGGAAATTGTGAAGGAGGAGGACCACCCTGTTGGAAATGCTCGGGTGGATAATTGGGCAATGGTTTGCTCGGATAAGTGGTCGGAGGGTAGCCTAATAAAGTAACCGTCATTGTAAGCCCAAAAACTCAATCTTACATTGCACACACACACAAGAATATGTCCCCTTACCACCATTATTGTACGATGGAGGCCGTGATGGCGGTGGGCCGGGACGATAAGGAGCTGATAGCAGCGGCGCGCCCATGGGCGAATTAGGCGATCCTTGCGGTGGCAAGGGTCGAGGTTGTGGGCTATTGTTGAACGAGGGTGGTGGCGGTTTCGAAGAAGCACGCCATTGGCCGCCAACAGCGACTGATGAGGATGAGGAGCTAGTCGTAACGGGTGTACCGGGCATTGGAGCAACCTGAGTTGCTGCCACTGGATGCGATGGGGTCCCCATAGGCTGCTGCGGTGGTGGTGGCATGCCCATGGGCTGAGGAGGTGGAGGTCGAGGCGTAGCAAATCCGCCAGGTTGCATATGATGCGGAGGAGGGCCTGTGAAGGGCGGACCGCCAGCAGATGGCGGACGAGGCGAAGCATTGACGTGGATAGGTGCCGAGGCTGAATGCATGGGGGGACGTGGGCGCGCTGAAAAATGGTTTGGCATGGGTGGTCGAGCAAAGGATACACCACCAGCCATGTGGGGAGGTCGCGGATGGCCAAATCTCGTTGGTTGGCGGCGTGGAGGCGGATTCTATGATAGATATGCACGTAATTAATGGAATAAGCTGCTGTCGTTGTTGTTGTTTTTGGATGGTGGGGAAGAGGAGATCGGGCGAGAATATATTTACAGCTGAGTAGAAAGTTAGTTCCAAATATACATCGCCAGCTTCTTGGCCACTTCGTGTCTTTAATGGCACCCAATCTGTAATATAATGGTATTACTCTCGTCAGACATCCGGTGACCTCCAAAACCTCCCTTTTTCCGTAATCCTTTGCTCTGAAAATACCATCTGATTCTCCTTCACCGAGCACCTTGGTCAAGTCAATTGAGCCTTCGCAAACAATTTGGTCGCCCTTCTGAGGATCCTCACTCAAGACCTGCACTGACATGACATTGTATCCGTGTGGAATCGGCATATTCACCTATATTACATTTGATTGTCATTGCATGCGTCAGAAAAACACCACTAATTTCTTTTATTTTCCCGCTTTCTTTGTGTATGATGTAATTAGAGTCCATCCCCCCCCCTCTTTTCATTATGGTACCTGATCATCCCACGTTGGGTTACGGTTTCCTTGAGTATCTGTCTTGGTTCGCTTCGCAACATTGGCCACTTTGAATACGCAGAACGATTTCAGGTTGCCAGCAACCTAAGATATGCATATAATACCTTTGTTAGGGGGACAAAACCAAACAAACTAGGAAATATAAGGAAAGGCTAAAACTAGCGTCAAAAACGGATCGCACACCTTGGGCAAGTTCTCCTGTTATTGTTCATTAGAGTCAGTGTCTGGATTGTAAGGTAATTTATGCCACAAAAGGAACAGTGTCGTAAGTAACATTTACCGCTTCGAGAGCTACTACAGCCAGCTCACCGATCAATCTTGGTTGGGACATGATGCTGGGAGACACACACACACACACAAGTGAAAGCGAAAAGAAGAAAAGGAAAAAAAAAGTACCTTCTTTTTTTACAGGCCCCGAAAATCACAGATATGGTAAACTCGTGGTCGTTACGCCATAGACAGTTGTGCACCCCAAATCGCTGCTTTTTATGGCTAGCCTTTGTATTTGCACAGACAATGTCCAGTTTTAATCAATTACTATATGGACTGATTGCTTCGTCAATGTGGCCTTCTAAGTATTCCGAGATTTTATTGTTATAACCGAGGGTTTACATGCAATTTATGTACCCGTCTGTGAAATGATTGCCATCTACATACAAACACTAATATGAAACCATGAGCAGCATACTGCGTAGTTTCACGTTTTCGAGTAACATTGTGCGGGAACGAACAGGGTTAATAATAGAACATGTTTGAGCACAGACTGTTTTTATATTAAATTTGCAGCACCGTCAAGATGTGTAAATGGCTGTAAGTGACATACCACGGTATACGTACAAATACATTGGTTGGGTCGAACGTTCCAACAAGAAAAGATGTTCTGGATGTCAAAACTGATTTAAAAACCATAGCGTAGCATACTTCTGCTTTAGATTTAGCAGGAACATAAGTCCTAATCACAATTTCCGTAGAGCAGCCCATCAATTCAACTTGCGACTTTACTCGTTGATCGGTAGGTTAAAATTGACGCAGCTCAAGTACCAATATGGATGAATATATACCTTATTTACCAGTTCCGCGGAAGATGTTGCTACTGATTCCCATACTGACAAGTTTATCTGACAACGCAGATCATCTTTTATTTTAGCATAAACAGGATTTCTTTCGCTATATTAGGGCGATATTGATGTCAGTACTATTTCCCAACAAGCAACTGCGCGAGTATGACAAACAATCTCGTTACAGTATATACATACAAAGCTATGCAAATGTATATGCTCCAGATCCAACATTCCATAATACCTACCCCATGATTTAATTGAGTTTTCCAACTTATTTGGTCGATGCTTCTAAAAGATAGTATGATCAACTAGTCTTTTAATGTAATTTAATACATTTAACAAAGCAGCAGCCTAGAACACATAGCACATAATAAAAACTCTGGCAAATAAGCCCATTAACAGCGTACATCTAGACCAGCCAACACCCCCCAAGTCCCAAGTGTTGAAATGCAAGGATATATGTCACACACATAGATGTGCCTTTTATGTGATGCGAGAAAAAGGTTTGGAGAGTCGGACGGGGGGGAACACATATGTTGGTGGGTGAGAGTGGAACAAGTGGGGGTGGGGTGGAGGGGATGACTGAATAAAGCTGACAAGGGCAACGTTGAAATATGTATATTTGTATAACGAGATTGGTGTGTAGTGCTTGTGTATGGGTGTGTTATATGTAAGGGAAAGGGTTTATTATGCGCCTAGTGAAGAAAAGATAAGAAACTTTGGAGGACAAGAGATATACATTATTTAGGCATCTTCCTTCTTCTCTTCCTTCTTTTCCTCCTTCTTGTCGTCGCCAGCTTCCTTCTTGAGAAGCTCAATGTTCATCTTTTGAACTTCTTCAAACTTCTCCTTGAACTGATTGGCGTTATCCGAGTTGGCGAAACGAATAGCCAAAGTTTCAGCCTTAGCCTCACCATCGGAGACATCGGCAAGAACATTCCACACCCACGAACGGTCTGAACCGACGTTGGGAGAAAGCGACATGTCGCTGGTCACCGAATGGTTGGCGCACACTTTGTGAGTCTTGTCACGACGCATCAACAAGCGCACCTTTTTGTTTTCCTTATGTTGCAGGAATTTGACATCACCAGTACCACGCTCCTTCCATTCTTTCAATTGTTTGTCGTAACGGAAAAGCTTTGCGCGCCTAGTTTTTGTTACAACTTTTTTAGTATTTTGTTCCATTTTTCTACGTGGAGGCCGCTGACCCCGCCATGATTGGAATGCGCATCCACCGTAAAAGGAATTGGCGGTTAGCGGTAATCTCTTACATTTTGAACAAAACATCCTCATCTTCTTCAAAGGTCTTGACATCAACGGCTTCGAGCTTGACAACAGGCTCAAAGTGCACATCGGGGGAAGCTTCAACTTCTTCTTGCTAATACAGTGGTAATGTGAGAAAACACGGCTGCATTGGTCATCCACTTTCGAAATTTCGACCCAATCTCATCTCCAGAATCCGAGAAAACCAGATATTTGATCAATCATCCGTATCCATCCATCTAAATGATCGTACCTGCTCTTCCTTTTGAACGGTCTTCTTCTCTTCAGTATCGGCCATGGTGGGTTATTAGTATTCGTTGAAGATTGCGTGCGTAAGCACTTTTAGCTCATGGCTGCGAACCGTGCTGAGATTAAACTCAACTTTGGGCTGTGCGCTGTGCAGTACCCAAAAGAAACACAAAGTTCCCTGCGCAAAGTAATGCAAACAAAAGCGAAAATGTTATGAGCAGTTGACGCATTTACATCCAAAATTTAGCTCACAACTAGTGCCCATTCATTTATAAACTTGTTGTAATCGGCTAGATAACGGCAACCAAAGGCAATCAGTATAGAACTGCTCTTTGGCTCGAAACGTCTGATCATCAGACTTGAACATACTGCCGCTACTAATTAAACCCAGTTTGGATTTCATGCATCGAGTTCAGGTGTTACATAAAGCGACGGACTTGAGTTTGGAGAACCCTTGCTTTCTCATGTGTACTTTTCTCGTTATACAAGACAGATTTTCAAGGCTCGCCTCACTTTCAGTTTGTAATGAATTTATGTTATGTCAAAACTGAAAAGCCATCATTACTTACTTGAATTTTGCTGTGGAACCGCTCAGTTTAGCTTGAAAGACGCCGACTGGCATATTGTCCCGAATAGCAAAATGCCTTAAAAAGCAAATGCTCTTTATCTTTTAAGGTGAGAATCAAGGCCACCATACATGTATTTGCATTAGAGGTATCCATGTTGGTCGTTAAAAGTCAGCTAGCCACAATATGAAATGTCATGTAACAACATAGCATAAACGCCAGTTTTATTTTCATATCATAGCAGACCTTAACGGCTATTATTGCTGCATGGGAGATAGTCTAGAGCTCTGTCAATCGATTGAAACTATACTTAACGTCGCCGTTTTCTCCCAAAAAAATTATCAATGCATAGCGTTGGTAACGCTGTTGTAATGCGCTTGCCATTTGATGCCCTCATCTACAGAATTATTGATACGCGTATACTAGTAATACTCATAGATAGATTGAATATGGAATGTACCATCACCTGCTTATAATCACACTAAGTTATCCCGAATACCTTTTATCTCCAATAGCAATCACCGGCGCCAAAGTTGCCAAGTTTGTATAGGCGAGTTGTTACGTGCTAATGATGAGTCAAAATTTGATGTGTTTTAACTTTTATTTATTAATTTTGAAGTGGAAGCCAATTGGGTTCAATCCCTTCCCTTGTCTTGCCATGATCGCTGACGGTACTTCTTTATCAAACTACGCCGATAACTGCATCCAGCAAGCCGGTTTTCAAAAGACATTCAGAAATGTGGCGAGGTCCGTACAAATTTTCTGTGAGCGTCGAAGTCTCGAAATTACATGGAGCTATACTACTGAGATTCTTCATGTAATTTAGTGAAGCTACTTTGGATTTTTAATTTGCTCGATGCTAACTCGATATCAATACTCTGGAGAAAGTATCAAAAGTAGGGAATGATGATAAGGAAAACCCGATTGGATCAATAAGTTTACAGTAGTTTCATCCGAAGATGACAGTAGTGTGGATATACTCGGTCGATTTCCAGGTCTTTCACAAGCACGGTGCAACGGCGTTGGGTCGTAAGTTAGTGCAGGCACTCGAAGCAGCTGCAAAGACGGAGGAATACACGGCAATTATGTTGGAGTGTCACGCTTTGGAAAAAAAACCATCGATTATATGAATCACTAAGCTATGTATAACAAGCTCCCACGTATTATACGCGCGTTAAAAGTCCTCATCAGCAACTATGGAAGAGGGGACTATAACAGATGCAATCCGTGATATTGTGCATCTTGCGTTAATTTCTGGTTCGAAATTGTATCTACCTTTTTTACTAAACAGAACTTATGACTGCAATTTTCATTGATCGGCGAGAAGCATCACAAGAATATATATATATATATATATTCATGTAAACCGGTGAATTATTTGAAAATAAAATAAAAGAATGGCCTTGCTTCTACATAACAGAAATATTGTTACAAAATGAAAAAACCATTGCATAAAAAAACTTTGTCTATCATATTTAAAATCTGACTCGTGTATTGCGATGAACAGGTTACTGATGATGCTGTTGCTGCATTGTTGGCGAGGTATCATTATTATTGTTGTTTCCTTTGGTATGTTAGTAGCAACAGGGTTATCGTCACTGGACATGACAGAATAATTCGAAAGACCAAGCATCTTCTTGAATAGGTGGTATACGTAAGGCTGAATTTGACGCTATCACGAGGATCAGACATGCTGCTACGGAATGGGTGGGTCGATGCTGTTGAAGCTGAGTGCGCTGCTGTACTATCGCCAGCGCTTGCTAATGCGTCGTCCCATAACATTCACCCTTTGTTAATATTGCTGTTATCGTCAGAATCTGTTTGAATGTGTTGAGGTCTCTGCTGCTTAGACTCGTCAGTGGTATTGGAAGTAGAACTATCGTTATTGTCACTGCTTGCATCGGTCGTTGCTGTGATGCCAGATGCACGTGCGCCCGTAGCCGATCCTTGCTGCCATCATGCTGCAATTCCCTTCAAGAGCCAGCTTCCTCGCTTGCCACCGTCACCGCCGCCGCCGTTGCCTCCAAAAGCATCCATCTCAGGTGATTGGCGTGATTGATCATGGATAGTAGGTGCAAGTGCTGGAACATAGGCACCACCACCAGCTGGTACCGTATTGTCTTCTGGCGGAGCACTGACATGGAAGATGGGTGCATGGAGATTGTTAAAGGTGGATTCGCGGATGACAGTAGTAGGAGGTCATTCGACTGATGGGATTGCTGCAGAAGCTTGGCGTAGTTGTGTAGCGTAGTTGTATGTAATTGCTGTACTGAGAGGATTGATAGCGGATGCTTGAGACAACCAGCTAGCATGTGGATTGGGTCGATATGGATCATATTGCTCCTGTTGTCCTGCCTGAACTCTATTGTTGTCATGTTTATCCGCAATGGCATGCGTCGGAGAAGAGGGTCCAATAGCCAGGTTGCCATAGTACTGTTAATCTTCAAATGTTGCGGGATCCACAGGCTGTTCCTCCACCTTGGGTTGCCGATTTTTAATGTCGTTGTATGTAGCGACAGCCAGTCCGCCAGCTCCAGCAGCACCGGCCATACCTGTAGCTGTTGATGAAGATGGCAGTGGCGGTCATTGTAGCGATCACTCAGACATGCCTGATTGAGAACCACCACGCAAATAATCCTGCTGGCTCTCCATACTGCATAAACGTGACAACGAGCGACCCACAGCTGTACCTGTCATGAGCGATACCAAAATACTGTGCTTTAAAGTCTATGATTACTGTGAATGGCGTTGCGTATCACACGCCCACAGCTTCGAGGTCGCCCTCTGCTGCCGTCTTCTGTTCGATTCTGTTCAAACTCGCGCGCTCGGATACTGACTTGACGCGATCGTAGTTTTTGACGAGGGCACACACAAGAATAATCGCACTTGTAGCTGGGCCAGCAGTAACATCAGCAATCCGTTCACCTCATAAGTTGGCTGCTGTTGTACAAATGCTTCTCAGCATCTTCACACTCGCCGGTTCCTTA
This sequence comes from Zychaea mexicana, assembly GCF_025766255.1. Classification (NCBI taxonomy): domain Eukaryota; kingdom Fungi; phylum Mucoromycota; class Mucoromycetes; order Mucorales; family Lichtheimiaceae; genus Zychaea; species Zychaea mexicana. Next base: position 30,587 of record NW_026516700.1, read on the forward strand.
TTAGTTTTTGATTTCAAGGATATCCAATTCTACCGGATATTGATTATAGGATCTTTTACTCAATAAATTGACGACCGCAGGCTGCTGCATCCGTTGAGGTATCATTAGGAGTAACGAGCGCTCTATGCACGTAAACTGTACAATCCATACAAGCATAATGCTGCTGTGGTGCTTCAGCTTAACACACAGTTTGTCCAATGGTAAAATGAATTCTTTTTATATCGCCGGTTCTTTGTTCCATTAAAGCGCACAGACCCGTCGCCGACAATTGTTGGATCAGAGCGGAGCACGGCAAGCGGAGCCGCATAGTGAAACAAACATATACGCACCATAAGAAAAAGACACTAGCATGACAGTCGTCAGACTACAACGATAATTATCATCAAGGCACTTCTTCACATTGCTGCAGTTCACTGGCTCCTTAGGGCAGTAGTGACAACAAAATTTCTAAACTCCGTCTTTTTGTTTATCGGGCTCATAAAAAAAAAAGAATCGACTGCGCGTTTTGCCCTTTATTCTTTTCTTTAGTCTTCATAATCATCTTTGTACATTTGCAGTGTTTCTTTCATTATCACTTTTTACCTTTCTTTTTTTTTATCTAGGACGAGGGGCCCTGTGGGTGTACTTAGTTGAAGGGAGCTAGTCGTGCACGACTGGCTCTTATTCAACTTTGTGCATTTGCAATGTGGGTGTATAAAGATGCAGGGAGCTAGTCGTGCACGACTGGCTCTTATTCATCTTTGTGCATTTGCAGTGTTTCTTTCATTATCACTTTTTACCTTTCTTTTTTTTTTTATCCAGGACGAATGTCCCTGTGGGTGTACTTAGTTGAAGGGAGCTAGTCGTGCACGACTGGCTCTTATTCATCTTTGTACATTTGCAGTGTTTCTTTCATTATCACTTTTTACCTTTCTTTTTTTTTTATCTCGGACGAGGGGCCCTGTGGGTGTACATAGTTGAAGGGAGCTAGTCGTGCACGACTGGCTCTTGCTCATCTTTTGTACAGTTGCAAAGTTCTAAGTTTCATCTTGGTTTTTTATCTTCCTCAAAAACTGAAAGCGAGAGTGTGTGCAAAGAGGTACGTATATGTTCGCCGCTGACAGACCTTTGTGCTATTTCTTTTAATTGTAGGAACTGTGGAGGAGTAGGTTCTGTCGGGAACTGAGGCTTGCGGACAAGAAAGGGAGGAGTAGGTTCTGCCGGGAACTGAGGCTTGCGGGGAACAAGGGAGGGCAACCTCCCTTGAGGAACGAAGGATTCATAAAAGTCGGTGGACTTGTCAAGCAACATTAAATAAACTTGGTTTCTTATTGTTTTTTTTAAATAATGTAATTGTAACTATTGGGCAGATCGAGTGACGATTGTAATAAAACGCGATCTTTATTTTATATCTTCCTACTGCCATTGCGCTTGGTACTTGTTGGTGCTTTCTCTGGAGCAGTTATGTAGTTGCAAATGAGCCTTTTTGTGCTTGAGTCGTCGAGAAAACCATAGCCTGTGCATTCGCATGTGTGCTCTCAAAAACAATACAGCTGGTTTACCTTCACGACTATACAACAATGATTGCAAATTGCTGGTGGCAAAATAAAAAACCGTATCGCAAAGCAAACAGACCATCTTTATATTCACATATACACGAACCAGATCGCCAACGCAACAAATGTTCAACTTTGACACGCGATATAGGGATAAACAAATGATGTTCGCCTTGAATTCTTTCCAGTATAAAAGACCCAGTATATAAGCTCATTAGAATAGTTACATCATCCAACTTGTTGGGTCTTGCCACCAATCTCTCATGCAACTGTCTTTCGACGTTACTACTGTACTCGCACTTTATCCCATAGGCCAGTGTATCAATAATAACACGAGCAGAACTAGCAGTATAAAATGACAGACATTAGAAAGTATGGAATACAAATTTTCCGTTCGTTATCGAGCGCCTCGTCAAGAAACAGGTTTCCAGTATTTTGATTCATGTCGTGTAATGCTACTACTATCTCCAACAACTGAGCTATAGATTGCGCAGTGTGCTATTCATTCGAATTAGAGAAACGAACCCAAAGTAAGCTATCGCCTCTCACTTTCATAAATATCGCGTAAATATCGCGGCAAGGTTAAAAGGAGTATCGATGGTATGCTTCCGCCGTTTTATATCATTAAATAGCATGCTATGATGAGATTCCAGCTTAATCTCGATCATTATTGCATACTTCAGGACTAATAAAGAGAATGGCATATCAACGTGAGCTTTGTGTTGAATCAATGCTATACAGCAGTTGGAGTTGGGTTCTTCATTGAGAAATTATCCAACAAACAAAAGTACATACTGCAGCTACATATCTAAGATAGAGGCAAAGCTACTTTAAATTGCTCTATCATTATGTGTAGCGTTCAATCGATGTTTCCTGGTCCTTGAAGAATAATGACATGACGATAAGTCTCATGACCAAAATATCATTATAGCGAGCATTATGTACAAGAATAATATGATGCGGCTCGAAGTCATTATATAGAAAGATCAATGTACTAGCCAGAACTAAGGAACTGCTAGATATCACAACGAGGCATCTTCGTTTTGAGGGAAAGCAATCGGGGAAGCGGCTGAAAATATCCCGTCCTAGGCAAAAGGTAAAACGGAAATTGGTGTAGTGCTTTTAAATGCTTGCATTCATGCCAAACATCTGTATACTTTACTTGGGCCACCAACAGCGATTTCAGAATATCATGAGGCCACTGGTGATAAAGTGCCAGATTTTTTTTAACCATCTAACAGATGACTCCCAGACTGATTCGTTGGCTTATATGTACAGCGAATGCAATTGTGTGTGGATAAAACTTTTCCAGAAAAAGCGGGACTAATTACTAATCTATTGATATACTCGGTATTTTTATTTTTCTGTAAGAATTTCTGCAAGAGTTCTAGCAAGGAACACGTCGTCATGAGAGCTGAGCTGGATTTACCCCATACAGAACACCACGATGTGGAGTAAAAAAAAAGCTGGGGTACGTAATGACAGAAACGAGCTTGCAACCACCCCCCCTATGGTCGCTTGCTTTAACAGTCGTAAGTAAATGCTGATGACATGAGTCGATCTATATGAATTAGCGCGTTCAACATGTTTAAAGGCAACAATGCAGTAAAAACATGGGTACACCCCTATTCCCACGATTTCGAAAATTTACGTTATTACTGTCTTCACTGCGCCATGTATTCTCTTATCGCACATGTTGTTTATACATATTTAAACATTGTGATCCTACCGCCTGCAATAGCAGCAGTTACAGTAGCAGTGTAAACCCAATGTATTTGTCACTAATTCATGTGCTAAGCCCCACTCACCTCTCACCAAGTTCAATCGGTCTGTAGCGATGAGAAAGTTATGTGGATAAAGTTTCAAACAGGCTCGCATTGCATAGCAGTCGATAGAAGAGACATGTGTTGCCTCTATATTTGCAAATGTGTGGCCAATATATCTCCTTTTCGTTCCAACATGTTACTAGTTCTACGGAGCTTTATATACTCCTAGAATGTATTCTTGGTTGGAGTGATACTGTACTAGCTGCGGCATCTTGCTGTCATCATCAGTCTGATCTGTGTATTTATTTTGTCACTAGACCAAATTTACTCCTCGCATGCGTGCTACAATGAGAGCTTCATCTTTGGTAACTTTTTTTTTCCTATTACAATAAAACAAGTGAAAATGGCATACTAATAATCCATGCTATTCTCCGTGGTGCCCAATTTTACCCACGGGTAAACTGTATTGCGTGCCGTTAATGAGAGAACGGGCTGCCGGTATTAGGGATTTGCATTAGAAATCACTAGGTCGGGTGTTGGTTGGGGGGGGAAACAGTACCCTGATCTGGTCCCTGGTTCAGATCTCCCCAAATTTGAATTTAAAATTACCTATTACAAGTCTAAAGAACAATTATAAACTTTGATTTTCTACGTTTTCTTCACATGTGTCAAATGTTGTAAAGCGACGTTAGTGACATCTACTCATGCTCTCTTTCTGTAGCAAGATGAGCCACCTCTCTAAACTCTAATTTTCTCTTCCGTTTTCCTTCACCCTCCCCCCCGGAAACTTTTCTTTTCTCCCCCCAACAACGTATCGTCGTCCCGCCATTTTGAATTCCAGTCAAACGACGCTATGACTTTTTTATGCCATTTCGGAGCTTGGCCAAATATGTACAACGCTTCCTGGTCGACGTTTTTTTGTGGCACCAGCCGACAATACAACCACAAAATTACCCATACTTAGCGATATTCCTAAATTAACAAAAACAGTAAACGCTGCAACATATAATATCGATGAGTGACCTTGTTTACCAGTTGTGAATTTATATAATATTGCTTCGTCCCAGTACGCAACACAAGCGCAATAATCAAAAGCTAAACAAAAAGAATAAGATTCGTCATACATAACGGATCGAACCATTCTATTATAACATATCTATCGCCCCCCAAAAAGTTTTATTATTTGAGGGTGGGCTCCGCTATAACCCCGCGAGTTATGCGCCCGTCTAAAAACCATTGCAATCCGAATTGGAGGGATTTACACGTGTGTGTCTCTGCGGTATGCGCCTAGAAAGAATGGAAGAAAAGAGTGTAACAAAATCTGGCACTATTCGGTCCTGTCCCCGCGCGCGTAAGGATGAGACATCACAAGAAAAGATGTCAAAAATGTTGAATGTTAGCAGTATAAAGATATCATGGAATGTATACGCGTCCTTGTGATGATCCTTTATTGAAGAATTACAAAAGGACTTGGGTGAAAGCTCTTGCTTCTCGCGCCGCTATTATGCCTAGGATAGCATTGGGTGAATAGGGAAAAACATTCAACAGATCCATGGCATTGAGCTTTGCGATAGACTACCAAGAAATGACCATGGGAGAATTGCTAACATTCTCCGAAAGCTCAACATTGAAGCACTCTTAGGTTGAAGCGCTGGTGGATTCGAGGTGCTGTAATTGCTTTAGTGCGGCCCCGTATCGCATATATGGAGAATCTTACAAACCAAAAATTGTCTTTTGTATAAATAACATGGCTCTCAAAAAGGTCAACAAGTTGATCAGTCAGAGTTATTTGGAAACATGTAGGCGAATAAGAAAGGTTATCTTTTGTCGAAAGGGACAACAAAAAGAATAATTGTACTGATCTAGTAGCGGCTTTCGCGAAAAGAAAATCTGTAAGTGGAATTCGTGCAGAGTCAGCAAGCAAGCCAAGTTCAGAGGAATTGTCATTGACATCAACGAAAAAAACTAAAGAGTTATATTGTGTCTGCCTAGATATGTGATGCTTTAATCGACATACTGAACGCTTTGCGACCATCTGGAAAGCAACAAACCTACGGCCAAGTTCCTATATATATGTGACTCTTTCGTTTAACAATGAGAATGGACACCGTATTCATCAGCACTTAATCCACCACCAAATGCACCCCCACAAAACATGTGAGAATCTAATGCTAGCTTTGAATTGCTTGGCCGCTAACTAAAACTTGGGGTACGTAGGATGGGTACACCAAGAGAGTTTTCAAACACACAGGCACTAACATACAAGTGATCTCGGGCCAAACCGCGCTTTTAAAAATATACTGATGTTGAATATGTATCATATTGTATTTTGATAGAAATTACACTGGTGTTGGATATGTATAATATTGTATTTGATAAAAAATTACAAGGGCACAGCCCCAAGATATAAGCGGATTAACAATAAAAAAAGACTATAAGTGAGATAAACGTAAAAGGGAGAAAGGGTAATTGCAGAGGAGAGGAGAAATGAACAAGAGTGATTATGGCAGTGTGTGGAGAGAGAAGAAATTAGAGATAGAACTATATAACTGTTTTCTACTTGTAGTTGGGACCATCGGCCTTCTCGTCATAGTCTTGCTTGACTTGACCAGCGGCAGAGCTAGGATCGGGTTGCTCTTTGGCACCGTCCTGGGGAACAGAGACATTGCTTGGAATGCGGCGCGATGCAGGGCGGCTAGCAACGCTAGGGACGCGGGAGCCACGCTCGACATCACCGCGCTTTTCATCATACTGAGAAGAAGCACCGATCGAAGGAGCAATGGAGCGAGCATCGGCCTTGAAGTCTTCGGTGGCAAATAGAACCTCGATTTCTTCCAAGGACTTGCCGTTGGTCTCGGGGTACCACAAGTAGATAGGGATCAGGAAAATGACGTTGAGGATACCAAACAACAAGAAAGTCCAGTACTTTGCATATTCGAAAAGAACAGGGGCAATCATAGCAACAACAAAGTTACCAAGCCAATTTCTAGATAAAATAGGATGATGGAAGTTAGCTTCAAAGTAACTTGCGCGGAACAGAGAACGAGAAAAGAAATTCAATCAACGTACGCGCCAGTACTCATACTGTTGCCCTTGGCACGCAAGGCAGTGGGGAAAATTTCAGAGGGATAGAGCCATGCAAGACCCAACCAAGCAGCACCAAAGATGGCATTGTACAAGATGACAAAGACAATGACGGCGGGGGAAGCACGGGTGTCACCACGTTCGACACAGTACTGAGCAGCACCAACAATGATAAGGGTGACGGCCTGACCGATCAAACCGGCATACATGAGGAAACGACGACCATAACGATCGACAGTGTAGATAGGAGTCAAAGCACCAAGGAAGTAAAAGATGGAATCAACACCGGCCATCAACATGGCCATAGCGTGATTCATACCGGCTTGCAAGAAAATATCCGTGAGATAGTACGAGATGACTATTGTTGATGCATGGAGAAGATGATGATTAATTCACATTTGTTTGAAGTCATGCATATGCAAGACATGTGCAAAAAACAGTAAACTTACCGTTGATACCACCAAACTGTTGCATGAATTGACCACCCATACCGAGGAATACACGGTAGCGGTTGTTCATTCTACCCTTGCTGAAGAGTTCCTTGTAAGATCTGATACCTTCACGGCGTTCAAGCTCGATACCGTCGCGGATTTCCTCCCACAAGGAGACACAGCGAGGATGGGTGGTATCCTCATCGGTCCAGAGGCGAGCCAAGACAAGCTTACATTCGTCCTCATGACCGTGGCTCTGCAACCAACGTGGGGATTCGGGCAAGAAGTAAGTACCGACACCGAGGATGATACCAAAGACCATCTGGAAAGCCAACGGGAATCTCCATGGGAATTCACCATGGACAAAGTAAAGACCAAATTCGAGCCAGTAGGCAATACCGACACCGAAAGCAAGCAAAGATGCTTCGAAAGCGACGTGAGCACCACGGTTCTTGGGTGGCGAAAGTTCGGCTTGGTATACAGGGATGGTAGCAGTGTTCAGACCGTTGCCGACACCAGTGAAAATACGAGCGAAAATCATCATGCCAACATTGACAGAGGCAGTTTGAATAACAGCACCAACGCAGAGAATAAAGCAACCAAGACGGATCGTTTTACGACGACCAAGCCAATCACCGACCTTACCTGTAGTAAACAAACAAGCAAAGCGTTGTGTGTGTAAGTTAGCTTGTCTATAAAAAGCTTGAAGCGAGAAAGAGAGAGAAGGGGACTTTTTCTTTCTTTGAAAAGACTTACCAGTCGACAAGGCACCAGCCATACAACCAATTTCGTATAGGGCGACAATAGCTCCCATCAAGGCAGAATTGTAGTCTTCCTCAGTCTCCATACCCATGTAGTATTTAAAGTTATCGTTTGCTACGACACCGGACATGACGCCCTGATGATGATGATGATGATGGTATCAAACGTGTCGGTTTGGTTAACATCCATTATTTTTGCAAGAGAAATCAACCCTAGCAAAGAGATATAAAGGAGACCATTGATTGTATGCCATACCTGATCGTAACCGAAGAGCAAGAAACCAACACCAGCCATTGCGGTGGATGCTCTGAACAGAGCATTACCTTTGAGCTTCAATAAGTTTACCATGACGGCGAGATCAAAGTTCCCCACAATTGTCTCCACTAAGTCCGTGCTTTTATACTCTTGTTCAGTGAATTTGATCTAAACGTTTTGCCGACAGCGGAGAGAAGATCTGTATTCCTCTAAAACCGGTCTGTGAAACGAATGCTGATGTCAATCGCACACCTTTAAGGAAAGGAGCGGGATTCGCTGGTAACTGCTGGTACGATTGGCTGAATTTCGGGGAAAATTGGTCGTTTTAGGCGAAAATAATTACTCTATGGATCGTCGACCTTGATGTTCGACTTTTGATGCTAGATTGATTTTTTAAAAAATATTATGAAACCAAAAAGATCCGCAAGGGAAGGAAAAAAAAAGAGGATAAAGAACAGCTGCAAAAAAAAAAAAATAGAGGATGGAGCAAGGGCGCCCGAGTCCAAAGGTAACCCTGTTCCGGCGGTTAGTAGTATTATACAGCATCCAGCGCGGCTGTAGTATATCGGTACTGTACTGCTTCTAAAATGTGCAGCGTACAGTACCGCCGTATTATACTGGGATTTTATTTTTGGTTTGCTTTGAATCTCGGCTGGGGCGCTTGCTCTCTCTGTTTCTCTCTTCCCTCCCCCCACATGCGGCGGATGTAGGTTCCCCTGATTAGCCTGGTTTGGATGCTTTTATTTTACGACACTTGTCCTCATGATTTTCCGCTTGTTAGGTTTCACTGTTTTGATACAGAAAATTTAAAGTTTTTTGGTACTTTTCTGTCCAACCAACGGGATCAAAAAGAGCAAAAACATGTTTTCTGCGTTTTTTTTAACGTGTGAAGATATGTGATGATGGAACAAGTAAACCCTTCCCCCAATATGTTGTATGCAAACATATGCAAGAATCCTTATCGATTGTGTATATGTCGTCAATCACCTGGGGCGCACATATGCAGTCACTGCATGTATTGTGCACGCGTGCTGTGTATATATGTGCATTGGGATGATGTAAAAGTAATTTTTTTGCCCTGATTTAAACAGGTTCGTTGGACCAATATGGCGAATAAAGATGATAAAAAGGAAAAGTTTTTTTTTCTCCCGCAACATTCCATTGGGTTAATAAAGAAATTCCGTTTTTTCTAAAGACCACGAATAGTTGGTCAGTTGAGCACCTAGTGGCCTGTACTTGTCTAGTAAAGGCTGGGTTAGATCAGAGTCCACTCTTGATGCTCACCGGGCCATTGACATGCGAAGACAGATATCTGGTGTAAAGAGGAAGAGACAAACAAGAGCAAGAAGGAGTAGCGTGTTTATTATTGTGAGCAGCTGCTTTCAAGTGCTTGCATTTGGTAACACACAACGGCTTAACCGTTAGCCTTTCAGCTGATAGTCCAAGTATTATCACCAACTTTTTTCCCTGTTATCGCCCCGCAAATTGTGAACAAGAGAGTTATACACAAGAAACCCGGTTTGTACATTTTGCATCGCCGCATGTCCTTGGTATTTTAGACAACGTCATTGTTATGGTACCTAAAACCTTTTTTTGTTTTTAACTTCCTAAATGTACAAGTGGTAGTAGGAAGTGAGTGGTACACAACGCAAAGAACTGTCGGTTTCTGTAAGACCGAACTACTCAACTTTTTTAAGCGGATCTTGTCACAAAACGCAAGGGCACCGTTTCACTTGTTTTGGGAAATTCACAGAAACAGATCGGTTGAAAGGACGATCAAAAGTGCATAGGAGCCCTGACAGTTCAGATGACAAATAAGCAAACAAGAGAATCCTGTAAAGGTTACTACGCTGTGGCTAAAGTGGGGCATGTTGTGTGGATGTATTTTTTACAGTCTTCTGCTACTTGCACTTTTGTAAAACGTTATTATTACTTTCTGGAGGTTTTTTTTTTTTTTTTACACGGATCAGCTCTCAAACCATTTGTAGTATATTACTTTACACTAGACTAAAAGCGGGCAGAAACTGACCTTTTCCCGCCAAAACGTCGATCCAGGGTTGCCATATTAGACATAAACCCTGGAGTATTTTAGGGCTTGTTTGTCCGACTCAGCAGAAAACACAGAGCAAGCATCTTGTAAGGGCTGAGAAGAAAAAAAAAACAAATAGGCAAGAGCGGAATTTAACCGAGACACATTATTGGTTTGTCATTGTAGAAGGGTTTCCTTTGCTATATTGCTAACCTTGTTTTCTTCTGGGATTCTGCTGAAGGTCAGACACACTTGACAAAGCTCTCGGTTCGTTGCGAGGAGCGATCTAATTCGGATTGGAAGTCGCAGAATTTTTCTGGAATTTCTCGCTGCTGCTGCTGCTGCTGTCGTTGTTGTCATGGGCGGTTTTGGCCAACTACGAGTGAGGTGCAACATAGTTTTGGCACGCAAAGCTAAACTAGACTCTGGCTTGATTCGTTGGTTGTTTTTTATGTGCTGCGCTCCAAACTGTTTCTCTTCATCTTATATAATCTTTTATAAAAAAAACGAGCAGAGACTAGTAAATGGTCTTGTGCCATGACGTCTGATGGATGTACTACACTCACACAACAAGGTTGATATCTAGTAAGCAAAAAGTACTGCAGAACTCAGCCTACAAATGACGTAGTTGACACAGAATGTCCATTAAGCCACTAAGAGTTTGTTTGTTGATAATGCATCTTCCCAATCTGAGAGCAAGTATAAACGAACGACATAATGTTCTGCAGTGGCAATGTGGTCAAACAATAATAAAGCTGCTTGTCGCGACTCAGCCGTTGCACCTCCGATTGGCATAACACATATTGTATGTAGGTTAGGAACTTTTTTTGCGCATGTTAACATCGCATGTGTAAATCGGACCCGGTCGGTACGGACTCGAAAAAAGAGCTATAAAGTGGGTTGTATGACAGCTATTTCCAAAGAAGGTCGCGAAGAGAACTACTTTGTAGGAAACTATCATGTTTGCATCATGTGCAGTTTTATATCAAGTTACTGCAGCTCCATCCTCTCGCTCCATGTATTACATAGTGCTATTTATCTTCAAAAAATATTCACTCTTCTACTGTATCAAGTAGGAGAAGGTAACCTATTTTAGTATATCGTCGCGTACAAACGAACTATTATAATAGGGCTGGCACAATCATCCGAACTGTAGAGCTCTTCGGATCGTAAAACTCATAACGCAATAATGACAGCGTTTAAGGTAATATTATTTTTGATTATAGAAAAAATAAGAAAAGGGCATTGTACATGTACTACGGCTGATCTGGAGCGGATGGTGACAGAGACGACGAATTCTATTCTGTTTACCGACAAATAATACAGAGTGGAAATATATACCGAACGCATTCTCATTTTTGGGCCTTTGTCAAGCTGATTTTTGCGCAACAATCTCTTTTGGCTCACATTCATATTTCAAAAAAAATATGACAGCTAATATGACAGTAGTTGATGAGTGCTAGGAACAGCTACAATGTTTCAGTTCCTTTTTAAGATCGTTTGTTGCCGAGGCTACTCTATACGGTTGTTATGGTACCGTCTTATGTTGCAATGCCTGTAATGTGGTTGTCATAGTTACTAATTAGCTGCCATGACTAGGCGCTACAGAGCAAAAAAAAAGATCAATATGTTAAACCAAGGTAAGTAACTATTTACCCTACCAAAACCATCTTTATATATGCTATATACCACTGTAATACTATGAATTTGAGCATCCGCTCATACCTCGATCCGACCAGGTTGTCATATCGGACTGTATGTACCTGAGACCCTTGGATTACACTTCTTTGGTCTCCGACTCAGAAAAAGTGCTTTTTGGTTTTTGGTAGAAAAACTTGTGTAATGCTGGGAAGGAGGAAAAACGGAATTACATAAAAAATGTAAGTTTTTTTTATAGAGTTGAAGGTATAGACAGTTATTAAAAATGACGTCCAAGACATTGTTTGTTGTCAAAAATAAAGAACATATAGAACCCTTGGAAATTATTCAACAACCACAGCCAGGATGCCCTTAACGGTATTTTGTAAATACACCGATATGGATACCAAGCTACTTTGGTTCGATTGGGGTAGTCCCCATTGCTGGCTTGTTACATGTGCATGTAGCTAGTTTTTCAAGTTGAGTCGGATGAATGTGATATTTCTAAGAAAAAACACTTGTCTAACAGTTATCGCATCCCTCAGAAAAGCATAAAGGGGAGGGAGGGAAAAGGGTTATCCAAAAAGGGGACCAATTGTTTATGCTTATATAAACACCTGGTTGTTTCTCTTGCCAAGATTACATCAAGACAAGAATAAGTGGTACAGGGCAAAGCAGGCCGGATCATGTGGTACACACACATTCATCATCACCATTCAACACGCTCAACTCAGTCTGACGGAAATGGAGCCGACGGAAAACCACCTCAGCCTGGTAACATAACGTATATAGATTGTTGTTATAAATTTTTGTGTGCTGAGCAGCATATTTGGGTGTGTGCGCCGATGATCTTTTTCTTATTTGACATCTGATTTTTTTTTTGACAGCATATGAAAACAAGTCATTATTTCCATTGCATAATATTCAGGCAAGGCACAAAAGGCTGTCTTTCCCGGGCATACTTCCCAGTTGGTTTGTTGTATCTCCGACCGATAAGAAAGAAAGTAGAATATATCCCCTTTCATAAACTGTAGTAAGCCAAAGGATAGGCACTAGGAGCAAACAAACAGCCGTCGTCAATAGAGAAATTGTTCAGAGGGCAGACAAAAAGGGAAATGGAGGCAATAACTGTAACTTCTATATCTACCATGACGCCACTTTTTAATAAAAAACGAAAAGAAAGGCATGTATCATATAAAAAGGACGGCGGGCTCAAGAGCGGACGTGACTTGATACCATTTAGTCTGAAAGCGAAAAAAAAAACCCTCTAAAAAATGGGACAGACGTATTCATGCATTACTTGTTTTCCCTCGTCGTCCAAAGACCCCAGCAGTAGTACTCGTCGGCAAGGACAAATACCTGATCTTGAGATGAATGGTTCCGAATCCCCAACGTTTTTACCTCTATCTCCCTGCGCAACACCTACCACAACGACCACAGCCGCCTCGACTCCAAACTCGGTCGCTCCTCGCATACCGGCAAACTTGTTAAACCACACTCTCGAAGAGCCCATGCAATGGTTACAACTTTCCCCAGAAATCAGCTACAACCACAACTATTCACCTCTTGAAATGGCAGCCGCTCGACAACATCGCGGTTCTGGTTTTGACGTGCCCGGAGCAGTGCACAGTGTCACTACCCCACGTATGCCTCGTTTGCCTTTTTGCTTTGTGATAGTTATATGACTCTCTTTTCCTTTTGCATGATACAGCAACTATTAACCCTGTGTTGCGGTTATTTCTGTTAGGTCTAGATAAGGAGATGCAAGCGGACGCAAAGCTGGTTATTATCATGGGTAATGTTTTTCCGAGATAAAGAGAGGGATATGGCACACACACACGCAGAAAGACTGGTAAAAACTTAAACTTCATTCATGCAATTGTTTAGTTGGACTACCTGCTCGAGGCAAAAGCTACATTGTCAAGAAGCTACGACGATATCTTAATTGGCTCCAGTACGAAACCAAGGTAATGTATAAAAAAGGAACACGGGTGCGTGTGAACCGTACTAGTAGGGCAACCCACGCATGCCCACAACACAAAAAATAGTGACGATAGATTTGATGATAATGTAACACCTCTCTCTCTTTTCCCAAAACATAGGTCTTTAACGTTGGCAATCTACGCCGTGAACACGAAAGCGAACATGAGCAGTCTGCCAAGTTTTTTGACCCCGATAACGAAGAACTGAAACAGATTCGCGACAAACTCGCCTTGGATGTGCTAGAAAATTTGATTACTTGGCTCAAGGAAGGAGGACGCGTCGCTATCCACGATGCAACAAACTCGACGATCGAACGACGCGCATTATTACTGAAGCGACTCAAGCAAGAGCCACAAATCCGCGTGCTGCTGCTCGAATCCTTGTGCACCGACGAACGCATCCTCGAGCGCAACTTTCGGCTCAAATTGCTCGGCCCGGATTACAAAAATAGACCTGCCGCCGAAGCAATGGCCGATTTCAAATCTCGAGTGACCAATTATGAAAAGGCATATCAGCCGATTGGTGACTGGGAAGAAGAGCGAGACATTCAATATTGCAAGTTGGTCAATGTCGGTAAAAAAGTCATTGCTTGCAATATATCAGGCTATCTTTCCGGTCAATGCGTCTTTTACCTCATGAATTTTAATTTGGCAGGTTTGTGTTCATGTTACGCAATACTTTTTTTTTGGATTCCACTGAAGGGCCTAAATTACGATTTTTATCTATACTTTTGATAGAACGTCAGATCTTTTTAACTCGACATGGCCAAAGTGAAGATAATGTAACTGGTCGCATTGGTGGTGATGCAGACGTATGTCATTCGTATTTGGATTCCGGGGATAGTGATAGTAAAAGTTGGCTTGAACCGGGATGCATGTATATATGTATTAATGACAGTAGGGGTTCGTTCTGGGTTACTAACTAGTTTGCCTAAAATTCTATAGCTATCTCCAGCTGGTCGCAAATATGCAGACGCACTGGCCAGATTCATCAAGGAACAGCGCGTTCAATTTGCATTGGATCTGGTGCAGGAACAGCATGAACGGGAAGAGATTTGGAAGTCTAAAGGGCTGGAACCATTGGAAAAGACGGACGGATCGCATACTCCAGAAGAACTCATGCAGGCAAAAGCGGCATCAATATGTAACTCACAGTTCACCATATGGACCAGCATGTTGAAGCGAGCAATGTCCACAGCACAGCACTTTGATCCGGATGAATACGACATTAAGGTAAGGCAAACAAGCATAGAGAAACATCATATACATATCAGCATTGTAGGGGATGCTTCTATTGGAATGCTGATTGACACATGCCCCCATCATTATAGCATATTCGTTTCTTGAATGAAATAAATGCATCGGTAAGTCAGCATATAAAATACGGCACGTAGAAATTAATGGACATGGGGGTGATGTTGGTTCTAACATGTCGTCTGTGCAGATATGTGAAGGGATGACATACGAGGAGATTGCAAATGTCTATCCTGACGAATACAACATGCGAAAGCAAAACAAGCTATTCTATCGTTATCCGGGAATTGGCGGTGAATCGTATATGGGTAAGAGCGTCGTGGCGTTTGGATATTAAGGGGGGGGGGCAAGTTGTTTGCATGTGGCGATTGATATCGACACGCGCGAAAACCTTGTTTTAGATGTTATCCATCGAACACAATCCATGATTATCGAACTGGAACGAATGAGCCAGTCCTGTCTAATCATTACTCACCGAGTTGTAATGCGAATCCTGCTCGGCTACCTTACTGACATGTCACGCGAGGAAATGCCACACATGGATGTTCCAATGCACACGTAAGAATCAATATAGGGTCAAGTCGTACATGTCGTTTAAAAAAAACAGCTAATGATTTTCACTTGCTAATAGGCTCTTTGAGGTGCGGCCAAAGCCATATGGCAATGAGATTTTAAAATGGCGATATGTCGAACATTTGGATCGATTTGTACAGGAGCAATAGAAGATGGTCTTTTTCATTTTATCGTTATTGTCATTATCATTACTATCATCATTTCACGCACATCCTACATACATTTAATACCAGCACATTATCACACACCACCTCATTCTTCTTCAAAGCAATCACCCAACCCCAACGCACGCACGCACACTATACACACGCACACAGCAGCAGTTCATATTCCTCTTTTGTTTCTCTTCTTTGCATTTATAATAAACCCATGTTAGATTAACTACTACAAGTACTATTGTACAGCCACGCGTGTGCAGGAGGAAGAGTCTGAATACACGCTATTGATTTCGGCGCTGCAGTCTGTGAGGACGGAGCTTGTCGATGAACGTCTAAGAAGAAGATGATGATGATGATTTGGCGATGATGCAGGAACAGTGAGATATCCGGCGACAGCTGAAGGGGCTGACGGTGATGCATAATGATGGTGACCGCCACCTGGCCAGCCATCACATAGGGTCCTTCCATCCAATGATTGGTGGTCGTTTTCGGTGTTTTCGTTGAGCGATAAAGAAGGAGACGGTGAGTGGACGTCGATGGATACGGGGCTCATCGGGCTCGGATCCGGTGATTCAATGTTTGGTATAAACGAAGGCAGTGCGGCTCCGTTTTCTTGGAGGAGAAACGAGGGCAACGGGAGTTGCAGATGCGGAGGGACAGGATATGTTGCTGGGACGGTTGCAATGGTGATCGGGATACTGATGCTCACGTTATTCAACGAAGAAGGAAACTTCCAGCTTGAGGCGCCCCACGGCAACGTGACCACAATCTGATAGGTGATATTACCGAGCGACGGTGCGCAGTGGGATGGGATTTGGAAATTACATACGGAAGTATTATTGGCATACTTGCCCATGGGCGCATAGATGGTTTCGCTGTGTACGGTGTGGGTTTTGTCTGCTGCTGCTGCTGCTGCTCCTGCCATGGCCACCAGTGCCACTTGGAAGGACGAGATTTTGTGCTCCGACCTGTTCTTTGTGATCAGCTTGACGGTGCAGTTGTCGCCTGATTTGGAGCTACTTTGGTTAAACGGGAATCTTCTTTTGTTGACCCAATTGGGATAAATATTCCCTTTTTGAATTTACCCACCTGGACAATAGGCCGGTCTGGCGGCCTGTAGCGTCAGCTGTAGTCGATTGTTGCTGCCTCGCTTAAACTCTTGCGTTTCCTTGGGTGGCAGCTCGTCCGTGACGCACGATATTAACGGGAGATACATGACGCGTGCAGGGGCTGTCTCCATGGCCCGTTGATCGTGCAGATCAAGAAATCCTTGCAAAGTATAGTCGACGCGGTGACAAAGCTCATTATCCTGCATCGACGGTGGATAGTTCACATTGGGCAACTTGATGGCAAACAGATACATGTGGCAACCCTCTTTCAATTCATCACCTGCTGCCCTATCGACTGTATTCGTCGGAAATATTTCATGAAAATATGCAGCAGGATCAATGAACATGCTCATATTTGACCCCATGCGTCACTGTTGTTGCTGTTGTTGTTGTTGCCAATGAACAAACTCTACCTGACCGAGGCTTGCCCCAAATGATGCTCTCTACATTGAAGAGTGTTTTGATAGCCCGGTTGCTCTTTTGTTCGCATCGAAAAGCGACTCGAATGTTGTGCGCTCTTAAAGGTTTGTCAAGTGTAAGAAACACCGATCCTAAGAGTAATACAGCCAATAAAAGAGAATGACAAGTGGAGATCCAGAATGAGAATCAAGCAATTCAAAAAAGAATGATTGCGAGACGGACGTGAAAGGGAAACGATAAGGTTTACCGCTCAAAATAGCGCCCGGACCAAACGCAACAAGTCGTTCGGATCCGCCTGGACTAATTGACAACCGGAATGACTTTACAGTGCGATGTGAGAAGATCATTGAAAAGTGGAAAAAGGAAGAAGTAAGAGGAGGAGCAAAGTGAGGGTGCAGGGTGGTTCCACACACATAAAGGAAAAAAAAGCAGCCAGCGGCATTTTTTTTTTTTTTTTTGAAACGCATGATCCTTACCATTCTCGGTTTGAAACTAAAAAACGCACCTACATTCTCTCTTTTTTCGTTTGAATTCTGAGAAAAAAGATCCCCAATGGTTTATTAAAGAATGAAACACCCAAACTCAATGACCAAAGACTATGAATACAAGGTCTATGATTGTGTGGACGGTCAACAACCGGCATTCTTGGCCCACTCACAAAGCCATGCACCCATCATTGTCATGGCACGCCATGAAGGATTCCAATGGAACGACGAGCTCTTTGTCAATCCGTTTAGGCGAGGTGCCGGCGGGTGCATAAGTCATAAAAGTGCAGATAGGCTCGAGCGTGAGAGTCGAGTCTCGGGCAGCACAGCACTTACGAGCAGTAGTAACAACACTACAGATCAAAGGCAACAGCAGCAGCAGCAGCACGAGGAGGATTCTGTAGTTCAGATACAGTTGTCAGAAGCAGATCGAGACATTTGGCCTTGATTCTCCTAGATGCATCTTTTGTACATAAAATCTTTCTATCTGTATTGTATTCTGGAAGCGATCATCAAGTTACTTTGTGTTTTGTCTCCTGTGCCGCGATCGCCGAAAAGAAAAAAATCCCATCCACCCCCTTCCCCTTGTGTCGATGTACTTTGTTCAGGAGCCTTCATTTCAAATATACACGTCGGGTCACAGAAGACACAGTGGAGAGATATTTACTGAATTGATATTTACCGAAACAAAGCAAAAATAAAGAGGAAAACTCACCGAAAGATCACTTGATAGAGCATATTGCAATTGAATGAGAGAAAAAGCCTACTTTCTGCCCTTACTGCTTGTCAAGACAGTGCGTTACCTTTTGTTACTGCAATAACCTGCGGGACAGCCTTATAAAGCAGCAGTCAGGTCGTCGAGCTATTCGCAGGCATATGCATGGTAAAGCAGACACGAGATACTGATCTACGATACATTCGATGTAATCAATAAGCATCATCGCTGCCTAACCCCCTACTTTATCTCCATGTGGCATTTATGCCAAGAAATCGACGGGTGGCAACAAGATTTCGCTGGAATGTTGTGGCTGTGTTATGCATTTGAGTTATGATGCGTTTTGCTTCAAGCGCTCTATTTCATCACATCCATACGGGCTGCGAATGACAAAGAATTTATCTTCCCCTACATAAAATGGGTGGTAAAGTTATCGATGCAGCCAATACGTTCCAGTGGCGCTCAGCATTACCAGGTAGATAAAAAAACCTGTTGTTTTCAAATCGTGATCGTAGTTGTGCATGTTTTCGGATCACAGGTCAGATATTATCACAAACCTCGATATCATCTTACTTTGTAATGCATAACAGTTTTCTTGTCGACGTTACGCCCTTTTGCTTTGCTGCTGCTCGTTGTTAATACATGTATCTTGCGCTCGTCGTTTAGATAAAAAAAAAACTTTTAGATGTCTCAACTATGTCTTTTGATATCGAGAGTTACGTTGGCACTCTTTTGTAGGCTCCTAACGAGCGCTTTAATGATTTTGAAAAATATTCGGCTGCTACATAGCGGCGAGATAATGACGGTATCTCGACATACGGTTGGTACATGCATTACTCTACTAATGTTATTAGCAGCTTCGTATCATCTCTTGTCATTATATAACGGTTGGATATATCATACTACAATCTCAAAACGCTACCAGCAATAGCCATCATTGGATCAAAGTGTATTTAACGTTGAATGCGTGGTCAACTCACCTTATACGTATGTGCTAAATATTACGCACACACAGCAGGCCCTCGGTAGTAGTAGCAGTATTATCTTGTAGCATCTTCTCCCCGAGAGTCAACGAATGATTTATCACTTGATGTCATACGAGTAGCGCTTCTCAGAGTGATGCATGTAAATAGGCTGCTCTAGTTACCAAAGGCTGATACAGCAGCAGAAGTGTGATTGTGCATTTCATTATTTGACAGACAGACACAGGACGGATCTGACTTGTGTTACCGCGAAATTCGTTTCTGAACTTGAATAGAGAGAGTGCGCAGGCAGACAGTTTTACGGTGCTTTTTTCCAGGGACAATGTCACCTCGTCCTCTTGAAGCCGTTCTCAGATTCGCCTACGTCAACGGATATACTTGCGAAAAAGTAAAGATCCTTCAATCATGTTGCGAGAAGCTTTCACAGATTTTAACGCACAATATTCTTTCTTAGTGGGCAGAACCGACGCGACAATGCCTTAAAAAAGGTGATCGTAAAACGACTATTGAGTTGTGTGGTAATGTAGCTTGGTTTCGATTGATGCTTTCATTTGGCTCCACTCTTCTATTTTTTCCACGTTAATCATACGTGTGTGTATGTGTGTATTTTTGTTGCTGATCAAAACTCATATATAATTGTTTAGAATTATTGTTGAATCGTTTCTTTGCACAAACACGGGTCAGTGAACCCCTTTTGGAACGATACGTCGCTTATGCAATTACTGGCAACGAAGATCTTGCCCAACAACAACAGCAACAGCAACAGTTTGAAGCTGGAGAATGCCTTATACCACCACCGATATTCTTGACCTGCCTCGTGAAGTGTATCGAAACAACAGCGATCCAAAATCCACGCCAATGGGCACATATTCTGAAATGTCTACCTACCGTCCTTTCCGTCGTCAATGCCGATCAAATCGTATCCGACCTGTTGAACGAAAAGCCAAACAACGAATGGCCACGCATATTATGTAATGTATTCATCATGCTTTCACGTTTGGTTGCAGTTGGACTCTATCGCGACTATTATGCCAAAGACAACGGAGCGCCGTTGTCCTCCACCATGATGGCTATGGAACATGAAATGGCTACAGCTACACAGCAGCAAGCAGCATCCCAATTAAATAACACACAGCCAGGTGGATCATCCTTGCCGTTCAACTTTACAATGTCACAACCATCCGCATTTGATCCTGACGCTACGATTGATCTGGCCGCATTTGCTGAAGAACCTGTCAGTACGGAAGCCATCGGTAGTATAGACGGTCATTATAGCGCGCATGATTCTACACAGTCGACAATGATGGACTCGGAACGAATTGAAAGTTCAAATGCTATACGGGCGGCCCAGATTATTGTCGATTTGATAGAAAACAGAAGCGCAAAACGGATATTTGAAATGATGAACAATCAACAACAAAGAACTGAGAAAAAAGAAGCGCGCCATGCTGGTATGTTTGAAGGAAGATTGGATGGTTCGTTCAAGGATGAAGAAGAAGGGGCAGTAGAATCTCACATATTGTAATATTTGGGACATACATATTATAGAGGAGCCTTGGGCAACCTGCCAAGCCATTCTCGCTGTACCTTCATCTCAAGCTTCGGTTTCCAGCGCAGATATGTCGCAAAATACCCACATTCAGAAATTGTTGCTTATGATTAATCGGTTAACGGATCGTGATCTCGATCGTCGAATGGCTGTGCATCTTAAATATCAAGAATTGGAAGATGAAGGAACAGCTAGAGCATTACCTAGTGCAGGGTTGATGGGATATTTGTATCATATGGTAAAGAATACTGATACTTGCCCGCCTGTAATTTTATGCAACAAGCTCTCTAACATGATTTTTCTTCTTGCTTCCTGTATTGGTAACGTAATAGGTACAGATCCGACCTGGACTTAGTGATGATTATATCATTGATTGTTTATCGAAATTACAAATTATCAAGGTGAGTTAGCGACACGTTGTGGTAAATCAGATAACACATTCATGTCGATAATCTTTATTAATCTTTATGTGGCAAAATAATACATAGGGAGCATTTGATGAATCATTCTTTTTGGAAATATGGTTTGCCGCTTTGACTGGGCTTCGAGAAGCATCCATTGGATTATACAAACCTGAGTCTCTGTCAAAAAAGGAAAATCAACAAGAGCAGACAATTTCGAATTCCGGAAAATTGGATGTGATCACTGCTACAAATAGTTTACTGTGGAGAAACCTTGTATTAGTGAAGGTATGGATGAATTAGCGACGTTAAGATAATGCTGTCAAATTCTCGGGCGATACATCGCTTTAATTCTTCTCATTGCGCTTTTTTTTCGTCTTTGGTATTAAGGTTCCTTACCTGATTAAAAAGCTTCAAGAGCGTAAAGGAAGCGATGATGCCAAAGCATATGTAAAACGACCAGACGGTTTAGCCGAAGGACAAGAGGTAATTTGCTCAGGTCATTGTCGATGGTTTGTCACACTTGATGTTAAGTTTTCTTGTCTTCTTTCGCTGTTGTATCTAGTACAACTCACTGGAGTCGTCGCTTGCAGAACTACATTCTTTTGCTGGTCTACTGAATGGATGCAGCTCTCCCATGGCTACCTTTGAATTCTTTGCCTCAAGTACATCCTCAAAACTTTTCGACAAGATGACCTCTGGCACAAACGAGGAGGAAGAGGACGATTTTATGAAGTTGATCAATGACATGGGGAGCACAGTCGACCTGAACACGGCAGCTGTAGCAAAGGCTATCAAGAACGTTGGCAACGAGGAAATATTTACTAGCATCGTTCGAGTATGTCAAGATTATGGCTTTGTACGAGATAACGTTGCGCAAACGCTGTTGAAGAACGCAACACCGTCTACAAAACAGGAAGATAATGACCAAGGGTTCGATATTGATATGCTTGATTTGGATGGCGGGGATGCAAAGCAGCATCATAAAAACGAAGATGTGGAGATTTTAACAAAGGTACTGCTACTGCTATAATATTTTTCAATTGTCCATGTGCCTAATACGATGTCGTGTATATTATAGAATGTGGAGGATCGGATGAATGCAATTAAAGAAAATATCTCGAGAAGCGCAATAACAGAGTTGTTGCATATTGCTATCGTATCCATGATTCATACACGCCGAATCATAGATTTCGTTATCGAGGTAAGCTGGAACAATAAGTTAAAAGATATGGGACTTTTGATATATGGTATTAACTTGCTTCTCATAAAAAATGGTTAGCTTCTAGTCGAGAAGGCCGAGATGAGAGACATCTATTCCCTTGCACGGATCTGTGATGCTCTCAACAAATGTCCGCCCATTATTGATGTAATCGGCCAACTATACCATCCAGTAACCATTCTTGGCCCGCTCGAGCAAATGTGTAACCATTGGAAGCCAGCTGACAGTGAAATGGAGCTCGATGGCCGATCCGGCTTTGACAGCCCAAGCGATGAGGATACAGATGGTGTACAAGTGCTATACGGAAAATATGGCAAAATTTGGACTCTAATCATCCTGGTTTTGAACAAATTCAATGTAAGTTACTAACATATGAATGGCACTAACAATTACAGCCATGACAGGGGGTACGATTCATTACAATTAAAAACATGTACATCTTTTTAAAGCTCTATGTCAATATTGACAGCGTGTTCTCAGAAGTTGATGGCTTTTGCTATCAATTTTTCACCCAAGGCCCGCTTATTTACGGACGAGATGTGGAGGACCTAGCTATGGATCAGTTTATCCGACAGTGGCAAACTGCTCTACTTGGTGATGGAATTTCGGATGATTTATTAAGGTATTCAAACATAAGCGTTTATCATTAATAAACGGTGTACTCAAACTATGATAATGTTAGATTCTCGACTCCTCAACAATTACTCCAAGCCGCGCCAACGCTTCTTCAACGGTCGATACTCGTTTATGAAAATGGACAGATCGACAACGATACCTTGTTGGGTATTATATCGTACTTTCAAGAAAAGTTCCTCAATTTTACGCTTTTCCCGGGCATTGTATCCATGCTGTGTGACGACGTTTTGGCGCATAACGTATCTATTGCCATCATGTGTCTTCATCAATTGTTGATGAGCGGCAATCCACCAGACATGCTATTACAATTATGTGGCAGTTCTATCCTGGGAGCGTTACTAAGTCTTGCAGAACAGCGAAAGCAAGAGCGTATTGTTGCTGGCCTGCCGGCTCATCACGAAAGCAGCAACAGCAACAACGACAGCAACAATGAAAGCGGTTGGGAAGCACAGTTGAATATTTTACAAAACCATATCAAGACCAATCTTGGCATTGAAGAAACAAACGAACAACGACAGCATCATACTGAAACTATATCGACGCGCGTCACCTGTGATAATTTGTCGCGGAAAGCTCAGGAAATGTTTCGATATATAGTCAAGAGTGGTCGATCCATGTTTATGAGGGATGTCGATGCAGATGTTGTTGCATTATGGGATGCAAGCAAGGCACCGAAACAAGTGATTACTCACTATTTGGACATGGTCATGTTTCAGACGGTTTTGGATATCGGAGGACCGCATTGGTTTGTTGATATGATTGTCAACGAAGTGTTGGAAGCTGGAAAGAGCGGTGGCGCTGTGCGAGCAGGTAATAGCGATGACGGCAGATGGGATGGAAATGGAATAATGAACTAATGCACGATACTTTTTGTCTTGGGCACAACTTAGCGGAATTGGGTTCCTGCTTAATCACTACCCCACTAGCTCGATCAGCTGATTTGGATAGTTCCTGCAGCAATCTATTACGCTGTCTGCTACAAGACATCATTCCAGCCTCGCTGAAGAAACATGCATCAGCAAACGCGTCATTCTTCCAGGGTCAGACTCTAGGCGTATTCACAAGCGACTGCTTGGTGTTGATGCACGATCGTGGTCATGATCAAGAACGCGAGTTTGTGCACGAGTTTGGCCATCAATTTTTTGAAACGCTGGTCGTCGACAGCGAAAATGCGCCCCAGATGATCCATGTAAAGCACGATTCGACTGTTACGAACGGCCTGGTAGGTGCACTTGGACGCTGGCCTGACATGGTGATCGAAAGTCCGGTTTGGAGAGGATTCCTCAAAGGCTTGATGAGTAACCCACTAATTAACGAATCGTGGCCAAACACGTTTATATAAAGAAAGATGTTAAAAAATCCCCTTTGTACATATTCATCACTACTCCCCCAAGAATAAGAATAACTTTGTTGACTAGATCGTTCACTTTATCTATCTTGTAGTATCAGAAGAGCAAATTTGATTGTCAATCCTATGTTGAAAGCTAACTTTTCTTTGCATTCAATATGATGCGAGAGTTGTATAGGTGAAAATATAGAAACAGATAATCACACGTATCAAATGCCTGACTATGATACCATAATGAAATTATGCATAACCTTTGGTTTTAAAGTGTGAAAGATGGTGTTGCAAAAACAGTATCATAGCGCATAGAAAAATAAATTTCTACTTTTAATAACGAGCTACTTATTATATATATTAACATGGTAATAGCGCTGTTAATCGCACCACTCACAATTGACAGTGCCAAGCGAATACCGTATATTGCAATAGGTTATGTCTGTTTTTGAGGGCTACAATTAAGGTTCTGCCAGACAGAACTGAAGTTCACGTAAAATTGAAATTAGATATGAATTACATACAAAGACGTATGTACCAGTGGCCAAGTACTCTGCTTGAAGGTGCAGATCCTATCCCAGTATTTTCATGTCTAATGGTATGTACAACATGTTAGATTGTTTGCTTATTTCGACATTTCTCCCAATCATTTGGTTTTACTTAATGACATCCTTCCTCAATTCTTGTCGATAAAGTTTCCTGCTTTAAGAACCGCTCACGCCTAACATGACTCTTTGCCACCAACCAGAAATTCTCAATTGGATTGAGTTCAGCAGAATATAACGGAAGATAAGCACATCGATATCCTCGCCAGTAGATATGCTCTACTATATTCCGGTTTATATGAATAGGTGCATTACTGTATCCATGTCAATATAGTAGTCTTTATATTTCTCATACCTATCCATTTCATCTATTGTGGCTTTTGAAAAAAAAACTAAAATAGTGGCCTGTTATAGTACCGGTGTTTTATAGTCTTCACCATTAGCCTTCTGTCTCCTTATCGCCATTGGTACTCTTACATCAACATTAACTAGACCGGAAGAAATAGCGCCTAATATGGTCGTTGTTTCTGCTCTCGTTTAAGGCGTAGTGACAGTAGCGCGAGTACCTCTTTTAAACCAACCATTTGAGCGTCTCATGTTGATATGAAAGGCAGCCTCATCAAGAAATACACAGTTTGAATCAGGGTTCATGTCAGTTTTACTTCATTAACGAAGCCAATCATAGCGCTCCTTGATCTTCTCAGGGCCATTTCTTTCTTCAGAGTGAAAGTCTGCTTGCTTCAGTGAAAGGTTGCACTTGGTTTTCATAGAATGGTCAACAGCACTACGAGAGGTTTGAAAGTCAACGAACTTCTCTTGTAAATGCTCAACTACTTCAACAACACTACGCTGTGCATCTTCATCAACGAAAGCTTCAATAACTTTCTGGTGCTCCTCTTGCAGAATCGATTTACGACCTGACTATTTGCAACTCTCAAAGAAGCAGTCTCCAAGTTCACCATGCTCCTTAACCCATCTTTGACCAGTAAGAATACCGATACTTAATTGTTTGGCCGCAGCATATGCACTCAAGCATTTCTCTATCTTTCTCTTATATAATCTCTCCTTATCCTTATGGTATACCGAGTATACTCACGTTTTTCATTTGCTTCCCTCATACAAACGTATTCATCCCTTGGCTGATCAATCTGCATTCGACGACCACGACCACGACGAGTGCGCTGCTGAAAAGATTCTGAAGCTAAGTTTGGAAGATTTTCCAAATAGTTGGTATGTGAGACACGTCTTTCAACCGCAAAACGCTCTTCGTCGACAACATAATCCATGGGCTCAGGGTTACCATCTTCATCAACAACGGTCCCGAGCCCATCATCGTGAAGAAATGCAAGATTCTTTGTACGCATGTAATGAAGTGAAAGAAGAGATGATACAAAAATAACCATGGCAATTACATATTCTCAGTGCCAAGTGCCAAGAGTTTACTAGCGTTGAGATCTAAGCATGCTACATCCTCTGATTACGCGACGACCACACTTTTAAAAAGAATAGCGACTTAAATCTCACTGGATAGCGACATTGACAACGCATTTGGATACATTCCCGGTCCCGTTGCGTAAAAAGCACCAGTCCATGTTGCTATAAAATCAAACAACATTTGCAAAGCTATTCCGTGGTTTGCATGTATATCGATGTTCACCTTCCGATAGCATATATCGATAATACAATATGTTACAACATGAAACCTGAAGCACTACGCCTCCTTTGTATTCCTTGCCACTCTAGGTTCGCTCTTTGAGTTGTACCACGTCGCTTTTTCTTTCGTGCTTGCAGTAGTAATGGTAAATATACAGTACCGCACATAAATGGGGACTCGTAGGCTAGAAGAAGCAGTGATTTTTTTCCCTTCCATCTCCTTCAGTTGAAACAGTCAGTTTATATGCAAAAAAACACATGTACTGTACTGGTTCTTCTGATAGTGCCACTGATATATATCCGCACAAAGTTGTGAAAGAATCATCATATTCTCAAGAACCAGAGTTTATTTGAACGAAGAGTAACTATCGGTTATCTCGGTACGTCTTTCAAAATGCCCTCCTTACGGGCACGACGCGTCCCACCTACATATGTCAACCAATTGACTTCTTACAATAACATACGCGCTGTGTTTCTTACGGGCACGACACCACCCATCAGCTATAATTAACACAAGAGGGTCAGCTATGCTGCTCTGTGTAACATATTCTACTGTATTTATTATTAGAACTTGTCGTGCCCCGAACAAATATGGAAATAGTTTGTCGTGCGCTAAATATCGTCCTGAGCTCTCAACACAGTGATGCACTTGTCATAGGAGCTCGAAAGCACTAACGCATTATCAAATTGTAAAATGCTGCTAGTGATAGCCATATAATAGTAGCTATGTCAGCTGGATTCATCGGCAGCTAGTTCTAGCTATGGCAATAAGAAGACAACTACAATTGACTGCTGCATCTTTATCAGTTTGAACCTTATTCAAGAGTTAGCGGAAGCAGTGAATCAAGGCCATGATAATACTATGGAGTTTTTTAAACCCTTCCTAATACCTACTTCCTTTCTACGATGTACTTTTATGAGTTTCTCTAGGTCAAAGAAGCATTTTGTCTTTTATCCTCTTCCTTCCAATACTACTCCGTCGTTTCAACAAATTGAAGGTAAACTACCATGATACCAAAGTACACGAAAGGTAAGAACAAGAATCTATTTCCCCGTTATCATATATATGACAGCTCTTTCACACTGGCTGATGAATTTTTTCTCAAGGATTTTGCATATATCTTTGTAAGCATTATGTATCACCTTTTGCACAACATTATTTACTGCCTTTACAAACCTAATATCGCCAACATGTTGTCACTGTCAGGAAAGCAAGATATTTCCGATTTATTTATAATGAGCGATGATGGCCCCTCCTATATTTTGTAAGCAGCATTACTTTGAGGACGTAGTAAAGCATCAAATCAAGCGTGTTTGTCACAATGCTCCAAGTATAGATACACTGAGTTTACATGATGTCATTCGGTACAGAAGCTTTAGCAAACGTACAAGCCTGCTGTATGAATTGAGTGACTGGCATCGCAGAATAGCAATACCGGGAATCGGACCTCGTGTAAGCAAGGTAAAACACCTGTTTATTTGATTACTATAAAACTAGCAGAGGATCTGGGAAAATGAAGACACAGGGTCCAAACCAGACGGCGTTATCCAGATAAATTGGCATATAGACAACTTTATGAATAAGCGTGCTCATCTACACTATATAATACACACAGAACGCGTTACTGGGCATGGCCGCAGTATGTCCCGTGAAATGCTGTTTTAATCACGATATCTCGTTGTCACTGTTGATTTTGTTTGTCATAAATGTCTATATTGATGAAAACAACAATAATGCAGCACGCCCGGGTATTTGAAAAAATGTAAGGGTACCGTGAAATACAAGTCATTCGATCATAATGTCGCAACGGTTTGTTGATCTATCAAAATATTACGCGCATGGAGTTGGTATCAAAGTATTACTGTATGTGTAGTACTAGTAGCCCTGGACAAGAGAAATGGCTTGTGATCGTGTGTAAAAGCTCACGTCTAGGAAAGCATGAACCATTGATTTTATTATCAGTGTCTATCATATGTTATTAGATCCATGGATCTGTAGCTGTTTGTTTTTATTATGCTTTCTCTTTTGCCGTAGCAGTGTTCTTGCTGCTTGGAAAGAGCTGGGATGGATGTCAGGACATAGAGAAAGGGAATACATGGACGAAAGTATCGTGAAAGAAACAAGGAGACAACCAGTGCAAAAGTTGGGCGGCCATTAATCAGCACATCGGAAGACAAGGATTTATGATGCGTCAAGGATCATATTGCGAAGGAGCTCCTGTCATTGCTGCTCTTTTTTTTCGAAAACAACATGTGATTACTGTATGATGTTGCTAAATGCTGATGTATGATATCTTGTGGTTGTAGTGGAACGGGCTCCAAAAGTAGTGCCGATGCAGATGTTATTAATCGTAATAGATGTATATAAAGAGGAAAAGAAACCCTCAGTGAAGCGACACATGGCTTCCGACCTGCCAATCAATCTCTCTACTTTTCTCTGTGGGGTTCCTACTATTTCTGAAAGCAGATCCTCCATTGTTGATCTATCTTCCCGATGCTCTGTCACAAGAAATTACACAGGAGTAATGACAAGGGAGACCGGACAAGAACAAGGTTAAATGTCAGAAAAACCCTCGGGTGAAGTAGAAGTAGTAATGATGAATTAGGATGATAAGTTGAGTGTGCAAAAGGTGATCGATCAGCTGTTGCGGATGGATGGATTGATTAAGGGTTTGTTCTAGCATTATAAATACCAAGCTTCGTTCGATCCTGGATATCTCTTTACTCTTCAACTACTACTACTTCTCGTTCTACACACACACACACACACACACACACACAACAGAATGCCTATTTTAAAATCAATTTTGCCTGCAGCTGCCTCGGCACTGCAAACTGCGTTCCGCTGGTTCGCCAGTTTACTTCCCTCCGCCTCCTCCTCCTCTGCCTCCTCTGCCTCCTCTGCCTCCTCTGCCTCCTCTGTCTCCATCGCCACCACCAAGGACGACAACCACAACCAGGCCGCTTTTGAGCTCACTGCTGAGGACCTAGCATTGGTCATAAGCGCGGCGGTCTCGGTTGTGGAGACGGCCGCCTCGGTTCTGAAGGCGGCAGTATCGTTGATGAGGACCGTGTTCCTCATTACCAAGCTCACGGTCTGAACAACGGTTCTGCTAGCCAAGGCTGCCGTCTGGGCCATCAGGATGACATGCTGTATTCTGCAAAGGTATCTATAGTCAGCCACGTTCTTCCTTTTGTACAATAGTCATGGTTAAGATATGTTTGCTAATGCCAATAACATTAGTCTTGAGCCTGCATTGAAAGGGTATAGAAACAGCAGTCGGCCCACCCCAAATATGTGAGTCATTCGTATATCCCCACAGAAAAGTCATCGCTATGTTGTATTGAGCCATAGACTAATTTCAACTTGACTTAGCAGCGCCACTCTCTGCCGTAGCATTTCTGCACTGGCTCGTCTCCGTCGGTCCTACGTGTATCCTTACTGCACTTTGGTTCATCTCTTGCCTCTCTCTCTCCCTCCCTTTCTATATACATATCCGCGCAAGAAATTTACCAAAAAACGTCAGACAGGGAATGGAACGAAGCATAAAGTCGAAGCCCATAAACTTACTTGTAATAAGCATCAATTGTCCCTTACGACATTTAGCAAAAAAAATCCTTCCCCTCCCTTACTCTCACTCAACCACTGCAGTGCCGCTACATTCAACCGCATCCGGCACTGGCGGGATCGCGATATTACCACCTTTTTAGTTCATCTTCGAAGAACCTTTAAATTAAAATAGATTAAATAAATTTAAACCACAAAAGCACCGTGTAACATTCCACGCCTTTATCGTATATCCGTGGTTGCTATATGCCAGACTATATAGTGCGACAGTCATGGTGAAGTAATGGTTCATATTGATAACCAAGACTTGAGCATAGAGGTTGTACTCGGCCCGGTATTGTTGTTGCTGTTGTCATCACACTTTAGCTTATTCTTGGCACAGACGTCGCACCGACATATTTAATTTTGCCATCTTGATCTGTATTCTACTTCTCTAAGCCAACCTCTTTGCTCTGAAATTTGTCTTACTCCATCAAACATGGCTTAACAAAAAAACATTGTTCTTGAATATGGTTCTCTCTTGAAAATATGCAAAGCTTAGCTGCTCTGGAATCATATTTCATGCAAGTGCTGTATGCGCTGTAGTAACGAGGAGTCAATGCAGTAAGCTCACTTCATACAGTT
The DNA here is from genome assembly GCF_025766255.1 of Zychaea mexicana. Taxonomy (NCBI): domain Eukaryota; kingdom Fungi; phylum Mucoromycota; class Mucoromycetes; order Mucorales; family Lichtheimiaceae; genus Zychaea; species Zychaea mexicana. The sequence goes on from NW_026516700.1 coordinate 61,303, forward strand.
TGTGCAATTCATACAGTTGGTTTCTTCTGACAGTACATGAGTACACAGCGCTGTGGTTTTTACTTGTTCCTATGGAGCAGCTTATTCAAAAAGGCTTTCGTCCGACTACCTTTATGATGGTGGCTGCCATTACTGCTACTGCTACTGCTACTGCTACTGCTACTGCTACTACTGGTGCTCGGTGAACATTGTTGGCCGTTTTCGTGGTAAAACCACAGTCGAGCGATAGCATGCTTAGGACCGCTGAGAGCATCTTTGCATCTGCGGGCATTTGTAAGAAAATTTGTGTAGCAGCTGTCGTTGGTATCCCCATAGCGGCTCTTGACAATTTCAACAGTGCGCACCCCTTCTGTCATATCTTCCTTCATGTCTGGTTTGCAGCAGCCCACCATATAAGGCGTCGCTAAAGGGATCAGCTGGGATTTTACTAAACTCATTTGAACAAAGTGATCGCTGGGTCGGATTGGGTTTCCGTGATTGGCAAATGGATCGCGCAGAGCCGAGCGACTCAACGCAAGGGAATCCATACCGTCTAATTAATGGTTGTACCGCCTCTCCCGACAGTGTCGAATCTGTGGAACCATCCAATCAAAGTGCTCAAGCTTGGCGCTTGGATACGATACAATTTATGGTCGTGGTAGCACCAAAATAAAAGGCAAATCGTTTGCAGACGTTGAGAATGACAGGGAGGCTAGATACCGTGCCATCCAGGGAACGCGTCCTCATACACTTGTATTTGGCTTGGTAGATAGCCCAGTGGCACGTTTAGGTATGGTCAGATCGCAAGGGTCTCTTTTTTTTCTCTCGAACTTGACTTTTTTAGTGTAGCCTGGATGCTCGAAAAGGCATAATTGGACGTTTCATCCTGCTGACAGCAAGACACTGAGGCTCTGCCTGAGACTATCACAACCAACGAGTTCCTGACGGAACTTACCATCTATTGGCTTACCAACACCATGTCGTCATCCACACGACTGTGTTACGGGGCGTTCACGAAGAGGCAATGCGGATAATGTTCTTTAACCGTGTCGAAATTCCATTGGGCGTAGACTATGTCCCCAGCGAGCTAAACAAGGTAATCCACTGCATAGATCTAGAGTATATATGCAAAACTGACCCAACATGCACAAAGTTCCCTCGTGAATGGCTAGAAGCAAGTGGTGACCTTCAACAGTTCAACGAATTTGAAGTGGTAAATATCATCTTTTAGTAATGTATTGCTTCGTACTGACGAACAGTGTCCAAGGCGGCCATTTTTCTGCGAGCGAGTTGCTGGTTGATGACATCCAACGGTTCGAAAAGCTGTTAAAGACGAAAAAAAGTTTATCCGATGGTCACTGTATGGCTGCTGTGCACAACACTCTATCTGAATATAGCAATGTATTACTTGGTCTGAAAATGCATCGCATGAATGCCTGTCTTGCTTTCATGATGAATGAAGTGTTTGGTGTACTTTAAACATTGTCGAATATGTACTTATTATATAATCGTCTACAGGTACGCCGCATTTCCTCCTCATCACGTTCATCCTCAATGATCATATTATGCAATATCTTGTATGCTTTTTTGCTTACGGTGACTCTTCAATACGTACTGTCTTGAATGGTTATGCACATCGGTACATCGCGTATTTACCCTCCCATTCTTCTCTTTTTTTCTCATACCACATCCAACTTACGCCATTTGATCTACTCAGCAAAACCCCTGGCTTCCTTTCTTTTATTACTTTATCGATATACTAATACATCAAATTATTCTAAGTGTTGCTTGTTATCGACATAATTATTACATTCTCTTCCACCATTATACGAAATCGTGTAGCCCATGAAGAATCTGCTTGACACTGTTAATAAACATATCAGTGCTTTGTACTATTTAAACAGAACCCCATGGCTCTATATGCTAGTACCTCTTGTGAACTGGTCACCAAGATTTGTATAATGTAGTTCATATAAGAGAAACCGGGCGATTGACTGATCCTGTATGGTCGAGCAAAACGCTTGGCCCTTCTAAATAATATTTCTAACAAATGGTTTCAATAAATTTGAGTGTGTTGGGCATACCTATTCGACTTATAGGGGAGCAAAACCGTATCTCAATAAAACGTATAGAAATTGTTCGCAACAGTTGCGAGGGAGCCAAGACCATGTAAGATGATCCTAGCTGTGCAGCATCTGCTACTCGGCCCAAAACCTGAGAAGCGTTATTAACAGGTAGAGCCTCCATGGAGAAAAGCAATAGCTGGGATAGAACTAAGACCATGTTTTGCTGTAGACATCATAGAAAATTTCAAGGGGATGACGTAATATAAAAACTGGGAAGAGTAGGTTCTGGATATTTCATGCTGTTGCCATGTCGACAAAAGGATACAAAGAAGGTAAGTTATTCAATTTCACGCGTCACAGTTATATTTCTCTTTTGTTCTTTTCATCCTTATTACTTTGCTAAAAATGTTTCAACGTTGTGTATTGCTGCTTCTAATGATAATGCTACTTGTAGTGTTTGATGAGTTTTTTGCCAACACGCAAAAGCCTTCGTTGAAGGATTTTGTAGCGAAGAATAAACAGTTTATCCTGAACGATTACAAGCAATACTAGAATCTCAAGCAAGTTTGGATGACTCGGTTTGCAAAAGCTCATTCAAGACATTATCAAAACTTGCCAAAGAAAACATACCAAAGCTTGACATTGAAGATGTCGATTGGTACGAGCTCACGATTGATATTCTTTCGGTAATCATACCATTTTTTTCTCTTTGTAAAGTTTACGAGCAAGAATCGCAAGATCATTAATATGTGAATATTTGTTAGAAAGTAAATTCAAACGCTTTTGCTGGGCCTAAGTCATCAGATGCCTCCGGCGGATCGACGACATCAACGACATCAACAAGCGCAAGCAGCAGCAAAATTACAGTGACCCACGCTTTCATGAAAGAGTTCACCGAAACATACAAAAAAATGGATGAAGCCTCCAAGTGGACCCTTACAAGTGGAAACACACAATTTACAGAGCTTGCTAATAAAAAAGGATATAACTTTAGCCATGATAATTTTGTATACCCTATACGTAAAAATGTAAATAAGCCCTTAACGATTACTGAGGATCATTTAATAAGACATTTGGAAGTTTTAGGACAAAAGTTGAGAATCAATTTTCAGAAATTGGGAATAAATTCTGCCGATTCAATAATAATAAGTCAGTTGTTAAAATGGATAACATAAAATACTATAATCTGCAATTTCGTGTAGCTTATTTATTAAAAAATATTACAAAATTTGTAGAAATGTTCAATATTCCTATTTTACTACACCATAAACTATGGCACAGTAATGATTTTAATTTTCCAGTAGAGCATAAACTAATTGATATAGTGGTCAGCAATGATAAACAAAATAAAGATAAACTGGATAAAATGATTAGATTGCAAAATGACCTGCTTAATATGGCTATATCAAATGAAGAAATGATTATTGATAATGAATCTGATAATAATTCAAATCAGAGTAATAGTGATAATGATGATGTTCAAAGATTTAATGAGCGTAGTAAAAAAAGAAAGCGAAATAAAGGGAAACAACAAGCAATGGCATCATATGAAATAGAAGAGATTATTAGGCATAAAACTGAAAATGGTACATATTTGTTTGAGGTAAAATGGGTTGGATATAGTGCTGATGATAACAGTTGCTTATCAATTGATAAATTTAATCAAAAGTTTTTATTGAAGGAATATATCAATAAGCATAATCTTGGTATATTATAAAATTACATACTCTACTATTTACAATATTTTCTTCAACTAGTATATAATATAATGTGAATTCATACCTGGCATTCCTTTCTTACTAGTTATTTTTATATATACACAAAATTCAATTTTTTGTACAATTTGGATTTTTACAGCCAATAGATTTCTTACAAGCAATAGTATTATCTAATATCTAATTGGAGTTGGATATCCCCCAATATTTAATGAAGTTTTGACAACACATAAAGCCTTCGTTGAAGGATTTCGTTTCGAAGAACAAACAATTTATCCTGAACGATTACAAACAAAACCAGAAACTCAGGAAAACTTGGATGAATCGATTTGCAAAAGCTCATTCAAGTCATTATCAAAACTTGCTGAAGAAAGACATACCAAAGCTTGACGTTGATGGTATTGATTGGTACAAGATCATAATTGATGTCCTAGGGGAATATTCGCTAATATCAGGGGAAATTTAGACATACTACCTTAGGAATATTAGGGTAATATGTGGATATGAAAGGAGAATAAATATTAATAATAAATAATTTTGAAAACTATATTTTTTGTAATTATTAAATTATCAAAAATTAATATGTTCACTTATGTTTATTTAAATATTAAAGTATAACTTCATTTTTGATGCCATAACACCACTACTACTACTATTTATTACAACAATAACACAACCCTTACAGGCTTTTCTTATTATCTATTTAATTATAAATATATATAACATCTAAAATCAACAATTTTTATGTTTTTTGGAGGTTCATATGAACCTTAAAATTATATTTTTTTATTTTTAATTTTTACATGTTATTAGAAAATAATTACATAATCATTTTTAATATGTGATAAAAATAAAGTTTAAAAAATAAATTTTATAAAAAGATTAAAATTAAAATTATTTATTATAATTCTTTTTAAATCTTTTAGATTTTAAAAACATAATTTGTATAACAAATAAATGTTTTTTTATATATATAATTAAGAAAACAAAATAATTATAGCAATAATTGTTATTGTTTTTGTTGTTGTTATTGTTGTAGTAGAGGAGGAGACATACAGTAGTCCCCCGCTTTTTGTAGCCCCGCTTTTTACAGATCCTCAGTTTTTGCAGATTTTTTTGGAGCAAACCCACTCATCACTTGATAAAATTGCAGTTTCCTTACTTTTTGCATTTTGCAGGCCAAAAATGGGGACCTGCAATTTTCCACTATTGACTCGGGAGCCTAGGACACAGAGTCTCGAACCAGTGACATCTACCTTATTTCCATAAAGAGATAATTTTTATTACACAAACTTTTTACAGCTAAAGATACATGGTAATTGAAGATTGTATGGTCTGGCTTTGCTTTCTTATATCATCTCGAATCTTTCTGAGTTCGTCTCAGACTCTTTGGTATTCTGGGGCATCTAGAATACTGATAGTTTTTTCTAGAGTTCTGATTTTTTCCCACATAGTATATGCTGGAAGTACTAATCCAGAGTAAGCACCTTGGTCCCTATCATCACGATCATTATCAGCAACATTACCACCTGCTTTTATCTCTTCTTGGAGCACAGATTGAACAATTTCTTCATCGGAAAGCAGTGGATGGACAGCTGCAATTTCCTCAGGTAGATCTGCATCAAAAGTGAAGCTTTCCAGATTTTCAATGCCATAAATGAGGTTCAAGTGATCGTCAATCTGACCAAGAGCTACCTCATCTGCATTATTGGATGCACTGTTGACATTGTCATCAATCACTTTCTCTACTACCCCTGTTTTTTGGTAACAGTTCCTAATGGTGGATTCAGATACTCTTTTCCAAGCTTGATGGCACCATGCAATTCCGGTCAAAACATTAACACGGAACGTGTTGCCATTATTAGCAGGTAGGCCTTTCTCCAGGCGCTCTTGAATGCTGTTATATGCATGCTCATAATGCAGATTCCTATTACAATAACAGAAATAATAGCCTTAGTATTTCCATCTACAATGCATGCAAGTAGATCACTAATCATCACAAAACATACTTGAAATGTACTTTAAAGCTGCGAATAATGCTGGCATCCAAAGGTTGCATTAATGAAGTTGTATTTGGCGGCAAATACACCAGCTCGATGTTCTTCGGGACATAATCACAGTAGTGACCAGAAAAGTTGTCAAGCAGCAAAGCAATCTTTCGCTTTTGATAGACCATAGAATTGTCTAACATTGTGAGATATTTCTTAAAAATCTCACGGGTCATCCAAGCATTGGCATTTCCACAGTACTTGGAGATATCGATTTTTTTTCTTTGGGCCTATCATTGCGTAAAAGACATTTGTGAGTAAGTCATCAATTTGACCTTGAAGAAGTATCACATACTTGATCAAAACAATTTGGCCGCTTTGCCTTGCCAATGAACCAAGGATACCACTTATCAGAACCATCAGCATTCACTGTGAGGACTAATGTCAACCGCGATTTATCCTGTTTGAATCCTTTGAATGACCTAGGTGCAATGGTAGTCACGGGGGCACTTGCGTAGAATACTGCAGTCTCATCCATATTGTAGATGTCTCTTAGGGGGTATTTTCTCAAGACTTCCTGGATTTCTGGCAGCCGAGCTTCTGCTAGTGTGACATTAGCAGAGCTTGCTTCACCACTGATTGTTTGCACCTTCAACTTGTAGTGGTTTTGGAAGCGATTTTGCCAACCATTTGAGAACGTCAGTTCGTTGGACGGAATACTCAGTTTGGCTGCAAAATTTCACCGGCTTTTCTGATAATATCCCAATTGACTGGGATCTTCTCAAAAAATCTTTGCTCTATCCACGTATAGAGGGCATATTCCAATTCCTATTTGTTTCTTTATTAATTATATAGATAGCGAAGAAGTATTCGAATAATTTAGACCTACGGGAAACTTTGCACGCGACTTTTGTCTTTTACTACTGTCAACACCCTTCTCTTCATCTCGCTTTCTTTTCATGATCATTCTCGAGATAGTTGTTTCATTGGGAACATTTTCAAGCTTGTATCTTCCTTTAGCCCAGTCAAGCAATTGGCCATAAGTAATCTTGTGATTTTTTTGCTCTTGAGCAATGTAATATTGATATAAAGCGTCGTTTTGCTCGTCAGTAAGCTTTTGGTATTTCGCTTTTACCATAGTGGTGTGGAGATGTCGATAGTGCAGTATATAAACATCAAGAGTGAGACGACAGCCTTTTATATAAGAGTTGAGTTATAATAAGTAGCCTCAGCACAGCACCAATATCTTTTAATTGGTTTACTATCATTGACACTTGATTAACATAATAGACTCAGTCTGTGTAACATCTCATACTCATTCTCACTTTTTGTAGTTCCCCACTTTTTGCAGTTTTTTCCACCAAAAACCGCTGCTGCAAAAAGTGGGGGACCACTGTAACAATTTTGAAAAGATAAAAAAGAAATAAATTATTTATATAAATATAATAAAGCAATGAAGTTTATATCAATTTATAAATTGTAAGAATTATATTGTTTATAAATAAACTTATTATTACAGTTGACCCCTGCTTTTTGCACCTCCGCTTTTTACAGATCCTCAGTTTTTGCAGCTTTTTTTGGAGGAATCCCGCTCATCACTTAGTAAAATTGCAGTTTCCTCACTTTTTGCATTTTGCAGCCCAAAACCAGGACCTGCAATTTCCCGCTAGTGGTTTTCATTCTCCCCAGAGAGCGGCGACACTGAGAATTGAACCACTGATACTTCCTAGTTTTCTATATAAAGCTTTATATTTATTACATAAAGGTTTTATCACTGAAAATAATTAGTGATTCTTGATATTTAGACCTGAAGAACAAAATAGGAAATGTTATTATGCTAGAATCTTCTCGAACCTTTATTTCATAGCGAATTCAAAGATATATAAAGGCAATAAATCCAATTGATATACATTAATCGAATTGAAGCTCGGTCAAAAGAATAATAATAATAAGAAGGGAGGGAAAATTGTCAATAAAATAAAGTAAAGAAAGAAAGAAAATGAAGGGTGGGGATAATAACATTTCCTATTTTGTTCTTCAGGTCTAAATATCAATTCTAGGTCGAAAGAAATTTCTCGTAAGAATTTCTTGAGACTGTCAGAACAAAATAGGAAATGTTATTATGCTAATCCAGAGAAAAAGACTCGACAGCATCATGAAATTCGTCGTCGTTTGAGAGCACCGTTGAGGTAAAGTCCACGCGTGCCATTTGATTCCGTTGGTAGTGACGCACAAATGTATCGGCAGAAGCCCAGTTTCCAAGAGCCACAATGTTTTCCTGAGAAACACCTAGATCCAGAGCACGAGAGGCGGCCAAAGAACGGATAGAGACATTTGCTTCAGTTGTACATAACGAAATATATTCCCGATGAAGCCAAGTAGAAATCGTGGAGGCAGAGAGAGCCTGGTGTATGTTGTTAGACTTGACGAAGAGCATGCTAGAGGCGGAGCGAGCTTGTAAGGTGGGATGATCCCGGAGAACGGCGAAGCAGTGAACAGGGCACAATTCAATATCATCTGCGTGCGGATGGATACTGAAAGGCTTGATAATCCGACGCTTACCCCTGGTCTCTTTCGGGGCTACCACCTGGAAATGAAGACAACCGTTCGAGATGGAGCAAGAGGAGAAGGGAATGCGGGCCAAATCAGAGGGACGAAGGAATGCTGCCATAGCCAAAAGGAAAACCAACTTTTGTTGTAACGCCTTGATGGAGGAAGACGGTCTTGATGCAATTGAACGTGCACGTTCCAAAGCAGGTGCCACATCGATTTGAGGTCGGTGAATGGGGACGGGGGGAGCCTGTCCGAGCAAAGAGTTCAAGTACGAAGTGACGATGTTGTCTTCGCCAATACGTTTACCATCAATGTGTAAATGAGTCACCGCTGCGCGCATCGTCTTGAGCGTTGAAGCTTGTAAATTATGTTCTTGTCGCATATCCGCCAAGAAGTTCACCAGATCGACAGACGTGAAAGATGTATGGGAGACTTGCTTGCGGTTAGCCCAAGCCAAGAACCGAAGTTGTGATTTGCGATAGAGCCTGTTGGTGCTGGAGTCGGCTAACCGTTGAGCTAAGAGATCCTCCACCGCTTGTGCATTGAGATTCTTGTTTACTAAATTTTGGCGGACAATTGCCACATGGAGAGCATCCAGTTCTGCGGTAGTAACGGGTGTGGTGTCCATGGGGAGGTCGTCTGGATGGAATGTGGGGACAGTAGCCAAGGAAGACCTAGAGCCATTTGACGGACCATCGGGAACCAGATGGCGCTCGGCCAGTATGGGACCACCAGCGTTACCAGAGGAAGTTGCTTTTTGCAATAATTTGGTCGTCCTGTCGGCAAAGAGATCGATCGTGAAAGGGCCCCAAGTCTGGTAAATTTGTTGGAAGATCTCTGGCTTGATTCTCCATTGATTCTTGAAATACTGTCGACGAGATTCGAAATCGGCTATGGTGTTCTGTACTCCTTGTATATGTTGGGCTTGAATCATGATCTTGTTCTCCAGACACCACGTCCACACTTCCGTTGCCAGTTCCATGAGAGGGAGGGAGCGAGTTCCACCTTGCTTGTTAATGTAGGCCATGCTGGTCGTATTGTCGGTCCTGATCATCACCGTCGAGTTCTCCGGTAGGTGGAAAGTTTTCAAAGCTAGGTGAGCTGCCTTAAGCTCCCACCAATTGATGGATTGGGCAGCTTCTTCCTCTGTCCAATAACCATGAGCTCGAAGATGGTTCCAACTGCAACCCCACCCGGTATTGCTGGCATCGACAAACATTGTTTGTGAGGGTGTCGAAGGGAGCAGTGAGCGTCCATTCCATTTGCGGATGTTCGTGTACCACCATTGAAGTTCCTCCAGACTCGCTTGATCGAGAGGGCGAGGAAGATCCCAATCCGCATCTGACTTCACTGTTAAATTCTTGTAGTATAATAGGTGTCGAGTGTAAAGACGTGCCGGAAAGATCGCAAAAGTCGCCGACTGAATACGCATCGTTAAGCTGTGAATGGTCCTGGGGGATTGACGATGTGGTTTGTCCAGTACTTGCTTGATCGATCGACGAATGTCCCGAAGCTTGGCTGGTGGCAGGAGAGCTGTCATCGAGCGGGTATTCAATACAAAGCCGAGATGCTCCAATTGTTGAGTTGGGGTGAGAACTGACTTCTTGTAATTGACTAGCCAACCTAGATGTTGTAAAAGAGAGACAACCTGATAAGCCTGTTCCATCGCCAAATGCTTGGACTCCGCGATGAGAAGCCAATCGTCCAAGTATGCTGAGATCCTGATTCCTAGAGAGCGCAAGTGTTCTAATATGGGCCTGCAAACTTTGGTGAAGACAAAGGGACTTGTGGACAACAAGCCGAAGGCGGTCGTACAATATTGGTAAACTTGGCCTTTCCAAGTTAGACGTAAGAACCTTCTCGAAGCTGGGTGAAGACCTATGTGCAGAAATGCGTCGGACAAGTCGATAGAAACTAGATAAGTTAATCGTTGGGTTTGATCATTAGAGCCACTTCCCGAATAGTTTCCATCTTGAAATGAGGGGCATCCAGATATTGATTCAGCCGTTTGAGGTTGAAGACTGGTCGAACGCCGCCATCCTTCTTCGGGATGACAAACATTGAGCTGTAAAAGCCTGGTGTTTGACGGACTTCCGTGTTGGAAACGGGTTCGATTGCTTGCTTGGACAATAAGTCTTGGATTGCCTGATCTATCAATGGAGTCTGTTCCGGGCCAAAAGGCTGGATGGGCGTTGGTGTTGTTGTCGTTGGTGGTTGTGTGTGGAATTGAATTTTGTAGCCGTGTGCGATTGTGGTGTCGACGAATGAGTTGATTGAAATTTGAGTCCAATGTGTATAAAACTTGCTGAGCCGACCTCCGACTGGGTCGGATGTTGCTGTTGTACGAGCCGTTGTTGAGATTACTGACGAAAAGGGTTGGTGTGCTTGTTGTTGTAGCTGCTGTTGTTGGCACGAAAGGTGTTGTTGTTGTTGTTGTTGTTGCGGCCGCTGTGGTTGCTGTTGTTGGTGTTGTTGCTGTTGTTGTTGAAACCACCCTGCTGAGAGGGTGGACCTGATCGAAAAAACTGCTGGTCGGGAAAACTCGAGAAAGAACCAGAAGATTGAGAGTAGTCATTGGGAGCCCGACGACGTTGACGTTTATTGATAGTCGCTTCTCGAGTAGCCTTGCGTGCTGTAGTTTGTTGAATCAATGTGTGTTGGAACTCGTCAAGAGGGAGCATGTAATTGACCTCGTTACCAGCTTTCAACGAAAAGGAAGGATTGATGGCACGAAGAGCGATATTGTTACGAGCGTGAGTCATAGAGGCACCGACATGCAATAAGAGCTTGCGGATATCACGAAGCATTGTACAATAGCGTTCCAAATTAGGGTTGTCCGCTTCAGAGGTGACCAATTCATGACTGAGAATGTCAAGAGGGCGGTAAACAGCTGACAATTGATATTGCAGTTGCTTCAAGGAGTTGTCCTCATAGCGCTGACCTTTGTTCATTGCACGTTCCGCTGTGGGGATAGTAGCCGGAGCCTTGTAGTCCACGTGCGCCATGGGAGGGTAGGACTCGATGATGGTTTTACGTTCTGAGTCAGAGAGTAGCGACGAAGTGTGCAATGGAACATCCAAATTCATCAATTCAGTAAGACCTTCAGAAGGAGACCAATCGTAATGGGGTCGAGTACCCATGGAGTGTAAGGGAAGGGTAGCAGTGTCATCCGCTGACTGCATAGGAGTAGTAGTAGCACCGTGGAGTTGTTCCTGTAGAGCAACAATTTGTTGTTGCATCATGTGTAATTGTTCTTCCAGGGGCGACATTGGGAAGTTGAAATTGAGAAAAATGGAAGGGATAGAATAGAGATGTGAGGAAGCTGGTAATGACCGAGCGAAAAAGAAGATTAATGTATATCAATTGGATTTATTGCCTTTATATATCTTTGAATTCGCTATGAAATAAAGGTTCGAGAAGATTCTAGCATAATAACATTTCCTATTTTGTTCTGACGGTCTCAAGAAATTCTTACGAGAAATTTCTTTCGACCTAGAATGGATTGTTTGTTCTGGCTTTTCTTGCGGAAATCATCCCGGACTTTTCTGAGCTCATTCCGGATGTTTTGATGTTCTGGGGCATCTAAAATAGCAATTGTTTTTTCTTGCAAACTATATACTGGTGTAACAGGTTCAGATGAAACAACAGTCATGCTAGTATCTTCATTGCCGTTGTCAACAACATCATCAGCTACTTCTTCATTAAGAACAGCACTAACAATTTCTTCATCGGAAAGCAGTGGATGAACAGCTGCAATTTCCTCAGGTGGATCTACATCAAAAGTGAAATTTGCAAGGTTGTTGGCACCATAAATAAGACTGAGATGATCATCAATCTGGCCAAGTGCAACTTCGTCTGCATTGTCTGACCCACTATCAGTGCTGCTAGTCATGACTGCATCTATTACCCTCGTTTTTATGTAGCAGTTTACAATTGTCAGCACTGGAACACTTTGCCATGCCTCATGACACCATTGTATTTCTGTCAAAACATCAATACGAAACGTATTTCCGTCATTAACAGGCAGGCCTTTTTCCAAGCGCTCCTGAATTCTGCTATATGCATGCTCATATTGCAAATTCCTAATACAACAGAGAAAATGGTTACTTTCAAATTTCCACATACATATAAAATAAGCCTATCTAATAATTATAACAACAACGTACTTGAAATGCACCTTGAAGCTGCGGATAATACCAGCATCTAAAGGCTGCATAAGCGATGTTGTATTTGGCGGCAAATATACTAGCTCGACATTCTTTGGCTCGTAATCGCAAAAATGGCCCGAAAAGTTGTCTAAGAGCAATGCAATTTTTCTTTGCTGATACACCATCAATTTATCCAACATAGTAAGGTACTTCTTGAAGATATCGCGCGTCATCCAAGCATTGGCATTTGCACGGTACTTCGAGATGTCAACCTTTCTCTGCTGTGCCTGTTGTTATATAGAAAATATAATAAGCAGTTGATCATCAACTTTTACTTTATCGTATAGCATACTTTGCTGAAACAGGTTGGGCGCTGTGCCTTGCCAATGAACCAGGGGTGCCACTTATCAGATCCATCAGCATTCGTCGTCAATACAAGTGTCAACCGCGACTTGTCCTGCTTGACCCCTTTAAACGGTCCAGGTGCAATTGTAGACACAGGAGCACTGGAGTAGAAGACAGCTGTCTCGTCCATGTTGTAAATGTCCTTTAACGCATATTTTTCTAGCATTCGTTGGATTTCAGGCAACTTGACTTCTGCGAGTGTGACATCAGCAGAGCTAGCTTCACCACTTATTTTTTGGACCTTGAGTTTATATCGTTTTTGGAAGCGGTTTTGCCAGCCATTGGAGAATGTCAAGTCCTCAGTTGAGATTTGCAGCTTAGTTGCAAAGTTTTCACCAGCTTTCTTAATAATATCCCAATTGATTGGGATCTTCTCATGGAATCTTTGTTCTATCCATGTATATAAAGCGTATTCTAGTTCCTATTGTATTATTTTGCTTTCTTATTAGTAAAGTGAATAGCAAGCAGTACTCAATAAGCTTAAACATACGGGAAACTTTGCTCGAGCTTTTTGTCTTTTATTTCTCTCGATGCCGTTTTCTTCTTCATGTTTTCTCTTAGCAATCATTCGTGAAATTGTTGTTGTATTCGGAACACTCTCAAGGTTGTATGTTGTTTTTATCCAGTCGAGTAAATCCTTGTATGTAAACTTGCGCAGCGCTTTCTCTTTGGCGACGTAGTACTGATACGCTGCTTCACTTATTTCGTCAGTAAGCTTTTCATATTTTCCTTTCGTCATGATGTGTAGTTTGAGTAGTGTGTATAAGACAATTGCAAAAATTCAAGTCTTTTTATATAGACATTGCAATGTGAAAGTAACCTCAACAAAGTACCGATATTCTTTAATTGGTTCACATAATTGACACTTGGTAAGCTAAGCTATACTCAGCCTGTGCAACACCCTTATACCCATCCTCACTTTTTGCAGTTCCCCGCTTTTTGCAGTTTTTTTCATGAAAAACCGCTACTGCAAAAAGCGGGGGTCAACTGTAAATGCTTGTCACAAGTGTGGGTTGATTCAGTCATGGTTGCCTTTTGCATATTACTTTTCAATAATTCGTTTGCATCTCTTTTTTTCTTTCTTTGAGAGTAAGGAAGACTGAACTAGCTTTTGCTCTCTATGTTGCTATTGCCAGGATGACTTTAGTTATATAATCTAGACATCCTGAATGCTGTTGTTTATTCGTTACCGCATCTGCAGGGTATTACAATGCTATCCAATCCATTGAGCGGAGTTGGGATCCAGGAAGCTTACTAGGGTGATGTTTATATCTTGGTTGACAGCACACAGTAGCACTCCAGCGTCTTGTATCAGGCTTGCCTTTTCTCTGGCGTTTTGAGCTTGCTATCGTATTGTTGTTCGTTTGGTAAGCATCAAGCTTAAGACACTGGGTTCATTTACTGAACAACTGCTCATGAGTTTGTTACATATAGAGTTTAAACAGACAAAGTACTGTAGTTAGAATTTGCCCAGAAAATATGAGGAACACTTTCCGGGAATCGCTATATTTCAAGATGTTCTTGATCCCGTATATATCCTAGCATGTGGAAGATGATAATGTTCCCGCTTACCATAAATATTGACCTTTGTCAGTAAACTTGACTCCAATAAGTCCTCTGCGTAGTATAACTCTCAAAGCGGTTCGAGTATAGTTGCAGCAGCACGTTGGCCAATGAAATCCAAATACCGGGCATTAAAAATCCACTGCCCGACATGAACAGGAACGCGCGTATGCGCATACATACAGCATACAGACTGCTTTTTTTTGGTCATAAAGGGAGAGGGGAGGAGGCGACGATGGTCTTTCTATTCAACAACGGAAGAAAGAATATTCTCACTTCATTTTTTTTTCTCTCTTCTGTCACAGAGACTATATCATATAGAGTGCGAGGTGATCCCTTTTGTGAGAAAAGAGGTACACAAGCATTTCTGATATATAAGGAAAGCATAGGGTAACCAAAAAAAATTAGTCTGTGCTTTCGCTCAGGTTTGAAAGGGACGCTGCCGACCAGATCCACATTGTGCTGCCTTTCCATCAATCCTGGATATAGTAAGTGTATATGTAAACATTTAAATCGATGCTTGACTATATAGATATCACAACAATCCAACCTGGAAAACTGATTAATTAAACATGCTGCCAATATTGTTTATCAGCTCATTATAAATAAAAGTACAAGCCAGACTGCAAATATCACCGCAATGGTACTCAATTATTAAAAATATGTTGTATGGCATACGAAGATCATCTGTCCGAGATAATCCTGAACACCCCACGACTTCAATCTTTTTACTAGATCCTTCAATGATACGAAAAGCATTGGTGCCTGCATTGGTGAGACTATAGATCCGTGAAACACGCAATAGCACCGAGCTTTCGACTTGTTCAAAATGCTCAAGGACAGCACCAGTAACACCTTTCACGGCTGTCAGTTCCAGATTCAGTATTTTGGTTTCCTCAAGTCGTTGTGCCCACACAATCCATCCTGCCTCTGTGAGAAAGTCGTCGACACTATTACTGTACGGTGATGTGCGGGTTCAAGCTTAATCTCCTGACTAGTGGGTGCTGTGATGGTTCGCACAACTGCATTAGACCTTGGTTGTCGATGGGTATATTCGTGAGACGCATTTTTTCAAGCTGTTGCAAACGTCGAAGCGGAGTAAGATCGCAAAGAGGATTCTCGCTGAACATGTGAAGGAAATTTCGCAAGGAAAGTATACGGAGCCGTTGCAGCGTACCGATGGTTGCGATAATGCTGTTCAGATACTGCGTTATTCCAGCGCGATTTCCAACTTCCAAGATCTCATTTTGTTGCTGCATGAGCAAAATCTGGGACCAATCTTCGCTTGACATACCAGTGATGTCCGTCAACCCCAAACTTGTCAGCTATGTGAATTGGTTGCGTGCCAAGACATCCCAGCAATGAATATCAGAAAGACCACAGGCGACTATACGTAAATGTTCTAGTATCGGCTGCGATTTACTACTATCGGCATGATCCTCTCGTGTCCCTTGCCGTTGAATAGCAGTTCATAAGCCATACTGCCTTCCTCGCCATCATTCGATGCTTTCCTTTCAGTTACTTAATATAAGCACTCGTGCTTCTTGATAGTGAAATCCATCTGTCTGCTATGACTGGTTCGCTGCAATCCCACATAATGTAGCGTAATAGAGGGCACAGCTCATAAGCTGTATAGATGTTGGTTGGAGATACGTTGTTGAATCGTGAGTAAGGCGATAATATCAAGTACTTGATGTGGGAGCAACGCTGCAATAAGGGACGGATCCGGTATTTAAAACTGAGAACACTGTCCAGTCTTAAGAAGATAATGTTGTGTATCGGCGGCCTTTTGTGTCTGCTTCTGCCATCAACTTGTTCAAGAGTAGCGTCTGATAAGTTAGTGCGGCCATCAAACATCACTGAAAGATGCGTTAATGACGGCAAGAAGTCCAGTAGCATTGGCAGCGAGATATCGCAAGTGTGAAATGAAATCGTCAGAGCAGTTAGCGTATGCGAGAAATATCTGATGAATCCTGGCAGTAACGTGCTACTGTCGAAAATAGGTTGTAATTGTTTGCTATGCACATGGTTGCTGATGTCTTATTTTTTTTTATTGAAAACAAAGAAAAAGCTTTAGTATATCTTTTGCGCATAAGCAGTAGTAAGTACTACCGAATACGCGATCCTCTTAACGCAAAAAAAAAGAGTATCGTTTTACTTCACCAAGGAAGCGAATGCTGTATCTTCGCCAAGCAAGTCGTTCCAGTACTTTATACGTGGCTTGAGATTTGATGTATACTGATTCGACTTGTTGTCCCAAACATTGAAGCATCGCGTCGCTCCTTTTGTTCCATGCATCAGGCGAGATTCCCACCAGTGTCCACAGGGCTGTCTGGTAAGTGGGGATCGCGTATAACCAGCGGCGACATACTTTCACACATTCGACACAGCCCGCTGTCCGATAAACGAGAAGATGTACTGAATGATTCGGGAGGCAAAATCGAGATCAAATCAGTCATATTACGTGTATGTGAAAGGGGACGCGCGAAAAGAATTTGGCACGAGGCTTTTAATCGAACAAAGCCTGTATAACATAATCCGGACTCGTGAAATAATATGTCCGACAAAGGAAAAGCAAGTCGAACCAGGTAGCTCACCTGAATTTTATTTGGAAAAGGGGGACCCTGAAGATTGATCTATTGTAACCACCAGTAACTTCATTAAATCTATGCTATCATAGCGATACGCAGATACACATTAGAACAGGCTCTTTCTAAAACCATCGACTTCTCGATACGAAGGAAAAGGCTTCAATCAATACTCGGGTTTATTGTTTGCGAGCCGCAAAAGTCATATATAAGTAACAATCGCTTGGCCTGGAAAACACAGCATCTGTTGTGTGGTGCAAGTTTTGGTAGAGCAACTATATCATATCTTTAACAGGTCCCCCTGATATCTTTGGTGAGCGATCATCACTTTCAAATAGGTAACGCATACCTTGAAAATATGTAACGAAGTAAAGTTAAATAAGAAAAGGAAGAGAGAAGTGAAGGTGTAAGGGGAGGGAAAGAGCTGTTACAAGAATCACGCTTTAAAAGCAGGCACATCGGAAAGATCAGTGCAAGCTTTTCGATCCAGGTGAAACCCAAATGATAAGAAAATTGTGTTGTGATAAGCTACGTGCAGGAAGAGTGAGAGAGACGAACAGCTGAAAAAAAAACATTCCAATTTTTACAGATCTGACAATTATACAGGTCTGCTGGCGTATGCTCTGGCGTTGCCTCTTATAAAATAACCGACCATATCCTCGATAACAATTTTTTTCTTGACAATTGCTTTGGCAATTTAGGCGAACACAGAAAGTGAAAAAGAGTGCCAAAGCATTGTGATCGTGTTACTTTCGGCTACGATACAGAGCCACTGTCACTGTTCCCCGCTTTGTTTAGCACGGAGCTGTGAATGGATGGAGGGGGAGTAATTAGCTTTTTGTTCGCGAAAAAAGAAAAAGGAACTTGTCGTGCACATAAAAAAAAGGCGAGGCAAAAGCGGTAAAACGTTTATGCGGAAAGTGCGAAAAAGAAAAATATATTTTTATTTTGTTTATCATTTTCTTATTTGTGTGTAATAAATAATAATAAAAAAGTTCGTTTCAATTATCCCAACATATACCGTTGGCATCACATGCACCCGAAGGTTCACGATCGGCTGCCGGAGTATATGACCACATTCCCACTGGTATATATTGCAAATTTTCTTCAGGGGCGGACCACTGAATCTGCCGATCATCAGAAGAATTATGACAATAGCCAGCACAAGCAATGACCCGATCATGGCACAGAGCAGTGCATCTGTACTACAGACCAAAGCTGTACCAAAACGAACTGAAGAGAAGAGAAAAAAGAAAGGCGAAATTGCTCGCTTTATATAGACATTTTTCTCGTTCGGGACTTCAAATCCCCGTGAATTCTCATTGGCCCAGATAACGGGTTGCGTATCAACTTGTGGGTTGCCTACTATGGCATAACAAAAGATACAGCACCAAAGGAAATGAAAGGAGGAGTGGTACCTGATGGTCAAGTAGACAAGCGTGCTTCGGCGGTAGTGGTACGTGTCTCTCACCATGGCTGCTGTACCTCCGATGCTGTCGCCGCTTGGTTGTGAGTGGGCCGTGCACGGCACCGTGTCAAGCGAAAACAAAGACACGAATGTGAATGAGCATGTAGATTCACGGAAGAAATGCTTTTCTGTGAGCAATCAAATGGCAATACAGGAGTGATTGACAAGGTAAACAACTTAACAGATTCTACGGCATCAGTTGTTTAGTAAATATCAAGGACACGATCCTCCCAGCAGCCAGTTTCCATTTCACCCAACAAGATAAACAGTATAAAGCGTAGTCCACAGACGATTCCATTTTGCTAGTATCTTTTGACTGCATGTGCGGTGTGCGGGAATAGATACAACACACACTTGACTCCAACGCTGCAGTGTATAAAAAGATCGTTATCTTTTATGTGAAGCGTGCTTGTCTACTGTTGCTTTATAATTTTCGCCATCCGCCAACAGTTCTCTGAACTACGCCGTGTAACCTCCCTCCATCCATTCCGAATTCATACTCTATCCAAGTGTGCTGCCGCAGATAAGCTGACCGCTCATGGTAAGTATACGCTGCCGCTAGTGAAACTGACTCACCCTTCATTGATTTTCATTGCTGCTGATAAAGTTAATCGGTTCGTTTGTTTTTGTGCGGGTTCTACGTTTTTTTTAGCAGCTTTCAAGATCCATTGGGACGATCAGAAGAATAACACCATAAACGATGACTTCCTACTGTACATCTTTTGACCCTTTTGCGCGTAACTCGTTGCTCCATTGATCACCTTGTTCACCCGCCATTCCTTTGTGCACTTTGAGTACCAAGTAAATTGGCCAAATCGTTGCGTAACAATGCGCTTTCACTCTACGGAGTTTTCGTTTCAAGGGAAAGCTGTTGGAACGTTCGAGGTTTGACACACGCATCACTTGTCACTATCCAAAGAAGAAAGATCTGTGTTGCGCTCTTCCTGAGCTCCTCGTTCCTAGACTACCTTTGCTTCCTGCTGACTCACGTCAGTACAGTACCGCCATATTAATATTACAACTTGAGATAAAAATATAATGGTTAGAATACTAGACAGCAAGATTCAAATAGAGCTAGACAGTTGACGGGCAATAGTGAAAAGCGATACTATAAGATAATGACAATCAGTTATATATAGTGGAAAAAGCAGAGCATAAATGAAAGGCCATGTTACAATTTGTGGTCGTTAGTGGTAACAGATCTTTATAATTATCGAAGCATTGAGCAATTAAGTGATAGTCAAAAATTAGCATATTATAGTATGATAGAGCAAGACGAGATGATCACGCTTACCAATTGAATGGGGATTACAGGCAGACAGTCAAGCAGTGGTGGTATGGAAGTATTAAACAAGGGATACCTTGCACCGAGAGACGCGTAGTATTTATCTACGTTACACAACTCTACAGAAGGAAGCCGAGCATGGGAGTTAGCAGCATGGGCGCTTCAAGTAGTTTTTGGCAACAAAATCAGCATATAAAGCAGCAAACTGCTATGAAGGGAAATGGCTTACCAGAGCAAAAAGATACTTCATACGAAATGAGAGAGGCGCCCATAAGTATTGAACGTAAAAATTGAAGTTGGTTTGACACTGGTTAATAAAAAGTGCGTACAAGAGTGTCAATTAGGTTATAGACATAGACATTATTAGTACAGTATTCACTTATAAGCACACACTACATTGAACTTGTTTTACCTTTTGATCAACGGCGGCCGCGAACCAAGAGTAAATGCAAGCAGGAAGTAGAATCAGAAAGAAACATAAAACGGAAAGAAAGAGTGTTTAGATCGCTCATCGTTCTCAGATCTAAATAATGTGAACCGGGTCCCAATTTTTTTTACTATCATAATTCGGCACCAGCAATAACATTATGATACCTCAAATGTCAACATCATGACCATTAACGTATACAAAAACCGTATCCACGATGGTAGTGTATACACCTTGTGGATTAGGAAGAGAAGGTCCGAGCAGACGGCATTGCCAGATGCAGCCTCTTCATGTGTTAATATTTTTGATGAAAATTACTATTCTTTTTACTTTTTCTTGAAAAAAAAAGCGCTTTACCTTTTGAGATGGAATGCTTATAAAATACTTTTGATGTACGTTTTACTACTGGAAAAGTGGCGATTTGTAGTTGATTCAGATTGTGTTGATGTTGCTGGACGATTTTGAAAAGAGCTCTGAAGGTTTGAGAGTACACCCGTGACCATTAGATAGATTGCTTTTTTCGCACTGAGTGTTACGTCGTTTACTAGTGAGCTGACTACTTAAAAAATAATTGAGTGGATATCAAGTAATGATACCCTAATGATACTAGGAGTGTCAAAAAAGAGCTGATACTTTAATGATACCATGTTGAGATCAATTCTCATGCAAGATCTTACAATGCTTTGGGAAAATACATAAGAAACATGTCGTCGGTCAAGGTTCGATAATACAAGGACCGCAAAACGCGAAGTGTGATACTTTGAGTAATTTGGAGCGACTTTAAGACTCGGCTGCAATCGTAACGCCCAAGTGTCTTTAGGCGTGTAATGGCGAGCGAATCTTGAGGGAAAGGAAGACAAAGGGCTCGTTGTAGCCGTAATGCTGTTAAATTAGGCAATTAGCTCACATTTTTGATGTGTCGTTTAGCGTTTAAGTTCCAAAGCAGATGGGCGTACAAGCGTGGCACCTCATTGTCAATACCGCTCTGTTCATTATGGCGATGCTTCACTAAAGTCGATGGATGGCGCGCTTTTTAAATAGCCTGATCAAGGTGAGCTTAAATAGCGTTTCCTGGTTGTGCGAACATGAACAGTAATTACCAAAAGTAGCGCTAGAGGTAGCGCGTAGTTTTGCATGATAATCGATTTGTCGATCGATAAGATTTGTGGCAGTAGTAGAGCAGTAAGTACCGGGGCTGGGGGGAGAAGGCAAAAAGATTTCGATGGGCTGTAAATTATACCAATATTTATAGTACATATAAGATGTACTGAGCACCAAAAAACATGTTCATATGTTTCTTGAATAGTAACAGCCAAGCATCGACATGTAAATATGCAAACGCCCCTTCTTACATGTCTTGCCGTACGGCTTATTAAAAAAACGTAGGTAAAAAAGAACTCAAGCCGTTTTTAAAAAACACCCCAATGATCTACATACTTCACTATTATATGTGAAGTAGTTGGCAGCACAACATTTGCATGGTTCAAAAGAGTATGTACCAACCCGACCCCGCTTTTTCTAAGCACAGAAATCCCGTAAAAAAGCGGCCGGTATGATCGACAGCAAGAGATTAGATATGATCCGGGTCACTAGGGAGGCGCTGTGTGAAGACCCTTGATAACCTTAGATATAATATAAACTGTGTCCCTGTCCAGCATACACTGTACAGCCCTTGAACATCAGTGCCTCTTGTAGTGAACGCGGGGGAAGCAATTGGAGAAAAAAAGTACTTGCTACGTTATTGCATACCATCGTGAGTAACAAACAAAGGAAGCAGGGGAGGACACAAAGGAGTAAAAAAAAGCTTTCCAACCTTACACTCCTTACAGCATCTTGCCCGGTCACGGTGATCGATGTGAACACAATTTTCCCTCCCACTTCTTTCCAGCTGAATATCGCGCTATATATATATATATATAAGAAGGTGATTATGCTGTTCACAGCATCTCCACAAGTCTTCTTCCTATTTTAGCATTTTGTAAGTAAACATCAATTGCTTACTACAGATTCTTCTCTTTTTTTTTTGTTGACTTTTGGGTTTCTTTTTGCTGCGTGTGCTGTTTTCTGTTTTAAGTTTATTATTCATCTACATATTTATTATACATAAGTAAAAATTATGGTTGTGATTTATTAGCGCCACAGTCTAACATTATCATTGTTGTTATTATCTTATCTAGCAGCAGCAGTAACTGATCTCCTTAGAATGGTTCAACTATATTCTGTCCAGCAACGTATGATGGGATCTGCATGTATGCTAGTAATATTGGTGATTACGACTTTCTTGCTGATGGCTGTACCTCACGCTTTGGCACATAATCATCCCTGCCGAAGACACGGTCAACCTTGTCAGGCTACGGACGCACGGGGCTCATGCTGCGATGGCCATGTTTGTGAATACGACTCCAGCTCAATGATGAATACCTGCAGAAAATAGAAGCTTCGAAACACTCAAATACTCTACTCGATATTTGTCTTCTTTTATCGAGTAGTACCTTTAACACAATTCTCATTGAGCTATTGTAATGTAAATAATAACCGCAATAATATAGCAGTAATAAATAAAATTAATAATTTTCACGAAACGTTTTGCGAGTTCGGTTCGATCTTACTGTATCAACAACAAAACCACGAAAATATAGTTACAATGGTTGACAACAACTCTTTTTACCCTCAAAGACAAAGGAACACAGTGTCCAAATGTATTAGTACTTGACTAAATGTTTGGAGCATTTCTACTAGGTAATCAATATGCACTTTCGTGCTGCTTAGAAATATTTGAATACAATTTCAATTGTATCATACATTTGTTCTGTAGAAGTATGAGCTGTAAACGGTAATTTCAACTCCTTGCTGGTATCAACAACTATTTTTATTGCTACCGTTACGTTGCAGAGTTTTTGTACAGTGTATACTTTGGGTTGCACAAAGCCATTAACATGTAGTATTACTACTAGATATTAAACAGGAACGCGTTCTCTTTTCGTCTGGAAAAACTTGTAAAGAACCAGTCGATAGGTAAAGACAACAAGATTGACAGCGTTTTCTAGGTTACTGAATGGTACGGAAAGAGGAGGTACGTGTAAACTGACTGCTATACGCATTATTCATGACGTGAGTGTTGATCTGCCAAAAAGAAAGACCTTTCCCTCTCTCTCTCTCTCTCTCTTTCTCGTGTCGGGTGCATGAAGGAACCGGTCCAATCGTATTGCGGCACATCGATATTACGCGCTAACGAAATTGTTATCCCGCTGAAATTGCTTTTCAAGCAAGCAAAAGGTACACGCCTATTCTCTTTACTCTTTATTCTTGGCTTTTTCTTTTTTTATATATTCCTCTTTAGATCACCACCACCCTCCCGAACCTGCTGTAACAGTCTCGAAATAATCGAATTCTCACAATGGTTCGGCTGGACGTCAGCAGCCAAAAAACTCTGCTAAAAACGGCCATTCTCGGCCTCATTGCCGCTGCTGCATTTTCATCACGTCTTTTCAGTATAGTCCGCTACGAATCCGTCATTCACGAGTTCGATCCATGGTATACATACACACACACATACATAGTTTCTTGTCTAATGCAAGGGGGATCCGATTAGCGTTCTAACACTTAAAGTCCCTTTCTCTCTGACTATCGTTCGCTTGCAAAAAAAAAAACAGGTTCAACTACCGAGCGACACGCATGCTTGTCAAAGACGGCTTCTACGACTTTTGGAACTGGTTTGATGATCAATCATGGTATCCACTCGGTCGCGTCGTAGGCGGCACCGTATATCCAGGTCTTATGGTGACTTCGGCAGTTATCCACAACATCCTCCACTACCTCAATTTCCAAGTCGATATTCGAAACATTTGCGTTCTTTTGGCTCCCATGTTCTCGGGCGCCACCGCTGTTGCAACGTACCTACTTACCGCTGAGCTCAAAGATTCATCCGCTGGTCTGCTTGCTGCAGCATTCATTGGCATTGCACCGGGCTACATCTCGCGTTCAGTGGCTGGTTCCTACGATAACGAGGGTATTGCCATCTTTTTGCTCATGTTTACGTTCTTTTTGTGGATCAAGGCTCTGAAACTCGGCTCCGCACTCTATGCCGCGTTAACTGCCTTTTTCTACTTTTACATGGTCGCTGCCTGGGGTGGCTACGTGTTCATCATCAACTTGATTCCTCTGCACGTGTTTGTGCTCATGTTGATGGGCCGCTTCTCGAGCCGTGTATACGTTGCCTATTCAACTTTTTATGCACTTGGCACATTGATGTCCATGCAAATCCCATTTGTGGGTTTCCAGCCAACTCGCACATCCGAGCATATGGCAGCCTTAGGTTTGTATCAGCTTTCTTTAAGGCGCGCGTATATTGCTGATGACTGACCTTTATCGAATCAGGTGTTTTTGGATTGTGCCAGATTATGGGATTTGTCGAGTTACTCCGTGGTCATCTTCAAGCCAAGCAGTTCCAAACGTTGCTCAAGGCATTCGTCTTTGTCACAGCCGTTCTTGGTTTCGCTGCATTGATTGGATTAACGTTGACCGGATACATTGCACCATGGACTGGTCGTTTCTACTCGCTGTGGGATACCGGTTACGCCAAGATCCACATTCCCATCATTGCTTCGGTCTCAGAACATCAGCCAACCGCCTGGCCATCGTTCTTCTTTGACCTGGAAATGCTTATTTTCTTGTTCCCTGCCGGTATTTACCTGTGCTTCCAACAACTGCGCGACGAACACGTGTTTGTGATTGTCTACGGTATCTTTGCGTCCTACTTTGCAGGCGTCATGGTCCGTTTGATGTTGACTCTGACACCCGTGGTCTGTGTCTGTTCCGGCATTGCTGTCTCGACCTTGTTGGACACCTATCTCGACATCAAAAACGAACCCGTCAGCAACACTACCTCCGCCCCCACTTCTTCCAACTCAAGCGATAAACCTGCATCTGATAAGAAAAAGGGCAAGCAAGCCGTCAAGGATAAGGCGAACAGCAATGTGGACGACAAGACCAATTTCGGCATTCGCAGCAAAGACACTCGTGTGCTTGTCGTGACCAGCTTCGTCTTCTTCTTGATTGTGTTTGTATGGCACTGCACCTGGGTCACCTCCAACGCTTATTCCAGCCCATCAATCGTGCTTGCATCGCGTAATCCTGATGGATCGCAGCATATTATCGACGATTTCCGTGAAGCTTACTACTGGTTGCGACGAAACACCAAGGAGGATGCCAAGATCATGTCGTGGTGGGATTACGGTTACCAAATTGCCGGTATGGCTGATCGACCCACGCTTGTCGACAACAACACGTGGAACAATACGCATATTGCCACTGTGGGTCGAGCCATGTCATCCAACGAAGACGACGCATATGAGATCATGCAGCAGCATGACGTGGATTACGTACTGGTAATTTTTGGTGGTCTGCTCGGTTATTCCGGTGATGATATCAATAAATACTTGTGGATGATTCGTATCGCCGAAGGTGAGAACATAGATCCAGTGCCCCTTTGTCTTTTTCTTTGATGGCTTAAAAACTCACGTTCACTCCTGTTTAATTAGGTGTCTGGCCCGACAAGATTAAAGAAAGCAACTACTTTACATCCAGTGGCGAATATCGTGTAGATGAACATGCATCACCGGCTATGCGCGAGTCGCTCATGTACAAAATGAGCTATTATCGCTTTAACGAACTGTTTGGTGGTCAGCAACCCATGGATCGCGTACGACAGCAACGACTCCCCATCCAAGGCCCTGAGCTATCGGTATTAGACGAAGCATTCACATCCGAGAATTGGATCGTACGTATATACAAGGTCAAACAGTCAGACAACCTTGGCCGTTCACACAAGGCTGCACAAGCATTTGAAGCTGGTAAAAAGAAGAGAAAACCAGCAAGGAGTAAAAAGAGCAAAGAACGAAGACGAAGAGCCTCCATGGAAGATTTGGACTAAAGAAAAAGAAATTTTAAACAAAAAAATAAAGTAAACGCACATTTTTTTTTCCACGCATTAACAAAAGCGAAGAGAGAATTTCACTAGTGCCGCGCAGATTGCTAGTGTTTTTTTTTCTTTACTTTGACACTCCAACCACATACTACACACACGCGCCCAATTCTTTCGTTTTCAAACTTTGGAAAATCATCAAATGGAGCCTAAAGATTTCGAGGTAAAAACAGCATTACCGATACCTGTGGGAAAAGCATAATTCTTCCTGGTTCCTCAGCTACTACTTGTTGAAGACCCACAATTACAACGTTCTTTCCAAATTAAGTGTGTGTCACTATTATGCCTGATCGATCTTTACACTTTTTAGTTAGTGTCTCCACCTTCTGATGGCATTAGTGCACTTGCATTCAACCCGGCTGGCAATGGCGATTTTCTTGCGGTTTCGTCCTGGGATCAACAGGTCAGAAGTTACACACTCACCATCGTCGTTTAAACCAAAACGAATGATTCGACGATTCGAGGGGTTGGGCTGAGATAATATGAATGCTAAATCTCCTCCCTCTTCTTTACAACAACTAAAAAAATAGATTCGAATTTATGAAGTACAACCGAGTGGAAATACAGTTCCAAAAGTTGCGTACGCTCATGAAGCACCTGCACTCTGTGTAGGCTGGAGTAAGGTAAAGATATATCATTATTTTTTTTTATCAGTTCTTTCGAAAAACAGATATATTAAAAAAGATGATTTGTGTAGGACGGAACAAGAGTCGTTTCTGGTGGTGCAGATAAGGCAGTGCGGATGATGGATTTGAGTACAGGTCAATCGACACAGATTGGTGCACATGGTGATACTGTGAAATGTATCAAGTTTCTCGATCAAGGTCAAGAAATTCTGGCAACAGGAAGTTGGGACAAGACCATCAAGTAAGTCTGGGAAAGCGGCGACTACTGTAAAGCAACTGTCAATTCATGTTGATCAAAAAAAACATATATCAGATATTGGGATCTACGATCACCTCAACCTATAGGCACTCTACAGCTACCTGAACGTGTCTATTCAATGGATGCTGCAAGCAACTTGCTGGTGGCGGCTACGGCGGATCGACATATAGCAGTGGTGAATTTGAGTAATCCTACGGCGATCTTCAAAGTACGGGTGGATGTGTTTTTTTGTATATCTGCTCCATTTATGTAAGAAAGAGAGATAGGACAATGCTTACATATCCAGGGACCTTTTTTTTTCTGTTTTGATTGATAGCAAGGCATATCCCCCCTCAAATGGCAGACACGTGTCATATCGTGTTTCATTGATGGCAAGGGGTACGCCATTGGATCTATCGAAGGACGTGTAGGCATCCAATATGTGGATCCAGCAGAAGAATCGTAAGTTGACATATCTAGAGGGACGCGTAAATCTTTGCATAAATCACTTATTTGTGGTATTTTATACAGAAAGGGCTTTTCATTCAAATGCCATCGTGATGAACAAAAGAATATCCACTCGGTAAATGCGATCTCCTTCCACCCCACGTACGGTACCTTTTCAACAGCTGGCAGTGACGGTACCTTCAGTTTCTGGGATAAGGCAAGTAAATAAAAAAAAAGAACCGCTCCCAGTCATTTGCTATATCAATTGATTTATTGATGTGTGTCTGAATACTGTAGGATTCCAAGCAACGCCTCAAATCATTTTCAAACAAGGGTGGTCCCATTGCAGCTACTGCTTTTAACAGAAACGGAAGCATATTTGCATATGCTGTAAGCTATGATTGGACAAAGGTATTGGTTTGTTTGTTTTTTTAGTTATCGCCGAGAATTTGTCAATGATGGTGTACTCTAACGCGGGTCTATGCAACAACAAAAATCAAGGGATACAAGTTTGCAACACCCAATCAACAACAAAAGATCTTCCTTCATGCTACCAAAGACGAGGATGTGAAGCCCAAGTTACGACGTTAAATGAAAGAACATACGTGCGTGTGTATGTTGCATGGATTGGTTGCTGTGCGTGTCAGTCAATATAAGAAAAAGCTCTTGCCCAACTTTCTTTTTTATGTAAGTGACGTATGTGTTTGATGTGTGTGTAATAGAGAGGAGGAGGAGGGGGGGAGGAAAGGTTGTAATCAAAACACACCTGGATTTCGTCTTGTTGCGGGGCTATCCACACGGAGGCTGCATGATGAGGAGGGCATTAGAGGGGGAGGGGTGGGAGGCAGTGGAAACAAGGTGAAGGGGGAGGGGCAGCTATAGCAATTCCTGTATGAGTTCTGTATGAGTTTTGTATGAGTTTTGTATGAGTGAGCACACACACGTCAAGATAAAACGAGGGAAAGGAAGCGGATGAAAAGCCGATTCCCTCGAGAGAGAGAAAGAGAGAGCCAAGAGAACAGAGGAGAGTGAGCGCCCAGAGTGAGCGCTAGATTGAAGGCAGAAGGGTAACAATAGGAGGTAGGAGGCCTACATTTATTTTTTTTTCTGTCTCCATTATCGTACATTATTAATAATGTCCTGTCCTGTCCTTTCCCTTCTCTTCTCTTCACGCTCTTCTTTTCTTTCTTCTTTCTTTTCCTTTTGCTTTCCTTTCGATTTGAATGCGGGCCTGCAACTTATATGCGCACGCCATCATCTCCACCACCGCTGTCTGATCCAACTGCTTCGTTTCGCGACGACCCATATCGTTGTCGCCGGACGTCTCACGCTCGCCAAGGTTCGCTTTAATCCCCACAGCAAATAATGAAAAACAGGTGCGCAACCATACCCGTGCAGTCCCAAAATAAACCAACAATTCCGTCTTGTTTTTCTTTTTTCTTTCTCTTTTTGTGTGAAATGCAAAAGCTAGTAACGCCAAAAGACAGGATGCTGCTGCTACTACCACTACCACTACCACGGGTGCTGCAGCTGTTGCAGAACCCTCGTCAGAAATATCAGATGCGGTGACGCTGGCACTTGAGGAACCCGCCGGTCGAACACACTCCTATCTGCCATATACCAACCACGCGCCCGATATCTCCAAAGCACGCTATCATCTCTATTGCGAAGACGACGATGATCGACCCGCCAACAGTCTAATGACCACGACGGCTCGCATGATGCCTCCCAACAGTGCATCCAGCCAGCACCTCGGCAGTTTAATCACCGAACCCACTGTGCTAAACGAAGAAGGCATGATAAACAACAACAACAACAACGATGAAAAGAATCTAGCAGGGTCACTGACCGATCTCCGCCGGTTCAACAATCGACGGCAACGCAAAGGATTCGTCAGGCCACTTGTACTTGTTGTCTTTGTCATTTGCCTGCTGCTCGGTCTTGCATTCTTTTTTTGTTGGCCACGGATACCCAAGATCCGACTGGCACCGCAAGCAGCAGCGGGCCGCACGCGACGACCGGACGATCAAACTGACTGGGGACCCGATCAGCAACACCCTTGGCTCAGGACGTCGTGGATAGTCAACGTTACACTAGACAACCATGACAACTTTATCCCCACGCACGTGAGCACCCTCGAGCTTGTTTTGGCAGATCAGGTCACCCAGCAACCTTTCGCACGGTCGGTTCTGCATGGCCTGACATTGTCCCCTCGGGCAGAAACATTGCTGAACACACTGTTTGAGGTCGAGTATGAAACGCCGTCGATCAAGGATCCGACGTTTGAACATTTGTATAATGCGTGCGGGCCACAGAAAATCAGTGCTCTGGCGTCGCCGGCTCTTAATATCACACTGCAGGTAAAAGTTGGTTTTATTAAATGGGTGTGTGTGTGTGTTCCTTAAATCAGCATTGATAATAACCGAAAAATCACCTAGGCAACGTTTGAAATACCGGGGATCGCTTGGAAGCCGATGGTCTTCATGGATGCACCCTTACCGAACGGGTTTCGATGTCCAAACAACTGAATGTAATACTTTACTACTACTTTTACTATCAACTGATGTCCACATTCATCAATTATTTTAATCACACTCCTTGTTGCTGCATTTAAATTAGTGCGATTACCCTAAACGACGACAATAAATTTTTTTCATGTCAGTGTCAAAGCGTTTCCCCCCCATGCTTCTTCCCTCCCCTCCACCCAATTTAATCTCTTTCCTTTCCTTTCCAAATTTTTAATCATCCTCTCCACCAAATACCCCATTTTATTTTTCCCATGCCTTGTCCATCCTTTTTCTAAAACCTTGCATAATAACATATACCGTCTTATTTTCCCTGTGGCAAAAGTTATCACACACACACACTCCCATTTGATGACCTTTGTAAAATCATTCATTCCACTCGTTATCGCAACAATCGTGTATCACCTCGGTTTTCTCGATGGTAATAGTCCCTTAAAAACCAAACGAGTTAGCAACAACAATAACTGAAAAAACCAAAAATGTGATAGGTGTTGACACGTTCACTCGTTTAGTCGACTCACTCGTCATTGCTTTCATTGTCGTGGCTTCTGCTGATCGACTCTATGAAAGTATACGTCAATCGTTTTTTGCTTCTTCCTCTTTGTCAAAAGACAAGCAGCAGAAGGAGCGGGTTACTGTCCCACCCCATTCTAATTACAATACCACGAAGCGTGACACTATTCCCACGGAAACTGTCGAAAGTGAGAACATTCTTGAGACGTCGGCCGACAATGGCATTCATCAAGCGCACAGCGCCAACCTCAGTACCTCGAGTGAAATTCATGGCACTGCCATGACTACGGCTTCCGACGAATGCACTACTATCACCGACAATGACGGCTTGAAAGTAGTGAGTCATCATCACTGCAGCAGCAGCAGCAATAGCAGCTCTCCATTACCACGCGATCCTCTCGATAACCATACCTTTGAAACAATATTACCATCCATCAATAACGACAACCAACCCGAGCTCGCCTTGTTACCGCCTAACCAAAGACTTTTCAAAGAAGAAGAAGAAACTGGGGCTGACGACGACGACGACGACGACGATGACGGTGTGAGCGCACTACCACCATTACCATCCATAGGCGCCCCCTCTTGTCATTTTTCACCACGACCCACGTTATCCTTCTCGACACCATTGCGACGCCATACCGTGGATGAATGGATGATGCCGCAAGCACCAAACACTCCACCGCCAATCCTTTCACCATCACTGTCGATGAGTTCTGCAGGCAGTTTTGACTATGACTTGGTCAGTCTTCGACGACGCCCTTCACGTGTAGAGGAAATGGTGAAACAATTTGATCGACCTCATCCTAACAAGAACAAGAGCAACAAGGGTGGTGGTGGTTCCAGCAACAAATATCGGCGATATAGTATTGGGGGTACCAACATGGCTGATGAAAAACGTCATCATCAAGCATCATCCCCATCAGGACGAACAAAACCCTACATACGTAATCGTACGTTTGGCTTTAAACCTATAATTGGTGTATGGGAAAAGAGGATCGAGTTGGAGGAAGAGATGATGAAGCAAGTAGTGTAGTATCAATGAGTAGTAGTAGTAGTACCTTTTTTGGGGGGTTTCCTCGTGAAATGATGTAAATTTTCTGACAAGTCTGACGCAATATCGTGTGCTTATACCACGAGTTCTTTCTTGCCCATTGTTTTTTATTTTCTCTTTGTTGTTGTTTAAGAAAGAGTAAAAGAAGGGATCAGCAATGTGTTGCTGCTGCTGCTGCTGCTGCTGGTCAATGAATGAAAAAAGTAATACTTCGTATTAGCCACCTTCGTCATACTGCGGGATGCATTTAGAAAAGGAGGGCAGTAAGTATTTCTAGTAGTAGGAAATTAAGGACAATGGGTCTCTCTCTCTCTTTTTTTTTTTTTTTGGGAGTAAACAAAAGCACCCAGGTTGATGATGATGATAGCTTATGCGTGTTTGGGATGCACTGTGGTAGGTATACAATAATTACTGTGTGGGAAGGGGAGATAAGATAGAGAGGAGTAGTTAACTACTACGAGCTCTTTGGCTTTTGTAAGGGGTTCATGTTGCTAATAATTATACGAAAGAAGGTAGTTGGAGGGGAAAATTCATCAGAAAAAACAATATCGACTGTTTGTTTTCGCTTTTTATGAAGGTCAAGCCCATTAATAAAAAAAAAAGTGGCATATACAGTAGCGTATCTTTAGGAGGAGCTATTAGAGTTATATAATGGTAGCAGCAATAAGAAAACAAGATTAGCAGCGCGCAAGTACAAAATATTTGACGGAAAAGAAGAAAAACATACATCACTAACTACTATATTACTGCTGCTGCTGCTGGAGAAATGATCGAGTAGGTAAAGTCAAACTTTCTTTTAAAAAAGGTAGGGGGATCAACAGAGGAGGAGTAATAGTAGTAGCAGATTCAAGATGAGGAGAAAGAGAGAGAGGGAGAGGGAATCAAGAGAGGAGAGTAATATTGAAAGTTTTTGTAAGAAGAAGGATTTTTACCCATTTTTCGTCTACAAGCATGTGTTCCAGACTATTTTAACGAGCTGTCTTATGATATCATCGCTTCTTCTGTTCCTGCTCATTGGAAAACTTAATCTTCTTGCCACAGACACTACAAACAGACACACATGGTACAAGAGTGTGAAAGTACGGTTATTAGGAGTCCTCCTCATCCCCCCCCCCCGCTCTCTCTTCCTTGTGTCGCTCGCTCGCTCGCTCGCTCCCAAAAGGATGGAGTCTTTCACTTTTTGCTTTGCACGATCCATCTGTAGTTTTCGGCCAGAGGTGTTTAAGCCGTTTGATGGAAGTGCTAGGTAAGGTACACTTCTCCCTGTCTTAATGTACTGAGCCAAGTATGTCATCATACACCGGAACCCCCCCACCCTCCCTTCATTGACACAGGAATTCTTTATACATTGTAACAACTACTACGTACCCAAATTCGTATCTTTTTCATTATGCTCTCTTCTTCTTGCTAAGCAATGTAATGTTCCCTTTCTAAGCTATGTACACGACAACAGCACGACGCCGAGAGAATGTGCTTTCTTTTAACTTCTACTACTACTACATGGTAGCCCAGCCTATCATCAGGGGATAGTTTCGGTCCCGTAATTTTGTAAAAAAAGCCGTGCCCAGGAATAAGAAGAAGAAAATAAGTTTCAGGGCTTTGTCAATAGTAGATTATTACTATGCACAAATCCGGTTCTGCATGTTAATTCTCGTATTACAAGACAACAATGGTGATACTTTGAGATATATACCGTTAAAGTATTTGCTACCGTAATCAATTAAAGGAGGGGGGGTTAAAGAAAAACTATACTCGCACACACACATTTCCAATTGTCAAGCCTTGCGTGTTTATGTTGTTCATGCGAGCGCGCGAGCGAGAGAGAGAGAGAGAGAGAAAAGAAGGTGTTTCTCTTGTTCTCTTCTTTCAGGATATATAAATGCGTAAAGTTTTTACTTTTTTTTTTTCTTTCACCACTTTTCCAAGCCATCTCTTCCAAAGACTATCCTTTTCCAATCACTTCTTTCAAAAGACAATGAAAGTCAAAACCACCGCCACCACTATTAGCCGGAACAACGCAATACCATCGTTTAGCGAAATGTTGCGAGGAACAACAAGACCCTCTGTCTTGGACGTGAGCAATTTGCTATGCTCTGAAGAAGAAGAAGAATACCAATTCCCCGCTGCCACTACTACTACTACTACTACTACCACTACTACTACTACACCACTCAAGGCTAAACGCAAGCGAGCAACGCCAGCACAATTACAGGTTTTGAACCGCGTATTCAATGAGACATTCTTTCCATCCACCGAGCACCGTATTGAGTTGTGCAAACAACTTGGCATGAGTCCGCGTACGGTGCAAATCTGGTTCCAAAACAAGCGTCAATCCATCCGTACACGCGATCGTACGTTTCCGCGCCACCATCAGCGCAGAAAGTCATCTTCGGCATCCTCTACGAGTAGTACGACTGCCACCTCGCAACAACAGACCCCGCATATTTCACCTCCACCACTTTCACCGCCATCCACAGGCCCTGTCACTCCACCCTACTACACCAATAACAACACCCAAATTCTGCCTCCTCCTCCTCCTCCTCCTCCTCTCTACCATCATGCCTTTTCATCCTCATCACCACCGTCATTATCCTTTGCAACAACAACAACAACCAGAAACTCAATTACGTTGCCTCCTTTGCGTTTGACTTGTCCATCATCTTGTTGGTCATCTTCATCCTCTTATACTACTACTACTAACACGACGACGACGACGACAACAACATCTCCCGTTTCGAGCACCAGCAGTTTCCCGAGTCCAACTTCAATTGACGCCATTATCTATCGAGATTAACCTTATTTTGTTTTGATATACATATACCCAAGCCTTTCCCCCCCACCCCCTTCCTATTCTCCAGCAAAAACAACCAAAAAGTATATCTTTTTTTTTTCTTTCCTCTTTTCGGGGAAACTTCACTTGACACAAACCCACACCAAATAATCATCTACTTTTCCCCTCTTTTCATTCTTTCTTTTCATATGACTTGTCCTCTGCCACTTTTGCACTTGGAGTGGTACTTGATATTAACACTACTGCTACCACCTCTACTCCTTGCTCCACCCCCCCCCACACACCCTCTCCCCTTTAAAATCTTTTACTTTCTTTATTTGTTTAAGCCCGTTTCTGCATTCATGATTCTTTATTTTATTTTTTTGTATTAAGCTTATCTTGATGATATTTGCGCCGATTTTGATCCTTCTCCTGTTCATACTTTAATTATCTTTTTCTCTCTCTCTCACAGAAAAAAAAAACGTTTTATGATCTGTTTATTCTTTTTCTTTTTTGTGTGTATATGTGCATTTCCCTCTTATAAAAAAATAATAAAAAAAAATCATCTCATTATAAGCTTTTACTTTTCTACTAAAGGTTTTGTTCAAAGGTAAAAACAACAGGGAGGAGGTGTAAGCTTCTTTCGGTAGATTTTAATTCAATTCGCTCGCCCCCCCCCCCTCCTCTTATGGATCGGTTAGTCTATATCATCGTTCTATTGCTGTTGTTGTTCTGATGCGTAAGACTCTTTTTAAAATGGGTTCATAATGAGGACATACGTATGGACTCAAAGAGAAACATTCTTCTTCTCTCCCTGTGTGACGAGAGCTTCAAGTGGGGAGTAAGGGCCGCTTTCTTTTTGTTGATTCTAAAGTTCTAGACCCCCCACGCCATACCACGCAGCAGTATAGGTCTTGTGTTGCCATCACTTTTGCACAATTGGCTTTGATGTCATAACAAGGATACTATGTATGATATCATCAGTGTAAGGGATTGCTCTTCAATATATCCGAGAGCGAGAGGAGGAGCAAAAAACAAGGATGGGGGAGCTCTTTACAAAATTGTAGAGGATATAAACTTTTTTTTGTTCTCTTTGTCCTATTCCTACTACATACTATACGGCATATACAGTAGTCTCTTTCGATATAAAGATTGAAGGGAGAAGCGGGAGAGGAGGTACGGCTCGCTTGTTCACCAGTCGCGCGACAACAAACAGCCTTGTCATCGTTATTTTATATTATTGCTCGGACTGCTCCCTGTCCGCTTAATGTCATCTACTATTTGCTATGATACTGAATGGATGCCCATAGCTATGTCTCTTTGAAAAAACCAACGCAATGTGTAGCATAGAATAGCTCCTGTTCTTTCCCATCCCCACTCCTCTTTTTTGATTCTTTGCAAAAAGTAAAAGTGGTGTAATTCTCAAGCTCTCTCAAGTAGGAGAAGAAACTTTAATAAACTCGTCCTTTGTTTTCCTCATATCATATATACAGTACATAATGCATGCACTCAGTATTATACAGCAACATGGTTTATCCTTTATAACAGAATGCAGATCAGATGTGATAATAATAGTAGTACTGTAGTAGTATGTACCTATCTGTGCGTCCACGCAATGATTCTGTATGTTTTAATGCAGATATTTTCTATAATAGTGTTCCCTTTTGTGTTGTTTAAAAAAAAGGCAGCTTCCCTTTTCTTTAACTGTGTGTATGCGTCAGAACACACCCCTTCAAGAGACTACACTCCTTTATGTATATAATATATCAGCAAGCCCCCCTTGTTTCTCTTTTTTTTTCTTCTTAGCCTTGTGATGTAGTAGTAGCAGAAATAGAAAATGGGTGAGAGAGCGGCCCCTTGTACATGAACTATGACCATCCATGGAAGAAAGATTTGGGTATGATATACCAAAGAAAAGCAGAAGCAGGAATACTGTATATATGCTCTTTGTTTTCCAATATTCTCTAGTATTCTGGTTGCTATACCCCAGCACAGTGCCATGATACTGTTGAACTAGACTGGTATGGGCGCGAGCACTCCACTAACGAATAAAGCCTTCAAGGAAATTTGGCACTATGCCAAAACTCGAGACGGAGTACACGCTTTTGATTAACATTATGAATCAATTGCCACGATAGGATGCAGCACGCATTAGAGGCAAATGGCAAATTTGTTGGCCAGCACCCCATTCCGAGTTGATTCGTGGGATTAACCGCTTAAAAGCCTTCCAGTCGCTGACTACACCGCAGAGGACGAGCTAGCCCTTGATAATGGTCTCGCAAGCGCAGCATCACCACCAGTTTTTTTTTTAACTCAAAACAACAAGTGAGGATACTCTGTGCGTCTGTCTTTTTTCGTATCCATAAACTCATATTTTCTCACTCTACCTAACTTTTTGTTTGTCTACATATACACACTCCCTCGTCTTTTTTTGACAACACGTTCTATCCACTAGGGTACAAACAGTGATGACATTATATTAACCGTTCTTGTAAACCCCTAAACAATCAGCACCGAAAAACTCGAGTTAATATATCTATTACAAGAAGGAGCAAATTGTTGTGGTGGTAGATATCATCTCTCACTATGATGAAGCTTCTGTGATGCTATTTGTGGCAATAATGACTTGGTAATATTAAGTATTATGAATATTTAGGGAGGACGTAATGACAAGAGAGAATGAACATTCGACGTGGTCCATGCCTTTTTTCTGTCGTTTGTTATTACTGTGCCTCAGTGTGCCTTGTCCTTTGCTTAAATAGTACATGTGCTACCTTACACTCTATATAGGAAGCCATAAGTATGTAGTGCTGCTACTATGTGGCTTACGAACAAGAAGTATACTCAATAATGCATCAAACTATTCGCTTTTGCGCGTAATTAAGAAACTGATAAAGCTAGAGAACATACGTTTTCCTACTGCATAAGTGATACATTACAGTGCAATGACCCATGACTAGAGTAACCAAGTTTGGAGGAAAGGAATGTACCTTGGTTCAACTATCATTAATCACTTTTCCTATTCCATTTCCCTTGTACCGATTTTAAATTAGAATCATTAGTTCGGTTTTCGATGATGGCAAGTAGGAACTGGAAGATAAGATTTTTGGATGATCACGGGGGGAGGATGAACTGATCGACCGAGAATGCGAGCTAATAATACGAAACGAGTAATGTCCGGTTAGAGTCGGCCGCCGTTTTTGTGGGTCATGATGCAGAAAGAATGCATGAGAGAGAGAGAGAGAGCGAAAAGGAACAAAAGAGAAAAAAAAGCAATTAAGGAGTAAGCTGATATGTGATATGCAACAAAACTATTTGTCTAGTTGAACTTTCCATCAGGCCACCTTCCTAAATCAATCAAAAAAGGAACGTGCGCAATTGCGCTCAGACACACTTGGACTTGATGACCATTTACTCACACTAATGTATAACGCCGCTTTCGCCCCAATTTGATGAGTTGTTACACGACGCTAATTCGTAATATTATTGACACATCGACGATCGCAAGAGGGGAAAAAGAAATAGAGAGGTACGGTCAAGGTGGGGAGAGAAGATAAATGATGATACGATGAGGGTTTACAGGACAAAAAAAGATGTTGTTGTTTGAGAGAGCGAGGGAGAGGAGTTATAGAATAGATAGAGATTTGTGTGCGTGATAGAATGGAATAAGCTGCATAAGAGTATAATAGTAGATGGTAGGCCGGCCCGATAAGAAAAAAAGAACATTTGAAAATAGGATAGAAGAGAATAGAAAGGAATAGTTAAAGCAAAAGAGGAAGATATATCAGATAAACTCAACATAGGACTCCGGTACGAGGCCCGTTTCATCCATGACATCCGCAATCAACCAGCCCTAATAACAACAACCCCCACAACAACTTGTTTAGTTTTCTTTTTCCTTTCTTCGCCAATGAACTTAGAACTTTTTAGAAAACCTCTTGGGAAAGGGATACATACCGGGCATTGTCTGTACTGCACCCATACCACATCGCCCGCTTTCATGCCAATTTCATACTCCGTCTCGGGCGTGAAATCGTACAGCGCGCGTGCCTGGCGACCTGTGAATTCTGAAGATGACAGAGAAATTTCTGACAACCGTCGTGCTTCTGCAGGCCGACCATGATGCAGTGGTGAAGATTCTGAATAGGCAAAATCACGGATCGTTACAGCAATTGCGTCGTCGTCGTCGTCGTCGTCGTCGTCATTGTCTTCGTCATCGGATAATACGTAATTTTCTTCTTCATTATCAGTCGCTTGGCACTGTTGTGCAATGGTACTATCGTTGGATTTAATCTAAAGAGAGAGGGCTGAGTAACAAAACCAGAGTACATAAAGTTGCCAAGAGGGGAGTCTACAGCTCTTTTTAAGTATATACAAACAAAAAAGCTCTCTTGTTTACCGATGCTGCTACTGTTGCTATCACTGTCGAAGCCTGCTCAGCAGGCAGCTTTGTGGGTTCACTTTTCTCGACAATGACAGTGGCTGCATCTCGAGGTTTCTCTGAAAGGGACGACGATTTGTGGTCGAGAGTAATCATTGCGTCGTTGGATGAGAGTGAGCTGGTCTCGGAGTCGTCGTCGTTGTTGTTGCCTTTGCTAACTGCAGCTGAATCGTTGTTGTTTTTCTTTTGTCGGAATGCTTTCTTTGAGATCGTGCCCTTGCGGGTGAGCTATTGTTTTTTTTTTTAATACACGAATGAAGTGATGAGAATCAGGCTGTTTCTCTACAGCGAGCTTTTTATTATTACCTTTTTCAGCAAAAGAGCTAGAGTAATTGCAGTTGAAAGACTCATTACAAGGTTGTGGTCATATACGAATCAACGTGGATTATAAAAGGAAGGGAATGGGGGAGGCGTTTCTCTCTTTGAAGGTGTGTTGCTTGTTGCTCTCTTTTTTTTTATATGTAATAGAGAAAACAGAACAGAAAAAAGAAGACGCTCGTCGTTTGTTGTTGTTGTGGTGGTTGTTATTGTTTTTTTTCCTCTCTCTTTATGTTTTCTGCTGTCGAACGAAACCAAGAAAGCTTGCCTTGGCAAGGCAAAGAAAAAAGAGAGAGAGAAAGAAAAAGAAAGAGTGAAAAAAAAAAAAATTAACGTGTGGCCCCTCCACACACCCAAAAGGCACAGTGGTTAATATAGTATATTACTACGCCTGGAACCCTACCAATCAGAAACCATTGTCTGCACTCTCCACCTGCCATATATATACATATATATATATATATATAACTTGACTATTAGCACCCACCACCCCCCCCCTTGATGCCTTGTTGACAATTTGAGACTCGCACCGCGTTTCGCGTTTCACCTTAATGCAGCTACTGCTTACTCTTACATGTCGACTTAATCCGATTTGCACAGCTGCCAAGCTGCTGTTCATGATAGATCCGCAGTTGGACTCTGACCTTCACAGAATCGTTGTAGCTTCTGGTGGGTCAATGAACAAAAGTTAAAAGATAGCGCGTGCGCCGCCTCCTTTATCTATTCACACCATTTGATACTCTGATATTAAAAAGTATAATGTGGGACGCTCTTCCCAATGATAGTGTAATATACCTGATAAACACAATAACAGCGAATCGAGGTGCTGCATCTTTGTTTATAGCCACCATTGTTGTTGTTGTTGTTGTCACTTGAACATCCATTTGCCACTAAAATGTTTCAAGCTTTATAGCTAGTATGCACTCTATCGAATAACAGTACCAAGACCCATTGTGGGTGACCATGACAACAGCCTTATGTTTGACACCATCTTCTATATGTGCAAGATTAACAACGAGACCTCATCTGCTCTCCTTTTTTTTTTCTTATTGTTTTGCCAAGGAGAATGTACACACAAGCGGATGAGAAATTTGCCTTATCAATCGACCCACCTCCCCCCCCCCCTTTATGGTGATCACCAATGTATTTCAAACAACATTGACCATCTTTCCCTTAACCCCCACCCTTCCCAATATTCGTTTGGTCATAGAAGCTGCTTATCCTTGCCCTCGGCACATGCAGTCGAAATTGTACATATTTACATAATCAGTAACTTTGCTTGCAATGACTCGAAATAAGCAATACCCACTTTTTTTTTTAAGGCGGTAATTTCTTCTCCCCTCCCCCCCCCCGCGTGACCTACTTTCAAGACAGACAACTGCTTTTGAACACTGTGCAGACAAACCATATATACATAGTGTCTACTGCTGGTGACTGGCACCATGAAGGTCTATACGGCTTACTCCTAGCGATAGCTCACTATGTATGTTCAATTGAAGAAAACGGATAATATAGCGGGTTTCCAGTGTCACCCGCGGGGGGGGGGGGTAGAACATGGCAGTGTAATGGAACGTGCGCATTCTGATCGGAGGATGTGTGTTGTCTCTTCCATATCGTTGGACACGCAATCAAAATGAGGGAAAAACAGATGCCTTGGTCATTTGATAGTGCCAAGTCCTCCCTGCTATGATAAACCATAGCCCTGAGTAACAAGATAACCGTCCCATTTAAGCGTCAATCGTCACTGGAAAACATTCTGTCTCCTTTAATAAACTGAATAAAATTTGGGCAAGTTCATAGGGTTTGTTAATAGTGTCTCAGCAAGCGCAAAGTCCAGCAAGTTATCAAGTCAAATGACACTATATACGCCCGAATTAGGATATATAGCAGGTCACTCATTCTAACATCGCCAATCAAAAACACAGCACAAATAGATAGCAATGCCTTCTTTTAAGAGTGTAGAAAATCTCTACATAGTGCAAGACTAAACGTTGTGCTTTTGAAATAAAAATTGGACATATACCGCAAAATAATCAAGTGTAGCCTTCCAAATCATGTGATTTTACTCAACTTTTGGTGAATGTTCAATGTCACGAGATATAGGCTACGCCTAATAATTGTTGCTTTGAGTGGTGACCCATAATATGTAGCATGATAATGATGCCAATACCATTTACTTCTTTTTGGCATCAAGTATATGAGCATAAAGGGTGAGACCTAAGTTGGTGCTTCAACACACAAACAACAGTGCCCGAGAAGAATACCGCTACTTTTGCGTATCTATAATGCTTAAAATCTATATACTGTACCTAGCTAAAGATACAGATTTTATGGTGCCATTAACATCTGCTGACGACCCTTCCTCCCCCCCAGCCTCTATAATGTACCTATCATATGAAGGAATATTTGGTGGTGTGCTGATTTATTAAATGTCTCGGAAGAATTACAGAACACAAGTTTCGTGTCCGTATATGTGTGTTACATACAGGTACAGTAGTAAGGAATGCTTAACTTTAACTTTTTCTTTGTAAAGATGTAATGTCATGACGCGTGCATGGTTCATGGATGAAGTAAGATAGTAGTTTGAATTCCCACAGATCACAAAAACGTGCGTTTTAAGTGCACACGTACATGTATACGATCAGCACACATCAGCTGGCGATAGATGAAATCATTTGGTATACCCTGCATTTGTCACATTAAAACATGACATACTGTATAAATCTTGTTTGTAAAACTATATGTAGAGGATAGTGGTGGTGTCGTGATAATAAGCGATGATGTTTTTGTGTGTTAACAGAATACCATGATTTCAGTCGCTTACTTCTTTATCTTGTGTCATTATAACATATCACTCATTCTTCCATACTATGAGAGTCTGTCAAACTATTTATTTGGTATAGGCGTTGAACTATTATGTGCGTGAACGCTATTACATACTGTGTGTGATGAGGCGCGGTGTGAAATGTTAAAAACTTTTTCTTTGAAAAGAACAGAATAAGCGGCATAGAAACCGATCAGATAGATTCTATTTTTTCAAATGGAAGCAAGCAATCATCCCGACTAAGCAAACGCGCTTTATAGGTTTTTTGTTTTTTCCAATGAATAGCTACGTTATAATCACTTTAAGATCTGACAAAGTACCATCTGAAGGAAGTTTTAAAGAAGCAATAAGCCAATAGACGCGTCAAGTTACAAACAAAAACAATTGCGTCAGCCTTTTCAAAATAACAACAACAATAGAGATCGCACTCAATTTTTAATCAATGCTTATACATTGAGCGACAGAGATTGATGTTTTTGTTTTGTTTGTACACATACACTGACAACATGTACACCAAGACAAGCACGTATACCAAAAACCAACATGAAAATATAGCAATCTTAAAGATTTTATAGGCCGCAGCAGCAGCGGGCAGTGTCAGTTTTTTACTTGTAAAAAAACGCGCTTCCGGGTTGAATCTACATATCTGGTTCAGGATTTTAGCAATGTGGAGGGTCAAGATACATAGCCTATAAGGATGGATCAACTGCTCTAGGAAATAGGTACCACTGGTTATATATCATTGTACAGTATCGGTTATAACCTGGACACATACCGTCCGTTCGAAGCTCATGAGGTTTACGTATCATAAGAAGCGAATGGTTAACCTTTAGATCCAGCTGTAAAGTAAGGCAATTGCCTGAATCATGCCCCAGATGGCAAGAAAAAGTAGACCGTGCTCCTTTATAAAATCATCTACTACTTCTTTTTTTCAAAGTATCTAGCATACGTTGAGGTGATTGTAATGGGGTGTAGCTATTCATCATTACAGTACTATGGCTGTATTGAATGTAACCTTGGTTCTTTTACTGAGGCAGGTCAGTATACAGTATGGTTCCGATTCGTAGTGCCATCTTGGAGAACAAAAATCTCTGTGGAAAAAAAAAATGGCTATCAACAGCCAAAAGCAAAAATGTCGTTTAGTGCTTGATGTTGATAACCTTGCTACTAAAGGCTATATAAAAACAAAGATAGAGGGTAAAAAGGTAGAAAATGGCGAGTTTTTCCTGAAAAAGGACAAAACATTTAAACAAGACAATTTAAATTGTTGTCTGTTTGCTTGATCCTATCGACAGCACAAAAGTAGAGTTTAATTATGAAGGTGGTATATTATAATAATTGGAAAGAGCTGCAAAATGGTGGGGCAATTCTAAGTTACCTACATGTCGAGTCGTCTAACAGTTATCAACCCATGGAGCATGTTTATATAGCCCGGCGGTAGATGAGAAGCATAACCCAGGGCCGGCTATCATGGTAAGTACTTATAACTGTACATTTTGGTGGTCCACAGCGTATAGGTGGTGAAATCATTTGTCTGCTCTTCGTGTGTAAAGTTGAACATGTTGTAGCTCATGTTTACGGCTTCTTTTTCTTTCGAATTCATTCTTTCTTTCCACCTTATCATTTAGGAAAGTTCTATAGCCAAAAGATTCACATATAAATGAGTCGTCGTTGTTCATGTCCACTTTTTTTTATACCAGATAGTATCAAGCATTTATTATAATCATATCCCATTCTTTAAATACATATACATCCAAGTCATGATGGATCAACGTTTTAGAATTTTTATTTATTCAAAAGTATCAGTGTCGCTCTTCCTCTGAAGATATGCCAGCACACACATCAGCTATTGACTCCAATCGTAGCATTGTTGTTATACAATGTAAAGTCAGCTGGTTCAACGCCTCTGATTCGTTTTTCAGGAACTCGGCAATTGCAAAGGCAAGGGAAGCCACGCATTCTTTGTTGATTTGTGATAAGAGAGATAAGATGATAGGCCCGGGAAGAGAGAGACATGATGATGATGATGATGATTTACTTCAAATTGCTCCCAAAAATGAATGATGACCTTCCCGCTTCTTTCCCGACGGATGGGATGAATGGAGCTGATAGGTGGTAAGCAACAGTGGGGTCACAAGAAAGCTTTTTACATCACATACTATCAGAAAGAAAACTAAAAAGAAATGGTCCCTGAACGGCCCGTCGGACAATCTCTCTTGCACTTTTGTACTCTCCCCTGCTGTCGTATTAACAAATGACGTTTCCTTCTTTATTTCTTTATACTATATATGCATATGTGCGTGTGTCCATACATGATGGATTGTGTATCATGCTACTAAACTGCTATAGTCTTAACTCGAATTCAGTTTGCTAACAACCAAACAACTCTGGCTGTTGTTTATATCTGCTTCTTTTTATCTTCTTGAACTCGGAAATGACATTTGAAGAGGAGGTGGCGGCGGCGCAAGAGGCAGAAGAGAGTACAGTATGTAGTCGGTATTGCGCGTGGTGGATGTCATCATG
The DNA here is from genome assembly GCF_025766255.1 of Zychaea mexicana. Lineage (NCBI taxonomy): Eukaryota > Fungi > Mucoromycota > Mucoromycetes > Mucorales > Lichtheimiaceae > Zychaea > Zychaea mexicana. Next base: position 105,750 of record NW_026516700.1, read on the forward strand.
CATCCCAGGTGCCTCAAGTGATTTTCGAATTTCTCCCCAGTCTGAAACAAACCTTGGGTTACACACATATTTTTACAGAAAGGATAAACTCGCCCTGCCTTCTTGCTAGCCCTTGACTTTAAATTTTCTGCTTTTAAAAAAAGATAATGAGAGTGAGATCATTATACAGAAACCGATAAACGTAGTCGTAGTAGTAATGATGATGTCAAGAACAACGATGGCTAGAACCTCTGCAAAATGCGAAGAGAAGTAATACTCTAGACTATGTCTAGACCGCGATGCGGGTGGGTCATTGGGTAGCACTGCGGAACGGAAACGGAAGGGGGATCAGTCAGCAGTGCTTGAATCACCACAAGGACAAGTCAAAGACACACAATATTACCAATTATACGTTCAATCACGTCAACACCACATACACACACACTTTACTAGACTGAGCAAAGGACAGCACATGGTGTCCATGAAAAACGATCAAGCGTGTCTCTGCTGCTAACCCCAGCCAACAACGCGAGTCGTTGTCTGTTTGTTTCGTCAATGCGGATCTGTCTACCAATCACACCCGTAAGTTGTCTTCCGACCTTTTTTTTAGCGTCAGGAAAGCAGCAGCACCACATCAAGTGTGAGTGCACAGAACAATTATAATAGCACAAAACTCAAAAACTAGCTTATGTGTTTCCTTTTCTTCTTCTCTCTTTCTTTCTCATAACCCTTTTTTCCCTACCTTCTTTGCTCCTGCATAATAATAATAATAATAATAATAATAATAACCATGTCTACCAACCAAGTTGCTCCAGCTCCCACCAAGGACGAACTCAAAGAGAAGCCCGAGGTTAGTTTTTGTTTCCTTTTTTTAAATGTCGTCCATTTCAAATGAGCATTTCACATTCTCACTGGTCGCGTAATGTAACTTTATAAAGATGACCTCGACGACCACGGACGACGAAAACGAGAGAGAAGACACGGTTAAGGAAAAGACAATCAATATGGAGGACCTTATCGACACAAGCACGTTCGATCAGCTTTTGGATATGGATGATGAGGAGGATCATGAGTTCTCGTACAGTATCGTGGTCAACTATTTCGAGCAGGCAGAGGCCACGTTTAAAGATATGGACGCAGCACTGTAAGTTTCGTTTGCTTGCAAGAGAAGAAGAAGAAAGGCAAGATAGCTGAATCATGCGTTTCTGTTAGGGATAAGAAGGATCTGCCAGAGCTGTCTCGGCTCGGCCATTTCCTCAAAGGCAGCTCAGCGGCAATCGGGCTAAAGAAGGTCAAGGCAACATGTGAAAAGATCCAGCACATTGGCAACTGTCAGGACGAGATTGGCGTCAAGGATCTCAACGAAAGCGAGGCATTAAGAAAGATCACCCAGATACTGCCGCGGGTGAAGGCAGAGTACTCGGAGGCAGAGGAGTACCTCAAAAACTTTTACGAGCAAGAAACTCGATAAGCTTTTTTCCTTTTCTATTCCTTATCCCTACACCCTGTATAAACCTCGCTTCGCTCTAATTCACACCTCTTGCTGACACCTTCTCCATAGCAACTCATCACAAACGAACCAAACCCTTTCTTTGTATGTAAATTCTTCACTCCAATCAAATAATGATGCTACGGCCCAACCACACCTCCACAGATCAACCAGCCCTCTTATTTCACAACTGTAATATCTTTGTTTTGGCTTATTTCCTTGTTGGAAAAAAAAGAAAAAAAAAAAAGAAAAAACATGTGTGCGTCTTGTCAAGTCATGCCCATATACCGGCCCTTTGTGTCACCCCAAGCTGCTGTTGCTATGATATCATACAGCAGCATTATTATCATCGATTTCCTTAACCCCGCACCTGTTTCGTCTTTTTTGGGTGGGTGCGGGGCAGGGGCCCTCCAGGGTGGTGTGTGCATAATGGGACGTGAGAGAAGGACCCTAATTAAAGGTGGTCTAGTCTTTCTTCAACAAAAGTCACAAGACTTGCCACTTGTATTCAACACACACGTTCTGGATCTTTTCTATGCCAACTGAGGACGTTTCTTTCCCTTTCCCGTATTTTTTACTATTATTGTTATTGTTATTATTACACTTTTTATTTCCACCACCACCACGACTACGAGGAGTGTGCTCTAGACTGGGCTTGGTTCTCCTTCCATCGAAGCTGGTGCATTGTAAAAGTCGCTGCGCTTGTACGCCATGTACATGTTGAGATAATACGTAAACAAGGAAACAAATGCCAGTCTAAACATTTTCAGAGACGTAAGCCTTTTGAAACTTGCACACACACATGCATGTACCGCAACCAGAAAATAAATAGTAGCTATCACTTACACGCCTCCACTCCATCCTACACTATCTTCCTTGCGGCTTCTTCGGGTGTTGAGTAACGATGACAAGCCGAAATACGCAGCAATCCATGGGATGGCTTTCATCGTGTTCTATTACAAATGAAAAAAAAAACCACGTTTAATTTCCTCTCCACTCAAGCTACATATTGGCTTGTCATCTATGATATACTTACGCGGATCATGATATTACCCATAGCTGGTATAGTGTACAAAGAAAAGCTCACGCGTTAGATAAAATTCAAAAAAATACAGACAACAAAATTTAACAACTGCATTACCAACTGCCATGGCAATGTTTCCTGCGTAATCTACATCGCCAGACTCCTTGGGTGGCATGTGATAAGGAACGATTTTGTCAATTCGACGAGGATCGGCTTTAGATGAGGACATGATTGTGTGTGTCTGGAGGTTTTTTTTTTTGCTGGAACAAAGAGAAAAAGACGTTCGCACAGAAGATTGGTCAGGATTCCTTTCCCCCGCCCTCACATCTCCGACTGTGGGGAGGGAGGTGATAATTTAAAAGTTTGGGTGTTATAGCAGTAACCCCAACAAGGGGTTTCCTCTTTGGCTTTGTTCTTCCTTGAACATTGCTAATCATTTATCTAGCGAACCATCAGCAGTAGTTGCAGAAATGTCTTGTGCATTGTTTGAATCACGATAGCCACATCTGCTAGGTTTTGGAAGGGAGAGCCAGTACTGCTATACGTCTTATTATTCAAAAAAAAAAGTCGAGTTACGACATCACACTCTTGTGCTGCTGCATACTGACGTTTATGCTAGTGAGATACCAGCAGTAATGCTTGACATGATTTCTAGCGGTGCTTGTTAGTGAGTACGTTACATTTTACGTGTATTTTGCTGTAAAAAGGCATTATACAGCACAACCGTTTAAATTAAAAGACGTCTCGGTATATGTCACCCTTGCTCTGCCTGAAGTCCATGTGTTTACAGCATACCGTGAAGGCATTCAACCAGTACTAAACAGTACACAGAGGCTTGAAAAAGAGACAGGGCTTCCAACTTGTCGTGTACATTTTTGAAAAAGGTTGTTGCGCCTTCTTAATACTATGTGAGATTCGATCTGGGATCAACTGCGGATAATATACCTACAGGCCAGCAATAGCAGAAGCTTTAAAGCGAGGTAATAAAGCGGCAATATCAAGTACATTCTTCTATTGCATTCATTAGCATCAACTATAGCAGAAAGTTAAAACCTTTTTATTCACTAAATCACATATTTTGAAGCTTGCCAGTGGAAGTCCTATACGACACTTGTTTGGAAAAGTGCTCCTGTAGCAATTAGTTCAAATGCCGCTGTTTTTTTAAGAACTCTTGCGCCCAGCCCGAACCTCTTCTCGTAATATATCGTTTTTGAAAAAGACACTTGTATAAAATGAGGCACGTACACCAAACACAATTTGACAGTGCTTTGCGCATCATTGGCTCCATCTTATCTAAACTTTTATAAATTACGCTTTATTCAGTTCGAAATACAGAAGCGATTATCTCTGCCGTGTTCGATATCGAAACACGCTACCACCATTACCATTCGCGCCAAAATTATTAACAATGCCATCGCTTCAAGAGCGCCATGCAGAATATCAATCTCTTGATTTTGAAGACAAGATTCCATTTCCTCTACAGATCGATCAGTCATACAGTATACCCTTTGATCGATCACTTGTAGAATATCTGGATGCCATGGAAACCAATCCTGAAGAAAGTATGTTGGCCATCTTGAGTTGTTTTTCATTGATACTCAAAAGCTCCATGGTTTAACAACAAAAAATTTCTACTTGAAAGTTACGCGCGCAGGTGAAGAGATTGCAGAAGAAGATCGAATTTTATTGACACCACCTACTGATGAACAACAATCGAACCGAATCAAAATGGAACGACGACCCAACGTATCATGGCTCCGACGCGTGGATACGCTTGGACTCCCTAAACCGACACAGCCGCGTAAAAAAGATGCAGTGGCAGCAGCAGCGGCAGCAGCAGCAGCTTCACACAACACTAAAAGACCGCTTCACTATACTTGGGAAGAGTGTCAAACCAAATTGTTGGCTGGATTCCAACCACCGGATGTGGAAGCGTTGCGCCATCCTCGTACAAAATGCAAAGCCAAACGCGTCGTGCCGGTCTTGCCCAACTACAAGTGTGACAATGCTATTTATACGATTGTCAACTTTGGTGCTGATCCGGCGGATGAAAAGCGGTTGGCAAAGCGCCGGTTGCAGAGCAAGGATGACGCGGATAGCGAAAGAGAAGGCATTAAGCGCTTACGATCCTCGGCCAAGGATGCAACAGATCGTGGTATTTTGCGGCCTATTACTAACCCGCACGATCCAGATGACAGTTATTTGATTTGGTTTTTGCCTGACAAGGAAGGCACGGCAAGACTGGTTCAAGAAAAGGCAAATGTACAGGAAATGGTCAGCGATGCAGAAAGCACAGTTGGAGAAGAGGTAAATATACCATGGATTTTGAATCTGTTTAGAGTGTGCTAATCAACCAATTACTCTATATATATGTCTTTGTTTTGACAGCCGATCACATTCGAGTCAGTTCGCGAATATCTATACAACCACGACAACGAACAGCAATATATGCTTTTGCGATTTGTTGATGATGGTGAATCAAGTAGAGGCGAATTCAACGTTGTCAAGAGTCGTATGACAGCATCAAAGAAGCGCGCTGTGGTAGGTTGTTTAGAAAGGAAAAGAAAAGTATGGGTACTGATCAAGATTTTACAAACATAGAGCAAACAATATCAGTACCGGTATCTTGAGGAGTACGAGAAGCCAAACATCCTCAATGTCACGTACGAACAGCAAGAAGAGGAACAAGATCAGTAATCATAATCGTAGTAAAAAAAAAAACAACATGCCACCTTTTGTAACCCCACACACACTCACCTACCCACAAACCCCACCACGCCTTTTTATGTTGTCTCCAGAATAATAAACGATTTCCCACACAATCATACAAAATGCTGGGTAAAATTCTTTCCCGACAATTCATCTCTCGTAAGCCGAATGACAGCTTCCCGAGCTAAAAAAAATGCGTGTAGATTAAATAGCCTTTTCACTTTTTTTGCGCTTCTTTTCTTCTCTACTCTCACAACAACTCATACCAGACCATCATGGCCGTACGCTTCCCTCGCCACCTCAAACCCATCGAGCCCCAAGGCCCTGTTTTGCTCGAACAAGAACGCAAGGCTGCCTCGTTCGATCCCAAGGCATTAATGACCACCTTGTATGGTGAAGACTATTTAAAGAAGCGAGACGCGATCTTGAAGATTCTTGAAAACGATCCCGTCCTTGGTGACAAGAGCCATCGTTACTATACGGGTCGTGAAGTTCGTTTCAAAAAGGCATTGGCAGCTGCTAAGCGATTCGTCGAGTTGATCAAGTAAGGGATTATTATTAATAGCTTATGCTTTTGCATAAAAAAAAAAGCTCCACACACTCTCTCACACAAGAATTGGACGTTATTTACAATGACACTCCATTTCTACTATTTTTATTAGGGAACATAACTGGACAAAGGAAGATTTCGGCATTGCTGATTTCTTGTTTGATGAATCGGGTCCTGTAAGTCTCGTGGGAAGAAAAGAGGGGGGAAATAAAACTATAATGCTGACTGACCTTATTCGTCAAACTTAAGCTCCGTCTTCACCGAAGCATGTTCATGCCTACACTCGAGAACCAAGCTACTGAGGAACAGCAAAAAATATATTTGGAAGCTGCTAGACGATATGAAATCATTGGTTGTTATGCACAAACTGAGGTAAAGTGGCTGTACGACCCCCATGGGATCGGGTATTATATACAACAAACGAGGGTGGGAGGTGGATAATCCAGGAAGAGTGTTACTAATATGCACCTCTCACTGGTTTAGCTTGGACACGGCTCCAATGTTCGCGGCTTGGAGACAACAGCTACCTATGATCCTACTACACAGGAGTTTGTCATCCACTCGCCTACCTTGACTTCGTCCAAGTGGTGGATTGGTGGTTTGGGTGTTGCTGCTAACCACGCTATGGTCATGGCTCGATTGATTAGCAACGGCAAGGACTATGGACCACATCCTTTCATCGTTCAGATTCGCGACCTCAAGACGCACGAGCCACTTCCTGGCGTCACTGTGGGCGATATTGGTGAGCAGATCTTTTCTCTATTGTGTGTTATATAAAAAAAGAAAAATGGTTTGTTAGATCGCCATGACTTATAAAGAAAATAGGTCCCAAGTTTGGCTTCAACACAGTGGATAATGGTTTCATCCTGTTCGACAACATCCGTGTGCCCCACATTGCCATGATGGCTCGTTACTCAAAGATTGACAAGGCCACGGGTGATTATATCAAAGTATGTGTGTACATTTCAAGGGAACGGATGATAGAAGGAAAAGGAGGGGTAAACAACATGGGACTTATTTTTGTTGATAGCCACCCAACAGCAAACTGGCCTATGGCACGATGGTGTTCGTCCGCGCCAACATTGTTTTGGAATCACGCTACGTTCTTGCCCGAGCTGCCACTGTTGCTATCCGCTACTCTGCCGTCCGATCCCAGTTTGTGGATGATGCCAGCCCCAAGAAGATCCAGAATGCAGACGGCTCTTCCAAGATTGTGGAGACACCCGTATTGGATTATGTGATGCAACAATATCGCTTGTTCCCCGTCATTGCCCAAGCTTACGCCTGTCACTTTACGGCACTTGAAATGCATCGCATGTACCACGAGAACCAAGCCAAGATGGCCCAGGGCGACTTTTCGTACTTGGCTGATCTTCACGCCTCCTCTTCTGGATTGAAGAGTTTGACCACCACCCTGGGTTCTGCTGGTGTGGAAGACTGCCGTCGTGCTTGCGGTGGTCATGGTTACTCGCTTTTCTCTGGTCTGGGTCAATTCTATCAGGACAATTTGCCCAAGGTTACTGTGAGTATGAAATTAATTGATTGATTAAACGGGAGGGCCCAGTACACGAAAGCATCGTCTCTCTCTGGACTACGTATTGACTCATCGTAACTTCTAGTGGGAAGGTGACAACTACATCCTGACTCAGCAAACCACGCGTTACTTGCTAAAGACATTCCGAACCGTGGCTGCCGGCCGTGTTGCTGAAAAGGATGCCAACTTTTCTGCCAGCTACATGATGGAATACTTGTCCAACCCCAAGGCGCTCTGCCCAATCACCCAAGCATCCGACTTGTCCAACCCCGAAATACTGCTGGCTGCATTCAAGCACCGTGCTGCCTTTTTGGTCGCTAAGGCTGTGCACAACATTGACGTGGAGCAAAAGACATGGAACGACATGTTGGTGGACGTTTACCGTATCTCTCGTGCACACTGCCAATTGATGATGGTGTCCAACTTTGTCAAAGCTGTCTTTGGTCCCAGTGCTCAACAATCCAATGAGACCCGTGTCTTGCAAAAGGTGGCCGTCTTGTTCGGTGTGTCCACACTGGAGCAGGAAATGGCCGACTTTTTGACATCTGGCTACATTTCGCCCGAACAGTCTTTGCTGGTCAAGGAACGTTCGATCCAATTGCTCAAGGAGATCCGCCCTGAAGTGGTTTCCCTGGTGGATGCCTTTGGCTTCCCAGACTACTTGTTGCAATCCTCTTTGGGTGCTCAAGACGGTAATGCCTATGTCAGAATGACGCGTGCTGCCGAACTGGAGCCACTCAACCAATCAAAGGTTGCTGATGGTTATGAAGAATATATCAAGCCATTCGTACACGGTGGACAGCAAAAGTGGAAGATTGGCAAGGACGGTATTGCCCGTTTGTAAATTATTAATCAACTAGTTGTAGTAGTTAACTATGCTATCATTTATACACCATCCCATCTTTATGTATTTCTTTTCTTCAAGTATTCTCGCTTTTCTTTAGATTTTTTTACCATCCTCGCTCGCGTACCTTATTTATTCTTTCTTCCGTTCTTTGCATTAGCATTTCCTCCTTCTTTTGCCTTTTTTTTCCTACCAAAATTACATCAGTACGGTAAAACAGCCAAATAAAACAGTATGTATTCCTGAGTATAGCATTAGCTGTTGCATGATCTTTTTCAGCAACCAGAAAACTTCCTACTGCTTATTTTAATCAGGGAAAAGTTTTTAGCCGGACATTTGGGGGATGACCGAGCCGCTATACACATGTCCACAGGGCTGTCTGGTAAGTGGGGATCGCGTATAACCAGCGGCGACATACTTTCACACATTCGACACAGCCCGCTGTCCGATAAACGAGAAGATGTACTGAATGATTCGGGAGGCAAAATCGAGATCAAATCAGTCATATTACGTGTATGTGAAAGGGGACGCGCGAAAAGAAATTTGGCACGAGGCTTTTAATCGAACAAAGCCTGTATAACATAATCCGGACTCGTGAAATAATATGTCCGACAAAGGAAAAGCAAGTCGAAACAGGTAGCTCACCTGAATTTTATTTGGAAAAGGGGGACCCTGAAGATTGATCTATTGTAACCACCAGTAACTTCATTAAATCTATGCTATCATAGCGATACGCAGATACACATTAGAACAGGGCTCTTTCTAAAACCATCGACTTCTCGATACGAAGGAAAAGGTTTCAATCAATACTCGGGTTTATTGTTTGCGAGCCGCAAAAGTCATATATAAGTAACGAATCGCTTGGCCTGGAAAGCACAGCATCCCTGTGTGCAAGTTTCGGTAGAGCAACTATATCATATCTTTAACAGGTCCTCCTGATATCTTTGGTGAGCGATCATCACTTTCAAATAGGTGACGCATACTTTGAAAATATGTAACGAAGTAAAGTTAAATAAGAAAAGGAAGAGAGAAGTGAAGGTGTAAGGGGGTGGGGAAAGAGCTGTTACAAGAATCACGCTTTGAAAGCAGGCATATCGGAAACGTCAGTGCAAGCTTTTCGATCCAGGTGAAACCCAAAATGATAAGAAAATTGTGTTGTGATAAGCTACGTGCAGGAAGAGTGAGAGAGACGAACAGCTGAAAAAAAAAACATTCCAATTTTTTACAGATCTGACAATTATACAGGTCTGCTGGCGTATGCTCTGGCGTTGCCTCTTATAAAATAACCGACCATATCCTCGGTAACAATTTTTATTTCTTGACAATTGCTTTGGCAATTTAGGCGAACACAGAAAGTGAAAAAGAGTGCCAAAGCATTGTGATCGTGTTACTTTCGGCTACGATACAGAGCCACTGTCACTGTTCCCCGCTTTGGTTTAGCACGGAGCTGTGAATGGATGGAGGGGGAGTAATTAGCTTTTTGTTCGCGAAAAAAGAAAAAGGAACTTGTCGTGCACATAAAAAAAAAGGCGAGGCAAAAGCGGTAAAACGTTTATGCGGAAAGTGCGAAAAAAAAAATATATTTTTATTTTGTTTATCATTTTCTTATTTGTGTATAAAAAAAAAAGTTCGTTTCAATTATCCCAACATATACCGTTGGCATCACATGCACCCGAAGGTTCACGATCGGCTGCCGGAGTATATGACCACATTCCCACTGGTATATATTGCAAATTTTCTTCAGGGCGCGGACCACTGAATCTGCCGATCATCAGAAGAATTATGACAATAGCCAGCACAAGCAATGACCCGATCATGGCACAGAGCAGCGCATCTGTACTACAGACCAAAGCTGTACCAAAACGAACTGAAGAGAAGAGAAAAAAGAAAGGCGAAATTGCTCGCTTTATATAGACATTTTTCTCGTTCGGGACTTCAAATCCCCGTGAATTCTCATTGGCCCAGATAACGGGTTGCGTATCAACTTGTGGGCTGCGTACTATGGCATAACAAAAGATACAGCACCAAAGGAAATGAAAGGAGTGGTATACTTGATGGTCAAGTAGACAAGCGTGCTTCGGCGGTAGTGGTACGTGTCTCTTACCATGGGCTGCTGTACCTCCGATGCTGTCGCCGCTTGGTTGTGAGGGGTCCGTGCACGGCACCGTGTCAAGCGAAAACAAAGACACGAATGTGAATGAGCATGTAGATTTACGGAAGAAATGCTTTTCTGTGAGCAATAAAATGGCAATATAGGATTGTCTGACACGGTAAGCAACTTAACAGATTCTACGGCATAGGACACGATCCTCCCAGCAGCCAGTTCCATTTCACCCAACAAGATAAACAGTATAAAGCGTAGTCCACAGACGATTCCATTTTGCTAGTATCTTTTGACTGCATGTGCGGTGTGCGGGAATAGATACAACACACACTTGACTCCAACGCTGCAGTGTATCAAAGATCGTTATCTTTTATTGTGAAGCGTGCTTGTCTACTGTTGCTTTATAATTTTCGCCATCCGCCAACAGTTCTCTGAACTACGCCGTGTAACCTCTATCCATCCATTCCGAATTCATACTCTATCCAAGTATGTATGTGCTGCCGCAGATAAGCTGTCCGCTCATGGTAAGTATACGCTGCCGCTAGTGAAGTTGACTCACCCTTCACTGGCTTTCATTGCTGCTGATAAAGTTCTTTTTGAGCAGCGTTCAAAATCCATTGGGACGATCAGAAGAGTAACATTATAAGCAATGACTTCCTACTGTACATCTTTCGACCCTTTTGCACGTAATGCGTTGCTCGATTATCACCTTGTTCGCTCGCCATCCCTTTGTGCACTTTGAGTACCAAGTAAATTGGCCAAATCGTTGCGTAACAATGCGCTTTCACTCTACGGAGTTTTCGTTTCAAGGGAAAGCTGTTGGAACGTTCGAGGTTTGACACACGCATCACTTGTCACTATTTAAAGAAGAAAGATCTGTGTTGCGCTCTTCCTGAGCTCCTCGTTCCTAGACTACCTTTGCTTCCTGCTGACTCACGTCAGTAAATGCTTGTCACAAGTGTGGGTTGATTCAGTCATGGTTGCCTTTTGCATATTACTTTTCAATAATTCGTTTGCATCTCTTTTTTTCTTTCTTTGAGAGTAAGGAAGACTGAACTAGCTTTTGCTCACTATGTTGCTATTGCCAGGATGACTTTAGTTATATAATCTAGACATCCTGAATGCTGTTGTTTATTCGTTACCGCATCTGCAGGGTATTTTTTTTTTTTTGTATGGAGGTGTTTAAACCTCAGAAATAGTTTATTGCTGTGGGCCGTTCAAAAGAAGAGGGAAAGCACAGCGGCCTCGGAATTGTAAGAAAGGGAAGACAAGAGATATATACAATTAAAGCAAACAATAAAACTGTCATTAGCGACCCGAGAAAGGGAATAATCGACTGCATGAAAATATAATGTCACCTTACTGTGAAGTCAAATGCAACACCAGCTATTGACATTTTGCCTGTCGTACTATGATCAAGAGCAGTTTATACTAATGATACACTGCAGGAACATTCCATGTTCATCTTACCAAATTTTCGTTATTTCAACATCAGTGGTTTCCGTCCTTCCATATATGACGATGTTGGACATGGGTTGTGGATACCATCCATCGTAGAGAGTCCAGGATGTGTCGTTGTACGTCACTTATATATACAGGTTAACACAAAATCACTCTGAGGACATATTTAACATAATTGTCGTAAGGTTGTTGTAAATATCGTTGATGTAATAATGTTATCATTGTTCAACTGTCGATATTTTTACGGTTGTATCTCCTATACATATGTACAACAGATTCAAGTCGAAGGTAAGATTCCAACAACAGAATTATATCATATGTTGAATACTAGTGCAAGGCGTACATCTCCTTACCAGCTACCTACACCCCTATTGTAAATGTCTTAAAGCATATTATAATAATAAGATTTTGAAGACTGGTTTATAAATAATAACCTGTTGTATACATATCGAGATTGTTAGAATATCTTGATCATGCCAGACTTGCGATATGTGCATATATTTGAATATCAAGTATATTGCACGTTTTCTCCTAAATTCGCCCTTACCTCCTCTTCTTGCTTATAGACATGCAATGCGCAAACCCTAATAACCTGTCACCGTGTACTACACTCAGCTGTTGCTGCACAAAGATGTGACTCCAGCTTTTGTTTTGGATGACAGGTCCGCACTCATGTATCATGTCAGTAGTAGGTCATTAGGAAATGTAAATGGTCGATATGATATACGTTTTTTTATCCATACTTTTTTTTAATAAAGAGATGACTTTATAGCTGAAGTAGCAGCCAGCCAAACCGAACAGTATGTGTTGTGTTATATCCCTTTTCGCCCCGCTAAAGTTCAGAATGCTTGTGGTGATTGTGGCTTTACATTATAGTATATCACCTGCGTGTTGCAATAGTGGCGAAGAAAAAAAAAAATAAGGACCGCGGGGCCTTTTCCATGAGCAGTATATATGACTTAATAACGTACGTACAATAGAAAACTATCATTCTAGACTTTTGTACAATCAAGCTCGTGAACGAATATAATGCTAGGCCATATCTAAGTACTGTAGAGCGCCGCGCTTGCAGGAGAGACTCTTAAATCGTAAAAGATATATACAGTCGACCCCCGTTAACGTCAACCCTCAAGGTACCAGCAAAAGTGTTGACCATATCGAGGGTTGACGATCACCGGGGGTAGAGAATAGGCAAAATCTTTAACTGCTAACTTTGGAAGGTTACCAGCGAATCTGTTGGCGCTATCGGGGGTTGACGTTAACGCGGGTTGACTGTATATATATATATATATGTATATGCAAGGATTTTGGATTTTGACAAAAACTCTTTTCAGAGGTGACGGTTTATTACGCTTACTCACTAGCTGTAAGTCACTTCTTTTTCTCTACATACAAGCAACAAACAATAATTCATGTTTGACATTACTGCTTTAAAAAATCAATATTGATATTTTAAATCGGATAACATGCTATATATAGTCAGCTGTTAAAAAAAACTAGAAGGAGAGGAAACGATAAAGATGGCCACGCTTCAAAATGATTTATGGACCCATGAGCGCCTACCGCTAATTACGACAGCGGTACTTAGTACAGCGACCTTATTGTATATGATGACAAGAAATTCTTACGACAGTGACACACAAAAGGCGCTGGATGCTATACCCACTCCTAAAGAAGGTCGATACCCGTATATTGGTAAGTTAGAATTTTGTGGGGAGGAGAACAACAACAAGAAACAGCGAGAAGGATATGAAAGTGTGAGTGAGTGAAAAAGGGACAACAAACTGCATGCTATCCAATACATGTACATGCTTTCAATATGTACCACTCATCCAGGGACTACTGCAACAACCCATTCTGCTAAATAGGTCATCTTTTGAATTTCATAAGCATGCAAGCTCATAAACTGAAGCAGTGGCATGACGAACTAGGCCCGGTGATTCGAGTACAGATGGGAGCCCAGCCATGGATAGTTGTGAGCGATCCGGCTATTGTCCATTATCTTTTTGTCACCAAAGGTGCTACAGCTTCGAATAGACCTTATCAAGTGAAAAGTACTCATTACTACTCTCGAGATAACAGGTAAAAAAAAATCTTTTTTTTTTCAAACACAAAGTGTGCTGGTTTTCCACCAAGAGAAACGCAAATGCTGATATAAAATATAGTGGGATTGCATTTGGTAATGCGAACGCAAGATGGAGACGCTTGCGAGCAGTAGCGGCTTCAACAGCACTCTCCCCTTTGGCAGTGTCTCAAAACACGGGTTTCATCAAAAGTGAAGCAACCAGACTTGTCACGGAACTTATGTCGGCTACTAGCAATGATGACGGCGTTGATCCTTTACGGCCGTTCCGTCGAGCATCGGTCAACTATGTATTCCAAACCGTGTTCGGGACATCAATCGAGACAGATGACGATCCTCGTCTACAGTCGGCTCTGGAATTTACCGATCAGACCAACATGTTGATTGGAACACACAAAGATATCGACGGGTTTCTGCCGTTCATGTCTTTGATCAACAAACTCGCGGGTCGTAAAAAAAGCAAGATGCTGAGTGATTTCCTTTCCAAACGAGATCCTTTCCTGCGTGGACTTATTCGACAGGCCCTGGAAGGCGACAAGGAGTGTATGATGAAGACTCTGTATAGCCAGCAGGATGCACTTGAGTTAAAGGATACAGATCTATGGGTCGTTGCAGGTGAAAAAAAAAGAAAACTCAAAACTTAAACTTTTTTTTCTGTTTTACTCAGGGGGAAAGCTAGACTAACAAAGCCAGTACCGTAACTTTTTTTTTTTTTGGTGGGTGGGGTGGCCACATCATAAGGTGATATGGTGGCAGGCGCAGCGACCAATGTGGGCTATGCCTCCTGTTGGCTATTAGCAATCCTGCTACACCATCAAGATGTATACAAACAGCTTTGCGAAGAAGTGGATGCATTTATTGGCAAGCACGGTCGACTCCCTGACTTTTCAGAGCGTGATGCATTCCCCTTATTGATCTCAGCTCAAAAAGAATCCATGCGATTTAGAGGGACGAATGATGTCACTCTACCTCATTTGGTCGAAAAGGATGGTAAAGTCTTTCTCCGTTCTCTGATCTATTGCCACAATCAGACAAGACACGATCATGCGAAAGGCTGCTGCTAATAATATCACACACACCTATTTTTCATTTTGTGCAAAAAGTATATTATCAAGGTTACCTTTTCCCTCGAGGTGTTTTGGTATTGCCATCTGCCTATGCCATGCATAGAAACCCTGAACGGTATCCAGAGCCTGACAAGTTTATTGCGACTCGATTTCTGAATAACACTGAAACGATGGCATCTTCTGCTGCCGGCAAAGTACAAGAGCGGGACCATTTCATGTTTGGTTGGGGCAGACGTATTTGTCCTGCAATGCATCTGGTAAGTAAATGATGTAGAAGTTTGGCATGTTACATTTACGCTGTTTTTTCTGTTCAAAAAAACCATACATACTCACATGAATTTTTTTTTCGTAAAAAACAGGCCGAAGTCCAAATGTTCGTATTGTTAACAAATGTGCTTGCTCGATGTGACATAAAGCCTCCGGCAGATAGCAGTTTACCGGATCTTGATGATGGCCGTGACGCCGGTGCAGTCATGTCCCCACCACCGTTCAAGTTGCGCTTTGTAAAGCGGGAGAATAGCTTGATTGACTCATAAGATGATGTCTACTACATATACCACTGCTACAGTATACATTGAGTACGTTAAAAATAAAAACACAGCCTGTGTAGAGAAAAATTCTTCTTTCCATAATAGCATCATGTAGAACATCAGAAGAATCGAGATTGCTTCACATATGCATCTTGTTATCGCGATTTGTTATGTCACGTGAGCATCAAAGTGAAACCATGTTTTTGGACTGCAGCGTCGACTTTTTCGATCCTGCATCAGTGTAGTAGCTAGCAGCAGCGTAGTCAAGTAAACATGTTTCTCTCGCAATAACGTAGAGCCGAGGCTAGTGTTGTCTCGTTGTTTCAACATAGTAACCAGAACGTTACTAGGCAATCAATGTATACTTGGTTGCACTAGCAACATCGAGTGGGGCACATGCTCAAGTATAATTTTATGCGACACCAAACGTGCATCAATGTGGCGTGACCAAGCCTCTACATGTTCCCTTCTCGACACATCTCGTTGATCCTACACGTCACATTCAGTAAGTTCCATTTGTTGTTGTCGTTTGTTTTTAATGTTATTATTATTATTAGGTAGTAGTAGGCAATAAATTATTCGCTATGAGGGTCAAATTAGTAAAAAAAAAAAACCAGTCGTTTTTGCTTGTCAAAGTAAAAGTAAAGGGGAGAGGTAGACTTACTTGAATACAAATAAATTGTTTGCGGCAGCCACAGCAACGGTGTTCTCTTGTGGATGCCATGAGGCATGTAATATCTTTTTGTTAAAGTTGAGTTCATCAAGACCAAACGAAAATGCATCATTTTCATCACTACTGCTATTGTCACGCGACACTGCTGCCAATTTCTGTTTGCTTCCAGGACGTCTACCGGTTTTGAATGCGCCTTTATCCGCTTGCAACGGTACGTCCGTCTTGCCTTCACTGTCGTAGATATGGAATGTGTTGCTATAGGAGCCAGTCAAGACGGATCTAATTTCGGTGTTTTATCAAGGGTTAAGCTTTCGTATATCATACACACACACACACACACACACATCCTTTTGTGTTACTACTTACTTGCCATCACCACTGAAGGTGCACTCGAACTTGTCAAAGATACAATCATTCTCATAAAGGTCACACAGCCTACTGCGTAACTGGTCATGGATATATATAGTTTGTACAGGCTTGTGGTCCATGTTGATATCCCAGATCTTCAAGGTCAAGTAATCTCTGGATAAGATGTATCGGCCATCTTGACTGAATTTGACGTCTGAAACGGATGAGATGATTTCAGAAAAGAAAGATCGGCTTGCTGGGTCTTCGGGTTCTTGGTAAACTATAAAAGAAGTAGTCGTACGCCATCATTCTTTTCTGTTTTTGCTTGAAATCCTTTTTTCCTCTCCTCCCTGGTCATTTGCTTACCTTTAGCGTATTGATCACACAATGCGGATGCACGCATATCGCTCAATTTGATGGCACCTTTACTTGAGCTGTACATGAACATATTACAATGTATCGGATGGAATTCAGCAGCAGTGATGACTTCGGTCAATTCTTCCATGTTGGCTGGTTTGATATCCACAATATCTTATGGCATCATTTTCCGGTTTCATTGATCAGCACAGGAACAGAGCAAGGGAGAAGGAGGGGGATCGAGAAGAAAGCAGAAAAAGAGAGACTTACTGAAGCTCTGATCCGATATATCAAGGTTCCACAAATTGATCCGTAAATCATCACCCGACAAGTATGTTTCGCTATCCGAGTTTATGGAAATGGAGTTGATGTGATAGGTATGTGCTAGTCAAATGAAGAATGAGGGAAAAGGTCTTTAGTCTCTCTCTCTCTCTCTCTTTGTCTCTTTGTCTCTATTATATAGACACGTGCCTGTTCTTTATAATCTCCCCTCCCCCCCTCCACCTCCTTCATCCATCTCTTGTTCTCTTTCTTCCGTCGGCACCAAAAAAAACTTACCATTGGCATAAACTCTTCGGGGAACAGCAGCAATGATTGTGTCGTGATGTGTTAATTTTGGTATACGAAGTGCAGGACCGTGCTGTTGTTGTTGTTGTTGTTGTGATGGTGGTGATGCTGCAGAAGCTGATGTGGGAATATTGTTCTCGGCCACTACCTTGAGCGACTTTTCAAACACCTTCCAAAGCTTGATTGTTTTGTCTATGTAAAACAAAAACAGAATTCACGTGTTATATAGGCTATAGCGTGTCTGTGCACCATCTTCATTTACGCTTCTTGTTGTTTACCGTTCGTGGATAGCAGGAAATGAGCCGAGTTTTGTCGTTTGCACCACTTGATTTTGTTAATCTTTTCTTCAATCTCCAAACTTTTCAAATAGTCAAATTCTGCTTCATGCGACTGGAACTCGGTATGGAACTTGTATTCACAGCCTTGTTTCTGATTTGGTTTTTTCCATATGTCGTCAACCATCATCCACCCATCGAAACCCCACAGTTAGATCTTTCTTTGAGCCTGTGCGTGTAGTCTCCACATCTCTCCTCTCTCTCTCCCCCCGCCAACACTCCTTCTCCACTCTTTGCTTTGCGTCCATACATCGTCGTTACGCTCAAACAAAACAACTCGGCCGCCTCGATCACCCGTCGCAAGATAATCGCCGGTAGGATCAAACTCGACCGCAGTAATAAGATCGGCTGGTTATTTAATGATAGTATCATCAACGTCGCAACCATGAGAAGGAAAAGAATCGATTATCAGTCAGTCCCTTTTGTATCCTTTCTTTTTTCCCTCCAAAGCTACTCCACCATCGATAATCAATCCCAAAACAAGTGTTCAATTCAAATCTATTCGCACACACACTCCCTCTCTGGTGTGTTGTTCTTCTTTTCTCTCTCTCTCTCTCTCTCTTTTTATACAGTAAGAAAGAAGAAAAAAACAATTACCGTCAGTAATGTCATCGGCATCGCCCTTGTCACCAAAACATTGAACGCATTTCCAATCGTGTTCGTCCTCAGTCATCGAGATTGCAACTTGAAATTAAAAGGTTTAACGCTGGGTGTAATTAAAAGTAAAAGCAACCCGAATGGCAGGTACAGGGGCAATATAAAAAAAAATTATAAGGTGAAGAAAAAGGTAAAAAGTAAAAAAAAGAAAGCTGGCGCTCTTTTCCCTTTTGGGGGCGACTGGAGTTGTAGAGGGTTCAAGGGCGTTTTGGGTCTATTGGTTGTTTGTATTCCCGACGAAGCACAGTGTGTCTTTTATCGTGTCCGGCGTAGCGCCCTTAATAAAGGCCACTTTTATTGTCAGCATGGATTTTGTATGATTCGATCCAGTATATCAAGTGTAGCAGTACTACTATGTTGGTTAACTTCTTTACCCATCTCTCCTATACCTTTTTTGCTCCTCCCCCCCGTTCAATGATAAAGCCCGCAACAACAACTGGGCGACTCCATAGTTTACTTTTGCTTATCCAAAATCTCTCTCTCTTTCCTTCCGGTTTCAAAAGGTTGTTCTGCTCAGTCTCATAAAGTGTGTTAGCCCATTTGTTTTTTTTTTCTCATGATACAGCACCTCAACAACGTGGACTCTCTACTTGCCGGCATGACCTTGGCGCGACGGCAGTCCTCTTGAGATACGGCGCGTTTATTAGCTTTTGCAGATGATAATCTCCGCCGCACCTGAAAATCGCGTTCCTGATCCAATCACATTGGCGCCAACCAGATGACACCTGTCCACACTGACTGACTGAACAAAAAAATTAATAGATCGACAAAAAGAAAGAGGGAGTTCTTTATTTTTTATTTTGTGTTGTGAGCGGGAATCTATGTGTATCATCATCGAATGATACGATGATTCAATTGCAAATCGTTGATCCTAGCGCAATGAAGGGTGATGAAGCCTGATAACGTAATCATGCGAGCATACCGCTTGTATTTCCCAGTAAGCCGTCCTTGGTCGTACGGATCATCTGCTACTTGTTCCATCAAGACTGCATCGAGCTCTGAGACTTGAGTAATGCCTGAGCATTCATGTGGATCATATTCCGGATCCAGTCGATGGATGTGTTCTGTCTGCGATCCTACCGGCACTTCCCACCATTGGATGCGTGTGCGACGACGTCGTTTATGACTACTACTACTGTTGTTGTTGTTGTTGTTCTTTGTGTTGCCAATCTCATGCTTGAATCCAAATAATGTCACGGGATAATTCGGTATACCGGGTATGCGCTTGACAAAATCATCAAAACAAATACGCGCATTGACGATGTGGAGGGACCGGAACGTTCTTTCGGGTAGCCTGAACACGGCCCATCCTCTTCTGTCATCATGCTTCAAGGTGCAATCGACAAGATGCAGATCCACAACCTCTTGCAGATAGGTCAGCAGTCGATCGAGTGCTTCCTCACCGTCCATCGTAGTCTCTACCAATGCAAGTTTCTCTAGCAAGAGATCGTGTGTGTGGTACAGGTAAGCCGTCGGTCGTAATTGCTCAACCATATCCATGGTCAGTTGTGTACGCATCAGTGTGAGGCGCTTGAGCCTTTTGCAATTCATGAATACCAGGTCAAGCCGAACCAGTTCGTGTCGATTCAATTCCAATGTCAGCTCTGTCAGACAAGGACAGTGTTGCAGTTGTTCGTAATGACCTGCTGTGGCATAGGCTGGCAAAGGGATGCACAGGTGCTGGACGCTGTAGCGGATACAACTGATGAGTCCGCCGAAATTGAAGAAATAATGGATGCCTTGGTCGCGAATACAGACATCGGTCAAGTGGGGAAGCCGGGCAAGCGGTGGGTGCAGTCGCTGGATGTTGGTAGCGCCCAGATGGATGAAGGAAACTTTGCTGAGATGACGCGGGAGTTGCATGCCACTGTAGAGAAAGAAAAGGACGGTTGGATGGAATTGGATTGGCAAGGCCCCGGTGTTTTCTAGTTCGAGCACGTCCAGCTGTTTGTAGCGGACTAGGATATATTCCAGCCAAGTGGAAAGCGAGTGCCATCCGTGTGGATAGACGAGTCGAAATCGACGCATTGTCCGCAGCTCAACGTCATCGTCATCCTGTTGCTGCTGCAGTTGTTGTTGATGATCTCGTTGTAGATAGTGCGAGATTCGGAAAAGCTCTGTCTCGTTGCATTCAATGGAACCAAGACCTGTGAGTTCCAAGTTGGCCAAGTTGGGACAACACACATGAATCGCGTCGAGATGATGGATATGCAATGTAGGAAAGAATCCACGGAGCGATAAGTTTTGGACATGGGGTGTGTATTTCAGCAAGTCGGCAATGTCGCCGTTGCTCGCTGGCGGCGGAATATCTTTCCAGGAGGCTGGCTCGTGACATTCCAAGGACAGCTGTGAGAGATGGTTCCCGTGGATGGCTGAGAGCAAAGGTAAAGGCGAGCGATAAAAATATCGATTTGACATTAACATGCACATCATTGTAGTAGTGGTCGTCGCAGGAGAAAGGCTGATCAACATGGGCATTGTCGGTGTGCACCATCGGAAATGGATGGCTTCCAGGCTCGGACACTTGCTTTGAAGGCGCTGCATGTCTTTATAGGAGAGGACACCGTCATCCACGATGATTTGATGGACACAGCGTCCGAGCTCAGTCTGTGACGACAGAATGCGTTGATGGACGTGTGAGTCGCGGCGGATGATGATTTGCTTGTACAACGAAGGGGTGAAAGCCGCATGCCATGCTTGACAGACAAACATGCACTCGTAAATATCACGGGCGGATAAGCGAGACGAAATCAAGGCAGCGAGCTCGTAAGGAAGCAGCATGTGTTGTTGTTGTTGTTGATGTAAACACAGAAACGAAATGTTTTGGGGAAACGGGCAAGGAGAGAAAAGGGCTTCTCTTAGTGTGGGGCCATGACTGAGATCTTTTAACCTGGACTTGACACATCCGGGCCCATCTGGACTGGGGGAAAGTGGGACATTCTATCTTACATTATTGTGTGTGATGACGGGATAGCTGCTACTACTGCTATAGGGGTCGTGAGCATTGTAAACAAATTCTGACTTTCTGCATTTGGCGTAGCGTCGGTCTGCTTGCTTTGCTCGCAGAGAGCAGTGTAGGTGGGAGGGCACCTGATGACTGTTTTGTGTATATGTATTAAGGTGATGATGGTGCATGATGAAACGTTCTCTCTGTCTCCATCCCTTTTCTCTCTCTCTCTCTCTCTCTCTCTCTCTCTCTTTTGTCCTTTTCTTTCTCTTTCGCTAGCCTCAAAGGAAAAAACCATGTCCGGTTCCAACCAGAGAATCAGTATTTTCCCTACTCGCATGTAAGGTTTTGACATCAACGAGAGAGAGCATATACGCTCCTGCTCATTTGCTTAATAAAACGCACATCCTACAGGGCCCTGACGACCATGAAAACCAAGTTAAAAGGAGCGCAAACGGGCCACTCATTGCTGAAACGCAAGGCCGAAGCCCTCACCAAACGTTTCAGGACCATCACCCACCAAATCGACGAGGTACATACTACTACTACTCCCTTATGCCCCCAAAAAAACAGATTCACATGCACAACCTCTCTTCAAGAACTGACAAACTCGTTTTTTTTATCTTGCTTGGGTGTTTTAGCTTAAGCGCAAAATGGGTGCCGTGATGCAAGCAGCTTCGTTCTCACTTGCAGAGGTGCAGTATATGGCCGGTGACGTGAGCTACCAAATCCGTGAAGCCTCCACCAAGGCACAGCTACGCGTTCGCTGTAAACAAGAAAACGTTTCAGGTAAGAAACACCTTCATTCTCCCGCCCCCCAACCGCCACACTTTAGAGTGGTTAGCTAAAAAAAAAACCCCCCTCCCCATTCCATCAAGGTGTCATGCTCCCCACGTTCGAAATGTATGTCGAAGGCGGAAACGGTAAGTGATCCCACATAAAGACATTCTCACGAATAACCGACTCAAACCCCCCCTCCAAACTTGAACAACCCCCAAAAAAAAACAGCCTTTGAATTCACCGGTCTCGGACGTGGTGGCCAGCATGTGCAAAAAGCCAAAGAAGTCTACCAAAAAGCAGTGGAAACGCTCATCGAGCTGGCCAGTCTGCAAACAGCCTTTGTGATTTTGGACGAGGTGATCAAGGCCACGAACCGTCGTGTCAATGCGATCGAACACGTCATTATTCCGAAATACGAAAACACAATCAAGTACATTATTTCTGAACTGGATGAGCAGGACCGTGAAGAGTTTTTCCGTCTCAAGAAGGTCCAAGGCAAAAAGAAGGACAAGGCTGCAGCAGCCGAGGCCGAGTGGCAACAGTTTGAACATGAACGTGATGATGATGATAATGGTAGTGGTCATGACGAGCCCATGTTCCAGGCAGCGCATGAGTCCGGTCAATTGAATAGCGATATTTTGGATCACAAAGATGAGGATGTTATTTTCTAGAGAATAATAAAAATAATAAAAATTGTGTCTGTGTGTGTGTGCGTTTTGGGGAGATCAGTCAATAAGTGGTAAAAGTAGCAGATGATGATGATGATGATGATGTAGTAGTAGTAGTAGTAGTAGCAGTAAAAGTAGTAAGAGTAAAAGTTTAAAGTAGTAGTTACAGTACCAAAGGGGAAAGGATGTTTTGCGCTCGCGCGTGGTGTCTGTTGTGGTCGTCACTGTGGGGGTTGGATTATTGGATGATACGAGATACGAGATAGATAGAGTTACAGAAAGAAAGAAAGAGGTAATAGAAAGAGTATATATGGGGGGGGGTGGGGTTAGTCACACAAGATGAAGAAGAAGAAGAAGAAGAAGGTGGGTGAGATGAGAATGGATGCATAAACCGTAAACCGAAAAAAAAAAAAAAGACACATGTCCTTTAAGACGCTCCGTGGTGCGGTGCAGGAGGAGGAGGCATGGAGGATCGTGAGCCGCCGGCGCCTAGTTGGAGTTGCTGGATGAATGGCTGTGACATGCTCGTGGCGGGTGTGTTGGGCGACGTGCCTTCCGAGAACCACGACGTCCGTGGCTCGTCGTCTTCGTTCTGTGGCTGGAACTCTTCCACATCGCCCTTGCCGCGTCGAGAGCGCCGGATCATGAAAAAGGCAATGGCGCCAAGCACAGCGGCTCCACCGACGCCGCCAACGACGCCTCCAATGATAGCGTTGGTATTGCTGGATCCGCCATCATCATCACCGGTGTTGTTGTTATTATCGTCCGGTTGGGATGTTTCGGTCGGTTGCGCAGAATCAGTGGCATCCTCCGTGGGCTGTGTGTCGTCGGTAGAGGAGGTAGTAGCTGCTGGATCGGACCATGAGGAGGAGGAGGAGGAGGAGGCCGTTTCGGTCTGCCACCACTCGGTCGTCGTGGTCGTCGCATCGGACCATTCGTCTGTGGCCGTCGTCGTATCCCACCAATTCGTTGTCGTAGCCGCCCATTCTTCGGTCGTCGTTGTATCCCACCACTCGCCGCTACCGTCGTCGGTAGCCGTAGGCTCGTATTCATAGTCGGTTGTGGTGGCCATATCGCCAGAGCCATCATCGGTGGGGTCGCTCCAGTCGTCTCCACCATCGTCGCCCCAGTCTAATTGGGTCATATATATATGACACGTTATATTATCTGAGTTTTTGCCCCCCCCCCCCTCCCTCCCTTTATTTTCGAGAAAGAAAGAATTGCTTACCACCACCCTCGTCCTGGGCCCACGAGGGCACCGTGATCATTGCCACGAGCAAGGCTGCTGCTCGCGAAAGCGTCGATAGTTTCATTTTGTTGTTGTTGTTCTTGTTGTACGGAAAAAAAGGAAGGGAGGATAAAGAAAAGTAGGGAACGAGTGGGATGGGTGGGGTTTTTTCTCTTGTTTCTTAAACGAAAAAACAAATGGGATAAAAAGAGAGAGAGAAAAAGCCCTAATGAGATCGTTGTTGAACCCAAAGAAAATGTTTTTTTTTTCAAGAGGAGTTCGTTACACGTTGCGTCTTGTCGAAAAAGCAATTCTAGACTGAGCGCATCATATAGGATACCAAATAAAAGTCGTTATTGAGGGAGGGAGTACAAGCCGAAATCGGCGAATGTCCACTGTTTCCATTATCACCCATCGCTTTTTTAAAACCAAACTATTTTTATTACCAAGCGACACACACTCGGTAACACGCTTGCCCTTCTTTTACTTTTTAAATAACAAAATGGCTCAACATGCGGGCGACCCACTCATTCAACTCCATTCCTCTCATGAAATATTTCTCCATTGTTTGGCGTTATAAAAGGAATAGTGCGCCACCAAAAGAAAGAAGCATACCCCCCCCTCTTATATAGCCATGTCACGCCTCCCCCGAACACCCCGAATGACTTAGGAACAAGTGATATGCCAAGTTCAGTCATATCGCGTGGGGGGGGGGTGCAAGTATTCCAGTACCACATAATAAAAGGGTTGTGCATAGACATGTCCTACAGATGTCTGGTCAGTGTGATGCGCCACACACTACGTATATTGAACAACCTTCTTCTTTGTTTAGGTTTAATCAAATAAGAGGCGAGAGAACTGGCAATATGGAAACTTTTAAGTGCTCCATGTAGAACTAAATATCTACAACACAGTCAATGGCTTGTGTACTCATTCATCTGAGCTCTCTCCAGCTTTCAATTGCCAATTTGGCACGTATATTGTTTCCACTTTGTTGTAACAAGACACAGCTTGTATATCTTGCACGATGGACACTAGTACAAATTAGTTTTCTTCTAAAGCAAAACTTGTACCACCTGTCAAGATTTCAGAGGGGTCATCATCATTATCATAATGCTAAAGCAATGAATGGGGTTAACATGGCACAGACGGAGGAGACTTTATTATGTATACATACACCTCTTTTAACTAGTTTGTGTTGCTCTACTCATCCGCAAAACAACAAGCGTTTCGGTATTTCAGCAACTCTGATTTTATTAGCAGTGGCGAGTAAAGAAGTAGAGAACTCCAACAGCATCCAATATAAATATCGTATCTACCTGTGATATGCCATTTACTGTTTGTACATACTGCGGAAAATCAATGCCCCTCCTACTGTATGTCTTACATTATCAGTAATTGCCAAGGGAGATGGATAACACTAGTAGTCGATTATGCGCTGGTGAATCATTAGTGGGTCACATACAAACAAGTCTCATATTTCTTCATTTCTCTCACAATGTATGGATTTAGTAAACGACTAGTGATGATTTATCTGTCTACGCTGTACCAGGGACTTGCATATACTCTTTAGGTAACATAGGAAAGGTCAATGATATACAGTATATTTGTGCCTAACATACTTCTAATGACCATATCTCCATTTTTCCACTCAACACCACTTTATTCTCAATAGTGAGTGCAATTAATCTTCGTGGCTCGACGCCAATACGACACCACGTCCATCATGTACATATACCTATCGATGATAACTCATCTCCCCCAAAACAAGCGGCTCGACAAAAAGCATTAATTATGTGAGCTGTTACTACTACTGTATATCATCTATTCTGGAGAATGAGGGGCATACGCGTTCTTTGATGTTGAAGCGGGTTTTGTGCTTTCCCCTACTCAGGAAAATGCAATCCCATCCTTGGCGCTGGCTCGTCGTATGTGCTAGTAGTCTTAGCATTCATGGTGAACGAGGGATTGGCCTAACGTGATTTGGGTCGAACTGTTATTAACGTGGAAAAGAAAAAAAGTCCGCAAATTGATCGGCATTCAATTATTTCAAAGGCCTCAAAAGATCAACAAGGAAGAGAAACGAAAGACGGCATGTTTTCCTTTGAGTTATGATATGAACTTGTTATATTAGCATAAAAGAAAAAGCAAGACGTGATGCAGTAATTAAGTGAAACTCCAGAAGCTTCTTATACCGTAATGGGCAGTATTGCATCATCCCAAAAAGGTAGAAAAAGTACTAGATTGAACGATGGTCGGGGCTACTACGACTTGGTTAGCTTACATATGCAACAAGTAGTGCGCATATGGCTACAATGACAATAGCCAACGGGCAATGGTGGTGCTTCTATCTGCGGAACCTTGTTCATCGTTACATCTCACTTTTTGATACAAGCAAACGCAACCAACAAACACCAATGAGCCGCACGGCGCATGACAGTGAGAAAGACGAATGATGACAGCCTTCTCTATCTTTATGCAACAAAGAAAGGCGACTTACTAGTAGAGTCACCCTTTCCAGCTTTATCATCCAGTTGAACCTGTTGTACAAGAGACACGTGGCAAGGAGCATTTCACGAGGAAGATTGCCGAACGTTAATATGTGGTTCGACTGAAAAAAACTCCACTCGGGTATTGTACGATGGGTACTAAACAATGGACTGAAGACGCAATAATAAGCTTGGCGCATTGAAATAATATTCATTAACTACCTATACATACCATCATTGAGCCCTGCCTTGTTTCAGGATACATGAGGGTGGCAAATAAAAAAGTGGGGGGGGAGGGGGAGGGAAAGTCTGAATGATTCCATTTTGCGAGAGCCACAAAGTATTAGACTCAAAAAAAATAAAAATAAAGAGTGCCCTGGACCTTTCCATCGCTTTATTGATTAGTGTAACCTTCAACGTATTTAAACTTTTTTTTTTATTCATCTTCTTCTCTTTTGTTTTTTTTTTTTCTACTTGAGTGTTGCGCAAACCATGTTTAAATACGGCAGAAAAAAGAGACAAGACGAAAAAGAGCAACTTGAAGAAGAAGAAGAAGAAGAAGCTGCAGCTGCAGGAATAGCATCGTCAGCTGCACCTCCGCTACCGCCACCCAAAGATATTTCTCCTGCTGTCACGTCGACCACCAGCGCAACCATCTACAAGCCGCTTGACGAGATTGACTTGCCACGCGATTTCAGAGCTTCATTGATCGTGACCCAATTCAACCCTGACCCACCTACCGATCTGTCCGTGCCTCAAGATGGAAAAAGCGACACCGAACGTCTTTCCACTTTACCCATGCCGTCCATGCCTTGGATGACGGCGGGTTCGACCGATTCGACGCGCCCACCATTGTCGACAATGACTGCCTCCAAACCCACACCTAGTACTACTACTCCACCGCTTTCGCCCACCTCGTCTTCTTCAGCGTCGGATACGCTGGTACGCAAAAGCAGTAGCACGCGTAGCAGTAATGAACCCTGGCGACCCCCCCTTTTGCTGGGTAGCGGAGGAAGGCAAATGAATAAAGGGGTAAAGGGATTTTTCTTTCTCCACCCATTAAGAACCGTTTGCTCAAACTTGCGTTTCTTTCTCTTTCTTTTACTCATTCTTTCATTATTCTTTGTTTATTTCCATGACGCCTTCACTCTATCACGATGATGATCCAAAGGACGATTTCCAAGATATCGCAACAGGCCCTCCCATCATTCCACGTAGCAAAACACCACCACCACTGCCTATCATGCAACCTATTGCGCTCAATCATCATCACAACAACAACAACAGCAAGGGCAAAACAATATTCGACTCGGATGATGATGATGAAGCGTCGGACAACGACCCATTCTTTCTTGATTTTTCAGCAGGCAGGCCCAGATCGAAATGTATCAGCAAAAAGTCAATGGCACCCACGAGAGATGCCAAGACGCAGCGAATCAGTCGATTTGATCTCTCTGCCTTTGCAAACCATCTTCACGAGAACCGACTATCAATGATGCAATTGCGCCAAACGGTTCATCTTTCTGAGGAGGATGAAAAGGAATTGATGCAGTTGCTTGAAAAGCGAAAGAGTATGGCACCCACTCGCGAGAGTCACAGTGACACTGCTGCTGATGTCCAAGATCAATTCGTAGAGTCATCATCGTCTGACGAGTTGCGACCACCAGTACCATTACTGGTACCACCACAGCGACCGGTATCCAAAAAGCCATCGTTATTGTTGCAAAAACTCAAGGGTAGCAGCCATAGTGCCGCCAAAGGTAAGTTAATTAAATTTTTCTTAATCCAAAAAAAGTATCTATTGGGTGGAAATCATAAAAAAACTCATTTCCTCTCCTGTTTCTTTTTATCATCACCTAAAAAGAACTCGATCCTGTCGAACCTACCCCTTCGCTATCCGCGGAGCAGCAGCAGCAACAGGCGGAGAGAAAACGGCGGGTGCGTAAATCGATGAGTATGGACGAAATCCATCGCATGACAACAGCAAAGAAGGACGAAAAGACACTTGTCAGCGAGGCTCCTACGGTACCGTCAATCCAGGAGGTTGATGTATCCAACAAGAAAACCTTGGCACCCTCTACTTCAACCCCCTCTTTGATGGCACCATGGAACATGCACAAATCATCATCATCATCATCCACGCGGAAACTCGCTTCGTTTACTAGCAACAACAACAACAACAACAATTACGACGACGCTAGCAAGAGCAGCAGCGCCAGTGATACCCCCAAGCCGCAACGAACAGCCAGCACCACACCAGGTCAGAAAGCAATTGGATTGTTTGGTAGCTTGCGACAAGCCAGTCGATCGCATCAACCCTTCCGAGGTCTTGTACGCAACTTGAGCAGTGCTGGTAGCTATTACCGAGCGCGTCATTCTTCTGCCAACGGTACTGTCGAGACAGGAGGCATGTCCCGTGCAGCAATGGCGGTCATGGAACATCAGCAAGGCAACAACAACACGAGTCACAGTAGCAGTGTGGGTACAAGAACACCCTCCAAAGATGCAAAGACAAAATTAACCGCCACAACAACAATGACCAGCAGTATGTCAACAACGGCAACAGCAACAACGAATACCAATGCGCCTTTTACCACGGCGGCAGAGGATCATGGTGAAGGCAGTGGTGGAGGAAATCTTTTAACAACTCTGTTGGCCAAGGCAAGCAAAAGTAGTAAAAGGACCAAGACGGTCAATATGAATCATCACAACAGTTCAGCAAACAGCAGCAGCAGCCGGCGACGTGAAAAGACAAAATCACGCGTCGTTCGACGCACCATCATATACGTACCGCCTGATTCGCTCAACTTTATGAAAACACTCCAACAACAAGGTGGTGGCGATGACATCTCAGCTGGTCTGAGAAAGAAGGGTCCAGCACCACCTCTACCACCTGACATGTTGGAAAAAATGCGTCAATTGCAAAAGTCACCGTCATCCAAACCAACAAGTAGAAAGCCAACATTGTTATCGCGTCATTCGGAAATAGAAAAAGACGATGCAGATCTCAGTACTGGTAGTAGTAGTAGCAGAAGCAGCAAGCAGCAAGATGATAACGACAACACACGTGCTAGTACGGTTGGCACCCAGGAAGAAGATGCGACCGACGACCTTGGAAGCATACTCAATTATTATGACGATGGAAGCTTGTATGACTATTACCAGAGCCGAGACTCGCCGACTGTACCACAGCTGGAAGGGTTGGAACTGCGTGAAATGAGCGACGGCACGGTCGAATGGGGTATTGTCAAGAAACAAGGCAATCGCAAGAGCTTTTATGTACACGACAACAAAAGACGAGATGTCGAAGAAGAAGAAGAAGAAGAGGAAGATGAAGAGAAAATTGAAGAGCAGGTGTTGGCATTGATGGGACTTGGCGTACATGGAGATGCTAGCAAGCAATCTTTAGCACCTTCCACAACTACTACGACTACGACAACAAGCCCTCCACCCGTTCCACGTCGATCGCCACGACGACGGATCGACAGTGCTGAACAACAAATGCAACAACAACAGCAACAACATGTAGACAACCATCGAGCCAAACATATTTCGACGATCCATTCACGGAAAGACGCGTCGACCACGGACGTTTACTTTGCGCCACAACAGACACTCCCTAGTCTGCTCCAAATGATAGCGGATTCGGCACAGGAAGAGGAGCAGCAGCAGCAACAGGCCAAACGAAAGAAGCAGGCTTCGGTAGAGGAGCAATTGGATGAAATGATGCGCTCATTCCAGCCACCTGTTGAACCTACAAAGTTCTAACAGTTTCTTATGAACATGACAACTCTTTTAACATCATTGCATCCCCATCCCCCACCTAGTACATTCTATTACTATTACTTTTACTATTGCCACTGCACCTACAATTACTACGCTAGTGTTACATGTATATTTATTACTACTACTTGTTTTTTAAACTCGCTTTTCTTTTTCCTAATGCTATTTGGTGACAACCCCGATCGGGAATTACACAGCATTTTGGCGTTTGTGTGTAAAAATATTCAATCATGAGCTATGTTTGTTTTGCCATCTTTCTTTATTCCCTTCAGATATATACACAAAGACTCTACTGATACCCCGGTTCTCTATTGATCTTAAATCTGAAGATCGTCCACTTGGCGGGCGCTCTGAATGAGCCGAGTGCTTAGATAGCAAAGTATAGTTTATACAGGCAACCCTCAAAAGAAAATGCCAGTTCTGTGAATTTAAATCAAAGAAAACGAGTAATGGGACGCGTATAGGATAAAAGTCACTTTCTGTTGCTTTTTCCTCTCTGTTCCTCTTGGTCCTATTGAAAATCTATAGAAAACAGAAAACTAAAAAACAAATCCAAATTATATCGTTGCTTGACCATCATCGGACCATGGGCGAATGACTTTTTTCTTCGCCTTCTTCTCTCTTTTAACCTTTTCTTCTTCTTTTACTGCTATCCCTTTTGCCGAGAGAGAATCCCCCATCCCTCTCACGTTCTCAGAAAAAACATAAAGACGAAAAGCTCGAGTTGAGAAGAGGTTAACACTTTACCTTTCCCGAGCCCCCATCCACGCAACTTGAGGACCGCATAGAGAACCGAAAAAACCATAGGAAATTTATATACACACACACACACAAAAAAAAAAAAAGAGTGAAGCCTACCGAAAAGAGGACCAATGAAGTTCGGCGCTGAATTGCAGGGCAAAATTCATGCACCGTGGCGACATGCTTACATGAACTACAACGAGTTGAAGCACGAATTAAAGCAGCGCCAGCTGAACAACAATAACAACGGATGGACCGAACGCGACGAACGCGACTTTGTCACGCGTTACGAGCAAGAGCTTGCCAAAGTCTACCGGTTTGTGGATGCCAAACTTACCGACATTAAGCGTCGAGTGAGTGCCTGTGAAAAGGCTCTCAGCAGTACGAGCACTGCACCCGCCGCCGCCGCCGACCACGACGACGGTGGCGGTCTTGCGGATCAACTTGCCGAGATTCTATTTCAAGTCAATGACTTGGCCCGATTCCATCGACTCAACTGTCAAGGATTTATAAAGATGGCGAAAAAACACGACCGCTGGACCCATTTAAGCAACTTGACGCAACACTATCACCAAACCCTCCAAAAGAAATGGCCTATCGAGACGGACATGGCGCACCAGTTGGATCAAGTTGTTGTTCGCATCTCGTATGCAAACGTAACGTGTGAAGAAGGAATAGCAGGACCATTACCACCACCACGATCGTCGTCGTCACCGACAACCCTCTATAACGATCAAACGGCCTTTGAACGCGCAACGACAAAGTATTGGGTGCATCCGGATAATGTCACCGAAGTCAAATCCATCATCCTGTTTCATTTGCCTGTCCATATCTACAACAAGGAAAAGCAGTACGAGGCCAAAGATGCAGCGATTTCATCTGTCTATTTCGATAATTCCAACTTTGACCTGTACACCGAACGATTGGAACGGACAAAAGGCGCAGAGGCCATTCGGTTTCGTTGGTATGGACAAGAGACCGACAGTATCTATGTCGAACGCAAGACGCATCATGCAGAGTGGTTGGATGGCAACTCGGTCAAGGATCGGTTCATGCTGAATGAAAAGGAGGTGGATGCGTTTGTCCAAGGCAGCTACACGGCGGATGCGATTGTTGCGGATATGCGTGCACGCAATAATAATAAAACCAAGAACAACCCTAATGATGAAGACACCCTCCAGCATCAGCATTTTGTGGCCAAGGGCGTCGAAAAATCATTCCGTGAGCGTCATCTAGAGCCCATGTGTCGCGTCTACTATAACCGTACAGCATTCCAACGACCCAACGACCAACGCTTACGGATTTCGCTCGACTGCAACTTGACATTTATCCGGGAAGACCAACTCGACGGCAAGGTGCGACGACCCCACAACAAGTGGCATCGCACGGACGTCAAAATCGACCATCCTTTCCACCACGTCCATCCACGCGACATTCATCATTTCCCGTATGCGGTGCTTGAGACCAAGATCCAGACGCATCTGGGACAAAAGGTGCCGGCCTGGCTACAAGCGCTCCTCTCTTCCCATTTGGTGTACGAGGTGCCGCGTTTCTCAAAGTATCTGCATGGAGCCTCACACATGTTTCGAGATCAGGTACCCGTGTTACCGTGGTGGTTGGAAGAACTGGACAAGGACATTCGCAAGCCGCCGGTCTTTGGTGTAGGCTTGTCCCGCTCATTGAGTCTGCAGCCGCTGGTCAATGGCCATCATCGTCGTTCACTTTTCCAACCATCCTCCGCTGCCGCGCAACCACAACACGTGTCCATCAATCTTATGGGTGATGCAAAGAAAGGTGCTGCTGCTGCTACTACTACCACACGTAAAAAGTCATTGATGATGGCAGCGACGGGTAGAGCCAAGGATGATGACAAAAAGGGAGGCAATGGAGACCTATTGTCACGATTCTATCCCAAACTGGTCGACAGCGGCAAAAAGTTCATCAGCAACAAGGAGACACCATCATCACAACAGCAACAACAACTACCACGTCCAATATCGCAACGCATGATGAAGCGCACAGAGCCAAAGACGTTTTTTGCAAACGAACGCACGTTTATCTCCTGGCTACAGTTCTGTGCTTTACTGTTGACGGTGGCACTCAACTTGCTGAACCATGGAGACCATATATCGCGTGTCATTGGTGCAGTGTTCATCATTATGGCGTCAGTTTTATGCTTGTAAGTAGTGTGTAGTGGGTTTGGGGTGGGGTGGGAGAGAGAAAAACAAACAAAAGAGACTTAAAAGCTCCCCTATTATAGTTATGCACTTGGACGGTACCAGTTCAGAGCGTATCAATTACGTACAGGCCGATTCATTACGCGCTATGATGACTTGTATGGACCCACCATCCTATGCATCTGTCTGGTGACTGCATTGATCGTTAACTTTTATCTTCGGCTTCCCGCCATCACCCAACAATCCACTATAACACCACCACCACCACCTTCATCTTAGAACAAAGAACGCATCCCATTATTCTTCTTCTTCCTCATGCATTTGCCTTGTTTTTGCTCTCTCTGTCGCTAATCATCTTTTCAAAGAGGACCCCTTTCATAGTCTCAAAACATTATCATTAAAAAGCAGCATATATATATATAGTAATGTAGAAAGCAACGTGCAGCCGGGATAACCATTTATATACTAGACTGAGCGCCCCCCCTCCCCACGAGAGAGAGTGAGAGAGATCACAACTCAATCTTTTTATTATTCTACACTTTTGGGAGAGTGCATGACACGCATACTTTGTCTTTTTCCATCACTTTTTGCAATGGGTGCAACAGCAGCAGCAATAGCCAACATGCCAACATGCCAATGGAAACTCTAACGAAAACTGTTCTCCTTTTTATTCTCTCTTTTTCTCTAACCTTTGTCCGCGCTCGCTGGTGTAACCCAGCTATTAGGTAGTACATATATATATACCATCTAGTAAATAGTAGTAAGTGTCACTGCAAACACACGACGGATCGACCGACACATTATAGCGCACAATCAAGAGGATCAACAGCATGAAATTATCGCAAGTTGCAGTGTTCGTGTCAGTGTAGTATAGTATCTCTTTGCGAACCCTGCAGCGTAAACGGAGCCAATCAAGAACGGAACCGTCAAGGCGTGGACAAGAACTCACCCTTTGAATGGGACCCTTTGCTCTTTTCGAAATTCGAGGGGGGGTGCTGTGAAATATGCAGGAGAGCACACTCAGAGAAAAAGACAGACATTGTAGGCAAGCTAGACGATAGAAATGAAAAGCGTTGTATAATTGTACCTATTTGATGTCTAGTGACGATGACAATGTAGACTAGCTATGATGATGATATGAGCAAGCCGACCATTTCTCCTCTTGTATATTTCTTCTCCCTTTTACTCTCTCTCTCTTTAATACATATCTTCCTGTCCTAACTCTCCCCTTCTTCCTTTTCTCTCTCTCTGCTCTTCACATAGAGACATTGGTTTTTCCTTTTTCTTGAAAAGTAGTAGTAGAACCATGAAATTTGGTGCACATTTAGCCGCAAGCATATTCCCACCATGGCGATCAGAATACATCCAGTACGACATGCTTAAGCTCCAGCTCAAGTCGCGTCAATTAGATCACACTTGGAACGACCAAGATGAAGCATGGTTCTCACAAACGGTGACAGCTGAGCTCAACAAGGTCGATGCCTTTCTCTCACGCAAACGCCACGAGCTCGAATCACGCATCAACTATGGCGAACAAACCCTGCAAACGATCGCACGCAATTCGCCACCCCCGTCTCAACGAACAGACACAAACACTTTAAGCAACGAGCAAAATATAGCATCGTTGCAGCAAGCATTGATAGAAACCCTGTACGATACCAACGACCTCAGCAAATTCATCCGACTCAACTACACTGGCTTTCAAAAGATCCTAAAGAAACACGACAAGTGGACGCAGCTCAATCTGCGATCACACATGATTCCGCAGTTTCAACAGCGAGGCGTGGATAATCAGCGATTCGACGACTTGCTGGTCAGAATATCCCAGCTACGTGATCTGTGTCGGCTTTGCAGCAGGTCCACTACTCTGCAAGAAGAAGAAGAAGAAGAAGAAGAACGCGCTCATGCGGATAACAGTGACAACAATAGCGATGTGGGTGATTTTGAAAGGGCGACAGAAAAGTATTGGGTGCACCCTGAAAATGTCACTGAAGTCAAGGCATTGTTGTTGTTTCATTTGCCGGTGTTGCGGTACAATGCCGATCATCCTTATGAGGAATCAGAAACGGCCATATCGAGCGTGTACATGGATAATCGACAGCATGATCTCTACACGGAGCGACTGCAGCGTGACGAGGGTGCCGAAGCGATCCGGTTGCGCTGGTAAACTATCCATGTTTGCGATAGAGAGATGACAAAGTCGGGGTGGGGGGAGGATGTGCTAATGTTCATATAAAAAAAATAAAATCATTCCGTTCAGGTACGGGGCTGAGACGACGCAAGATATCTATGTGGAACGCAAGACGCATCATGCGCCGTGGCTCGATGGCCAAAAGTCCATCAAGGAGCGCTTCCGACTCGACGCAAGCCACGTTGACGACTACTTGGCAGGCCGATACACGCCCGAAATGGTAGCAGACAATGTCTTGTCACAAAAAAAGAAAAAGTCCGTAGCCGAAAAAGCAAAGTCCACCGCCACAAGTGTCTACGAATCCATCCGGAAGAGGAAACTCAAGCCAACCCTGCGCTGCTTTTATCATCGACTGGCGTTCCAAAGGCCAGGTGACCCACGACTTCGCGTGAGTCTTGACACCGATCTGACATTTATCCGTGAAAGAACAAAAGACAACAAGAACAGGACCCCTTGCTGGCGACGTCCCGACGTCGGCATCGCTTATCCGTTCTATCATCTGGCCGACCCAACTGACGTGCACCGCTTCCCTTATGCCGTCCTGGAAACCAAGATCCAGACGCATCTGGGCCAGCAGGCGCCTGAATGGCTTACCCGACTTACCAACAGTCATTTGGTCCATCCTGTCCCGCGCTTTTCGAAATTTTTGCATGGTGCCTCTCAACTCGCTTACCAAAATCTTCCCCTGCTTCCATGGTGGCTCAGGTGTGTGTGTGTGTTTTCTTTTTTTTTGCCTGCATGATTATTTTGAAAGAAATGATGGCTGACTTTTTTTTTATTGATTTAGTGAGCTGCGCATCGATATCCGCAAGCCACGCACTGACCAGTTTGGCTTGTCAAGAACGGTCAGTCTGCGACCTTTGTTGGATGGCGGACTCGTGGCTATCGAAATCCCCCCTGATTCAACGACGACGACGACGACGATGCTGGATTCAACAATAAAGAGAGATTCCGGCATGGCACCCTCTCTGCTTAAACCTTTACCAGCAACATGCGAAAAGAAGACACCGACATCATTATTACCACCCACACCATCAGGGACTCTTGATACACAATCACCTAGTACAGTCGATGAAACAAAGCGGAAAAAGAGCAACAGATTTTTTAAAAGGTGGCTCCCACGGCGTTGTCGCCGGTTTGGCAACAACAAGCTGCGGAGCAGCAGCAACAACAACAACAACAAGCCAGCACTACCTAGCGTCAAGGTTCGCGTAGAGCCGAAAACATTTTTTGCTAACGAACGCACATTTATTTCTTGGCTTCAATTTTGCGCGCTGATCCTCACGATTTCCCTCAGCCTCATCAACTTTGGTGACCATGTCTCACAAGTGTGTGGCGGGTTCTTTCTCATCATTGCTGCACTCTTGGCAGTGTATGCACTCTGGCGCTACCAACACCGCGCACATCAGATTCGAACAAGAAGCAACACACGCTACGATGATCTGTACGGTCCTGCCGCTTTGTGTATTTTACTCGTCGTTGCCATCATTGTCAACTTTAGTCTTAGATTTAATCAGCCTACCGCACCTGGATCATCACCTTATCACGCTGCTGCTCCTGCTCCTGCTGCTAATCAATAAATCTCTTTTCCATTGTTGTTTGTATATATACTTGATTACATCATAGAGTAGTAGCAGTAGTAGCTATAGTATGTAGTAGCGGGACACAACATTTATTGATCATAGTCATTCAATAGCGTTATAGAATCGATTTATATAGTAACTAGTACTATAGTCAAAACCAAAATTCCCTTCAAATGTACATATCCGCAACATTCGATGCATCATCATCATCATCGTCACTTAAGAAACGGATAGATACCCTAATTCAGGAATAAGCAGAGCAGCATGAATTGTACACACAAGTGTTCTTGGGCTCCATCGAAGAATAACAAATGCGCAGCCATACATATGCGGGAATATAAAGAGAGAGAGAAAAAAGGAGAGCGTGATCGCATCAGTTTGCATGCAGCTAATGTCCCTGAAAATAGAGTTAAATCCAATCCGTAATCATTACAGCAAGTTCATACATAGTAAATAACTAACAGCAACAATAGAACATTGAGATACTCAAGAATAACAACAGGTTGTGTTGTATATGTTTTGACGATCTGAGAAAGGTGTATGTATCACACATTGAATGCCACTGTGTATGTAGCATATCTGTTGTATTCTCATCCAAACTGACAGCACCACGGTCCTTGTAGAGATTTGAGGCTTACGGCTCACTACTGAAAAGGCTGAAAGGGAGTGGGACTGTTTTCTTTTGACACGGTGTATATAGGTAGTAGTAGTAGTAGTAGTAGCGGAACTAAAAGTAGCATACGTAGCACACCTTGGACGACGACGACGGCACATCAAGTTCTACGAGTTTTGCGCCATGTCGGACCCCAACGGTGATTGCGGAGAGGCTGAACCGGGAGTGGGTGGGTAGTACAACAGCGCAGCAAGCAAAACAAAAACCAAAAGGGACAAGAAGAAGAAACCAGAAACAAGAAGGGGTTGGCAGCAATGTACTTTTCGGGCAAATAATGCACTATTCGAACTATTAATACCCACAAAAGCAACTACCTCACTCAATCTCACCCCAATTAAGGAATCCAACGTGACACCCGGGCAACACGGGTTGATTGGCTCACCCGTGAGGTAGTGTGCCCTCTCGTTTGGGTTCACTCAAATACGACACAATTCAGAATTTTTGCATGAAAGGAAACCTGCCCCTCCGCCCCCCCCTGCGTCATATGAACCGCCGCCAAATTATAGCTGGTGTACATATGTAATACTTATATTGCTATTATACACAGAGTGACTGATTTATATATATATATATATCTCTGTGTAATATACACGCCATTTGTTATATACAAAACCATAAGTGAGGGAGAGAAAGAGAACAAACATGCACCGTGCCAAAATAGGGCTAGCTGCCAAGTTGTCTCGGCCAAATAGCATTACGATGGAAGTGAGGGAACTAAATAAAGCTGTCACCAAAGCACTCTTTTTGTGTGCTTTCAAATGCGAGTCCAGGCAAGTAAATAACTTTTACATCCAAGACGACACATGCAGTAAGCCTAGATTGTCGCCGTGCGTTGTATGTTTACTTTTGATGATGATGTTGATACTACAAAGAGAGAGAGAGACACACACAGAGCGAGCCACACGCCATAGTAAGCAAGGCCGCTGTTGTTTGTTGTTTGCCTTGCTAACTACTCCAATAAACTACTAGCCCGCCTTTCCCCCTCTCAACCCCACCGCCCCCCACTGAGTCCCAGTTCCCCTTTTTTCTCACTTTTCTCTCCAAGATATAATAATACCGCATCTTTCTTTTGCTCTTCCTCAACTTTTGCTCCTTCCTGCTTCAATTGCTAATTCCCCCACCAAATCGAATGAAATACGGACTCGAGTTACAGGAGAACATCTTCCCTCCATGGCGCTTGTCCTATGTCGCCTACGATGTTCTCAAGCAGGAGCTCAAGAGTCGCCAGCTTGATCATGGATGGACGCAGCAAGACGAAGCCGACTTTGTCCATCTACTCGACAACGAGCTGACCAAAGTGTACGACTTTATCAATGCCAAGCTTTCTGAAATCGACGCCCGTATCCTGTACTGCGAACGCACCATCCACACCTTGCACAACAATCCCACAATGCAGACCGATGCGAGTTACAAGATCATGGACGAGGCCCTGACCGAAATCCTGTTTGATGTCAATGACCTGTCCAAGTTCACACGCGTGAATTATATGGCGATCCAAAAGATGCTGAAAAAGCACGACCGGTGGACCGGCCTGGATCTCAAGCAGGCGTTCGTGCAGAAATTGCGCGACAAGCCGCTGGATAACCAACGGTTCGATGTCTCCATTGTCTATATTTCAGCACTACACGCTTTGTGCCGTAGCCGTGGCAACCGCCAGGCGTCGTCGTCGGACAACAAGACGGGCATTAATGCCGACGGCGATCAAAATGCTTTTGAGCGTGCTACCGCCAAATACTGGATCCATCCTGACAACGTCACCGAGGTCAAGGCCATCATCATGCTGCATCTGCCTGTGCTTATCTTTAACCGTGACAAAAAGTGGGAGGTCGAGGATTCCGCCATCTCGTCCGTGTACATGGACAATGACAATTTTGACCTGTACGCTGGCCGGCTTCAACGCGATGAGGGCGCCGAGGCTATCCGCCTGAGATGGTAACGTAATACAGTCTATATCCGTAGTAGTAGTAGTAGTAGTAGTAGTAGTAGTATAAAAATCTAGTCATAGTTAAACGCAGCCAACAACAACAACAACAACAGCCAAGTAGTAACAAACAAAAAAAATCTTACTTTGTGCTCCTCCCCCAACCCCCAATCCGCCTTTACGCTTGGTCTCCTGCATTAGGTATGGCCCGTATGACACCAAAAGTGTATTTGTCGAACGAAAAACACACCATGCATCATGGCTACAGGGCGCATCCGTAAAAGATCGTTTCCGCCTGAGCGAGCCCGACGTGAATCCTTTCCTCCGGGGCGACTACTCTGCTGACCAAATCGCCAACGACCTGCGAGCGAAAAAGGTCGATGAGCCCACAGTCGACAATGTCCATTTTATCGCCAGTGGCGTACAGACGTCGGTGCGTGAAAAAGAGCTGCGTCCCACCTTGCGTGCCTTTTACAACCGCACTGCGTTTCAACTGCCCGACGACCAGAAGCTGCGTATCTCGCTCGACACCAACCTCACCTTTATCCGCGAAGACCACTTGGACAGCACCTCTAGACGTCCCAAGGACAATTGGCGCCGTCCAGACGTCAGGATCGACTATCCTTTCTCGTATCTCCCCGACTCTGAGATCTTGCGCTTTCCATATGCTGTTTTGGAAACCAAGCTCCAGACCCACTTGGGTCAGGAACCACCTGCATGGCTCTCGTCGCTCATTGAGAGTCATTTGGTTCATGAAGTGCCACGCTTTTCAAAGTATCTTCATGGAGGTGAGTTTTTCTTTGTTTTGCTTTTCTTATTGACGGGGCGAATGGACTCTAACTTTTTGTGTTTGTATTTGTTTTTTTTTTCCCCCTCAGCATGTCACTTTTATCGCGAACGCCTTGCCCTTTTGCCATGGTGGCTGAGTGAAATGAATCAAGACATTCGAAAACCACGAGCAGAAAACATTGGTCTGACACGCTCAAAAAGCTTCAAGCCTTTGATTGATGGTCGCTACAGACGCGCCATGATCGAAGAAAAAGAGCGAGCCAACCAAGACGCAGTGATGCGAAGCGGCCAGCCAGGCATTACGCTAGAGGATGCGACGCCCAACAGCCGAGAAGGATCGCCTGGTGCATTGTCGTCGAGTGAAACGCTGACGAAATCAAGAACCCCTGAGCGGCGCAGATTAATCGATGACGACAGCGAAACTCCTGAATCCTGGAAACCTGTACAGAACACCCAGCAACAGCATTTGACCGTCGATATGAAGCCTGGCAATACCACTGCACTCGGTACACCGGTCATGGTTCAAAGTCAATCATCGTCGTCGGTGAATAGGGCCAGCGGCAACAACAACAAAAAGAAGAGCGGTCCGATGGCGTTCTTGAACTGGAACAACATGATAGAAGAAGGCGAGAGTAATAAGCGTCAAAAGGTCAAGGTTCGTGTGGAGCCCAAGGTCTTTTTTGCCAACGAGCGTACGTTCATTTCTTGGCTGCAGTTTTGTGCTTTGCTCCTGACCGTTGCGCTGAGCTTGCTCAATTTCGGTGACAATTCAGCACGTATCGTGGGCGGTATCTTCATTGGTCTTGCTGCCGTTGTCGCCATTTATGCGCTGTATCGCTTCGAGAAGCGCGCATGGATGATCAATCGCCGCGTCGATGGCCGATACGACGACCTGTGGGGCCCTGCTGTGCTCTGCACGCTCTTGGTGGGCGCGTTGATTGTCAACTTTTACTTGCGTTTCCATTAAATTCTTTTATCTCTTTTATGTAATTAACAACAACAATCATTTTGCACTTTTCCCTCTCTCTCTCTCTTGCACACACTTCATGTACAGTTTTATTACTACCCAAATCCTTGGCTATGTCTTTTTTAATCTCCCCCCCCTCCGCGCAAAATCTCTCTCTCATTGCACGTAGAATAGCCCGCTTTGTCTTAGTGTAAAAACATCAACAATGCATTTATAACAAGACTTGACTTTTATGGTAACTTTTTAATTTACTGCTTTGATCTCCATTCAATGCATAGCTATAAAACAATAGAATGGACTAGCATGGAAAAGAAAAAATAGTCTGTTGCCCAGGTTTCTTTCTTCGCGTACTTGCTAATGCTGCCTCTCGAGATCTTGGAACGCATAGCATTGCATTTGCCGCGACGCGACATTTACTACTGTCTAATCGTGTGCCGGACATGGTACTTTGTCTTTCTACCATGTCTGTACCGATCGACCGAGATCAGTAGCGATGCCAACGCGTGCTCTGTCCTTCAACACGCAGACCCGTCACTGTGTCGCCGCGTACGCGAACTGGTCCTCGAGGACGGCATGTTGAGTACGCAAGGGATGCGTGACATGCGCAAAAGATGCCCGTCTCTTGATACGCTGCATTTCTGGTGGTGGCGGCCGTCGTTGTTATCGACATTGTTGGCGTTAAAGTCGCCCAGTGACTATCTTCAGGACCGCGAAGACACGGCGATCATTCAAGAAACAGCCGGCAATGTCATTTACTTTGAGTCGCCCCTGTGTGCGTTGACGGAATTCCATGGCGATCGCTTGTCTCAACTCAAACTGTCATGTCTGTCGTGGGACCCGCCGTCGATCTTTAACAACACGCCCAACGGGAGCGATTTTGATGACTGGTTACGTCGTGTTTTGACACCCATGCCAAGTCTAAAGCAGCTCGTCATGCAAAACGTGCTCCCAACGCTCGATGTTCGCCATCTGGGTATCATCCACGCGTGTTGTCCTGCTTTGACGCATCTCGACTCTGAAGGACCTGGCCGTATCCAATACAATGGTAGGAGCCGTCGTCATGTGTATCGTCCGGTTTTCGCAGGGGTTGTCGTTGTCAAGCTACTGTCATTGCGGCTTGCTTATAACGGTGGATGGAGCTTCACTGCAAATGGTTGGTTGTCGTATATCGCCCATTGTTACCCCAATCTTATCGAGCTTCATCTGGAAAACATGTCCAACAAAGCAGCATGGATTAATCCTGTAGCACCGCTCGATCAACGCTTGGCATTCCCGCACTTGCGACGCGCTCACTTGATCCGACTTGACCTCGACTACACCACGGCTGTCCAAATCCAAGAGCACGCGCCATTATTGTACCATCTGTCGATTGTTGGCAGCTGTCGCTGGTCATCGCCAACGTCATCATTGGTTGACAACGATAAAACTGTACCCATGGACCGATTCGATGCATTTATTGCAAACATGGGCGATGACGTTTTTCAACTCTCGGTGAGCTTACCCGAAGCCTACGATCGCCGTCTAACCATCTTTTGTCTCTGTGAAAAGCTCCGTGACTTGACACTTTGCGGCGGAGGCGAAGGCACCGCCACGCGTTGCAACACGAACAACAACAACAACGATAGCACCAGCATCACCACGACCACTACCAGCACAAAGATCAATCTGCCAATGCTGCTCGTCACGTGCCGGGCACTACGACGACTGACGCTGACACATATCGAACTCTCTGACGAAACATTGTGCGGACCGATCCAGTCACCCATTGAACGATTGGAGCTCCATCAAGTAACGCTGACATCGGAGAATATCAACAATGTTCTCAAATACTGCATGCATCTGACAAGTTTTACCGCGAGAAAATGCTATTGGCGAATCACCTCCATGAAAGCAGTGATCGGCGTTCAACTGCAGCTTCCACCACGCCATTTTCATTCGGTTCAGATGGACGACCAACGCATTATTTGGATGATCTCGACATATACAATCACATGGGAGCCAATCCAAGAATACGGCTTGTTTGCTGCTCAACATCAGCATCATGTCAACAATAGTACGGTGGGTCATCGCCGATGGTTACGCATCATGACCAGCTTGGAGCAAGAGACAAAGCTTGTTAAACG
The DNA here is from genome assembly GCF_025766255.1 of Zychaea mexicana. NCBI lineage: Eukaryota > Fungi > Mucoromycota > Mucoromycetes > Mucorales > Lichtheimiaceae > Zychaea > Zychaea mexicana. Next base: position 149,121 of record NW_026516700.1, read on the forward strand.
ACAACCGCAACCTGTCACAATAAGCAAACTTGTCGAATTGCCACCTGGTAGTATGGAGCCATTACTACAGACATCGTACGATGACGTCTTGAGGATGCACACAGCTACGAACGACTCTTCCACTACCACTACTGCTGCTGCTGCTATTAATGATCATAGCAGCTGTATAGCCAAGCGAGGTGGATTTATGATGATATCATTTACGAATATCAAACATATCGCCCTCAATGGCCTCGCTGTACAAAGTTAACGACAACTTTCCTCCAATTCCCCTTTTACATTAACTCCTCCATCAGTGTAAGTTGCTTTTTATTTGCTCCAATGTGTCGTTGCCTTTCCTTTTTTTGTGTGTAAGCTGTTGTAAAAAAAATATTCTAATTTTTCTCCTTTGCTTTTTTGCAAGGTGCATCTATTACTTTTCCCTTGTCATGTACAAACTATCATATCACACACAGTACATAGCATGCTGCTGTTGATTTTGCTGCATCTTGGTTAATTTGTCGCACAGAAACAGGTAAACAGAGCTGCAATACTTTGAAATGGCTAAAAAAAGAAAACTGAGTGCTCTGTTTGTGTTGATAGTGTAGGTAGTACAGCATGTGCTTGTTTTGTTTTTTTCAGGTGCATATGCAGCCTTATCGTGTATGCATGTATATTTGTGTGAGAATAAAGCATGCTTGATTTGTTATTATGTCATACAAGGGAGTTATATTTTTCTCAAAGAATGGTTGACGATCTCGGTCGAAATTTCCTATGCTTCTGCTTCAAAGATGATATGAAGTGCGCGAAACCGTATTTTACCTGAGCGACAAACATGGTGCACGTTTAAATAATGTTGGAGGCTGAAAGAAGGGGTGCTCAGCTTCAAGTGAATGGAAACCCCAATGGCCCCGAGAAACGGGCCGTTTTCTCTAAAAGTCTTTGTTTACATTTTTAAAATCGTTGTCCATATACTGGTGCCGTATTATCTTTTTTGTCGTTCACTTTGCTCAGTTGCCAAATTAGGTCTAAAGACAATCCGTGCATTGTCGTAGTGTTACAGTGGACAACACATGTGAAAAAAAAAACCTGCCAACTTATCCGTAATTATTATTCACCAATACCGACCGCTAGTATGTACTCCTCCATACTCGATGTAATATATCCAATTAAAGAGGAAAAACACTCTGTAGTGCCACCTAGAAAAATGAAGATAAAGTGGATATTTTTGATTGTGATGAGATAAAAGCAAATAGATTATCATCAATTACTTTTTTTACTTGAAAGTATACAATGGCTTCCAATCACTCCATCTCATTAATAGATATTTTCGAGTTTGCAGCCACTGAGCACAACTGCACCTGAAAGAGGTTAATTATAAGTCATACAACCAATTCAACATCAGGAGAGGGGGGGGGTCTTGCTGAATTAGTTACTCTGGGCACTATTTTCATGCGATACTCTACAGCGTTATCTGTAATTGCCCGTGTACACCATTTGATTTTCAAGTGCTCTAGACTTCTTGTTGCTGCCTCCGATGCAAAAAAAAACACAATCCCGGCGTCGGTTATGTTGTCAAGGTCAAACAAATTCGATGCATCGTACTGTATCTACAGTACTTTGCTAAGCCTGATGACCAGTATGTCGTTTGTGACCATACCCATCTTGTCCAAGTAGAGATATTCCAGTGATGACGATCCTGATGTCGCCCTATTCTTCTGCTTATTGCTGCTATTGCGAAGTGTTTTAATGAAATTGCGTAAACCGGATTCTGTCACGTATTTGCAATATGTAATTGCCAGTTGCGGTCAAGCGGGTGGGAAGTGGCGATATAGTGAAAGAAAGCAAAAAGGTGGTATGCCGACGAAATTTTATTTATGCAACAGCGCGCAAAACGATAGTATAAAAGAATTTTATCCATTGTAACTGTTTCATTAACAATAACAGCAGCCACAGTATCATGGCTTTTGAGCATCATCTAAAACATGGCCAAACCATTGCTTTTCAGGATGTTTCCGTTCAATGCCTGGTGCCTTTTCGCACACCTTGGCCATGCGCAACAATAATGCTTCGTTCCACCACTCGCCATAGAGCTGCAAGCCGACTGGCTTGTTGTTGTAGAATCCTGCTGGTACTGTCACAGCAGGCAGTCCAGTGAAATTGGCCATTGTGACATAGACCATGCTGTGTGTCGTCTTGACCGTATCCGACATACCATAGGCAAATGCTTTCTGTGGAAGTTCAGGGGCGGTAATGGCAGTGGTGGGCAGCAGAATCAAGTCCACCTTGTTAAACAACTGGCCAACCTGGTCCATCACTTGTGTTCGTACTTGCTGAGCCTTGTAGTAGTCTTCGGCAGTGATTTGCTCCGATATAGCCATCATCACACGGGTCGATGGCGTGTACGCCGATGTAGATTTGCCTGCTGCTGCCTGTCTTGCAAAGGTATTCATTTCTGAACAGATAGTGATAGCGTGTGCTTTTATAAAAGATAGATTTACCGTCAATTATTTTTCAAAGTGTACGTGACCCGTTTCCTCTATTTCTTTTTAACATGTAGAAATAGTATTGCAACATACCTGCTCCAATAAGATCGATATCTGGAAGATCCACCTCCACAATCTTTGCACCAAGCTGTTCAAAGTACTTTTGGAATCGTCGAATATGAGTTAAAATGTCAGGCTCGCCGATTCTTGCTTCCCACTGCGGCACAGTCGCAATTGTAAGCCCTTCGAGACTTTCTGTGAGCTCGTATCCGCTGAGTGACACAGCCGGTTGGTACAACGAATTTGGATCCTTGTCATCTGGGCCGGCAACAATTGCATATGTCAAGGCCAAATCATCTGCTGTGGCAACAATAGGACCATAGACATCGAGCGTCTGAGTAAGAGTCACTATATCAAAAAAAGTAGTTGTTAATAATTGAAGACGATGAAAGGATGATAGTCAGAAAGTTAGCAAGTTTATCGAATGGTCGCATTTAACATGAGAGCTAAACTTACATCCACCGGTAGAAGGGAGACGACCGAAGGTAGTCTTGAGGCCGTACAGACCACAGAAGGATGATGGAATCCTGATTTGTTATGCAGAAACTGTTAATATTATAAACAGCGATCTTTGTATTTATTACTTACCGGACTGATCCTCCAGCATCTGCTCCAATACTGATGGGGACTAAGCCAGATGCTACGGAGCCTGAGCTTCCACCACTGGATCCACCGCATGAGCTGACCGAATCGTAAGGGTTCAACGGGGTGCCGGTATTTGGGTTTACAGTAAACACACTATATACAACGTTTTGATAAGCAACGTGAATGAAAGTTATTATCATCATGCATAAGACTTACTCCCAGCCTAATTCTTGCATAACAGTATGACCGAGGATAATAGCACCACTCTTTCGAAGACGCTTGACTACTTCAGCATCGCACCCAGCGGGCTTCCCATCATTGATGAAAGCAGAACCACCCTTGGTCTCAAAGCCTTGGACATCCATTTCTTCCTTGATTGTGACAAATACACCATCCAATTGGCTGAGTGGGTTTCCTTGGCCGTATCTTTCAGTGGATGCTGCAGCCTGATCCAAAACACGCTTTGCATCGAATGTACGCAACCAATGTCCTTTGGGGTTTCGTTCCTCGACAATCTTGAGTAACAATTGTGCGACCTACAATCCAAATTGACGTTGAGTCAGCGGTAATGTATGCATTGCTTTATCCCGACACACACTTCGCGTCGATATGTACCTTGGTGGGGGTAGTCTTTAGATCCTTATATGCCAGATGATAATCCCAGAACGAGTAAAAAGGCGATTTGCTTCTCGTTTCGCTGCTGAGTGTTGTCAGTGACGTTTCGGACGATGATTCCGAACTGCTGGAATGCTTATGCTTGTGCGGAATGGGCAGCAGTGTAGGCATTTCAACGAGTGTGCGATTCCGTAGATTGAACATGCGTGCATCTTTGGCAAGCTTATGTCCTACAAACGGTAACCAGTCAAGCAAGTTGGCGGCTGCGACCAGTGGTAGACCGTACAATGCAGGGGCTTCAAAAGGCTATGTAATGCTGATTATTTAATCATATGCCCAAAAAGATTATATGCCCAAAAGAATCCCGTAATACAATCGTACTGCCTATCAATGTCGAGTTTTATATGCAAGTTTATATATGTACCTTGTCACTCATCGTTTTTTCGCGTAAAATAAAGAAGTGAGAGATAAAGAGGTGCTTCCCAAGAGTACAGACATATTAAACGTTGTTAAATTCCCAGGATAGTCCTAGCTCAGATATTATTTCTATTTTTTGTGTGACATGGTAAATAATGCATCTTCTGGAGTAGCCTCTGCTCCATTATCAGAAGTATCACATGTATCCTTTTTTGCGTACACTGCAATGAGAATGTGTTGTGAACGCTATCTTTTGGTGGATCACCATCATTTAGCTGATATCCGTCTTTGACGGGCAACTAAACTTTGAGATGAAAGTAAATGTACATCGTTTTTTAAAGGAGACATTATGTGGTCTGTACCTGCTTTTAGTCAAGAAAGCGCATAATTGCTCTTCAAAGAGGTTGGCAGAAGTGGACTGTCGCTTCTTTCTCTTTAGGAGAAAGTGAGTGTTAAGAACGGACATGTCTCTTCCATATCAGTCGTTCGTGCCAAGCAAGTATTCCTGTAGAAAAGTATGGTAGTTTTAAATCATAAAAGTAGAATAAGTCATACGCGATTGATATATGTAATTCGACTTGGACTGCTACGTTGGAAAAACGAAACTTGAGCGATGCTATTGCTATCAAAAGAGGCGCGATTGTTTCAAAACGCCACTGAAAAGGTTGACGTCGGAGTTTGGGGAGAGCAATTTTAAACAAAAATGGTGGCAGCTCGCGTACTTCTTCACCTCCTCTTTTATTAATTCTTCAAAGATGGTGAGTAGCTGCATCCATGGAGCATTGGGAGAGGGAATTGCATCGAATCGCACCCGTATATCATGATGGATCCGTTTAATTTCTGAATGGATGGGTCCAACGGATGGATGGATGGATATGATGGAGGATGATGGATTTAATACTACTTTGGCAGTGTGGCGAGATTCAAATGGGGCCAATGTCAGCTAATTGACGTTCTTATGCGTATTTTTATAGTCTGCTGCCAGACCCGTTATCAACGTCCACTCCGAGACCGGCAAGGGCTCCGCCTCCACTGTCCCCTTGCCCGCCGTCTTCAAGGCTCCCATCCGTCCTGACATTGTCAACTTTGTCCACACCAACATGGCCAAGAACAAGCGTCAGGCCTACGCCGTCTCCGAGAAGGCTGGTCACCAGACCTCTGCTGAGTCGTGGGGTACCGGTCGTGCTGTTGCCCGTATTCCCCGTGTTAACGGTTCTGGCACTCATCGTGCTGGTCAGGTAAGAACAAGATCCAGATTCTCGTGGATTTTTGATCTTGAAGAATTCCGTTGGTTCCTAACAATAAGAATTTTTTTTTTACCTTCCATAATTATTTAGGCTGCTTTCGGTAACATGTGCCGTAGCGGTCGTATGTTCGCCCCCACCAAGACCTGGCGCAAGTGGCACATCAAGACCAACTTGAACCAGAAGCGTTTCGCCACTGCCTCCGCTTTGGCTGCTTCTGCTTTGCCCTCGTTGGTCATGGCCCGTGGTCACCGCGTTGAGCAGATCGAGGAGGTCCCTCTTGTCGTCAGCGATGCCGTCCAGACCTTGACCAAGACCAAGGATGCCGTTGCCCTCTTGAAGGCTTTGAACGCCTACGACGATATCGTCAAGGTCTCCAACTCCCGCAAGCTCCGTGCTGGTGTTGGTAAGATCCGTAACCGCCGTCACCGTCAGCGTCGTGGTCCCCTTGTCATCTACAACGAGGACAACGGTATCGTCAAGGCTTTCCGCAACTTGCCCGGTGTTGAGCTTTGCAACGTTCGCCGCTTGAACTTGCTCCAGCTCGCTCCTGGTGGTCACGTCGGCCGTTTCGTCGTCTGGACCCAGAGCGCTTTCTCCCTTTTGGATGAGCTCTACGGTACCTACGAGTCCCCCGCCACCTTGAAGAAGGACTACGTCTTGCCCGCTCACATCATGACCAACCCCGATGTGACCCGCTTGATCAACTCGGACGAAGTCCAGTCGGTTGTCCGCCCCGCTGGTGCCAAGAACAACAAGCGTCCCTTCACCCAGAAGAAGAACCCTCTTCGCAACACCGCCGTCATGGGCCGCCTCAACCCCTACGCCAACGTCCTCCGCAAGGCCGAGAAGAAGGCTGCTGCCGGCAAGGTCGCCAAGCCCACTGCTCAGAAGAAGAAGAGTGCCAACACCGCCGCTTCCAAGCAGTTCTTGGAGACTCTCCACTCTGCTTAAGTCTTTTGACTCCATGTCTTACGAGCGAAATAAAATGCTGCCGATATTTCTACGAGCATTGTTTTAAATTTAATCTTGCGTTTTGTTCCTTTTCATTTTTATTTGGATACGGTGTTTGCGGATTCTGGTAGTGGTTTTGAAAGTGGGCATACACTGGTTTTTGTATGTGAACTTTATGTGAGATTTGGTGATTAAACATAATTCACCATTTATATTTATTATCGATCATTATGAACTGTCCATGAAAATGCGCGAGCTTACACAGAACTCCACCAAATATTATGAACAGGATGGCTACTTCTTTTATAGTCTCGGCTGGCGAACGGGAAAGTTGGAATAGTGGCCCAAGTGGTCCTTCATTACACCAACTTGGATATCGTCCGTTACGGTTGCGGTTGCGGTCTTGTCTGTTCCACTTCGCACTATGTCAGCTCCACTCTCTCATCTCTTGAGACCGGAGACAGACTTAAATGTCAGTGCAAATCATATTCCAAAAAGAGATCACCAGCACCTCTACATATCAGCTAACAAACACAAAAAACAACTACATCATCATCAACAACGATTGGGCAGATGGGACAAGATCTGACGTTGTGCTTGAACCAAAAAGCAATGCGCTAAACTTGCCGCCTATTATCATTGAAAACCAGCACAATGTCAACGAGAACTTGATCAAACGGGCGACTGGATACAGCTTGCAAGCATTTAAGCGATACAGTCGCGAACCTTTACTTCTAATTATATGCCCTTTCCTCTTTACTGACTATTCTCAAAAATGACTACACAGTTAACGCGTGAGCAGCTTGTTTCAATTTTCCTTGCTGATTTTGGGCGAAAGAATGTCTAATCGTCTGCAAGGATAGCATTCAAGTCTGTAACACTACGACACCACTAGATCCATTTGTTATGCTTGGTCTCTTTCTTGGCGGAATGCTGTTTCCACTCGTTGCGAACAACTTACTTGGACCTGCATGGTCTGTGCGCGACGACAGAAAAGACCAGGACCTTCAGTAAGAGAGTAAGAGCGAATTGACAGGGAAGTAAAATCTGTCCACTATACAAAATACGGTAGTATTTTTTTTTTGCATCTACTATAGTAGGGCATATCGTACACCTTGTCTCATGACGTTTTCGAGTACAGTTGTTGTATATCCTCTTATCCAGAAGCGTGACGATACAGTAGACAACTGAATTTATAAGCGATCCTCACCTTATCACCATACATGTATGCTCGTCATATGTAGCCCAGACCGCCGGGTTCGATTCATACAAGCTGCTTCTTCAAATTAATTATGTTGTTTGCTTTGCTCGTACTTATCAAACCATCTTTCCAGTAACCCCATCTGAACTTGGCTATTGCCTACATGAAGACTATCATATTGTGGAAAAACTTCTTGGTCACTTGTAACTACTAGGCTTTTTTGAAATGGATTATTAGTTAGGCATGTGTTATATGTATACATTACTAATCATTATTAAACTTTCTTCTAGCATTGATTTGATCCAGGCCCCCTGAAAAGTTCTTCTGTCGTCCAACTGTTTGGAACGTACTGCAGCTTGCTTAACCACTGTTTACATAATCAATACTATCTTCATACCTAAGAATGATGCAGAGGACTTTCAATGGTATTATGTTAATTCTTTTAACCTTAAACACCTTTTTCTTTTATTATAATGCTTAGTATAAATCCAAATGATATTAATCATGTAGAATTGAAATCAAGTAGGATGGAAATTTCACATACCTTGACGGACAACATCAAGTGGGATGGTCTTGAATTACCCGTCCGTAATCATTCAGCTGCTAGTGTTGTAAGCGAATTTGCCGGCGGTATACACGTTGGTACTTTGGCTAAGAAAACCAGCGATGAGATTAAAATGGCTACCAATGCCCGCAAAGTAGTTTACCCGAATGCTGCGTTTACCAAGAAGCTTGATCGTGCCAAAGTCCATTGTCTTCTGTACTATGGTATGCAACTCCGTTATCTATTGTTATAGATAGATATTATGCTAATCAATGCTGTAACGCACTGTTGTGTAGATATGAATTTGAGTATGGATATTTTAGTTGAAGAAAAAAACAAGTACATAAAGAAGAATCTAATGCAAGTACTGATTTTTTATAATTATTTATTAATTACTACTAAAATCAATCCATCGAACGTGTAGATAACGCTTCCCCAAACTGAGGCTGACTTGAAGAAATTCGCAAGCCAGTTGGAATTATTATCACAATGGCGTGATACAGTGGTAAAGCATGCGGACGCTTTACAAAAAGAAGATTAATATGATCGTAACCATTCCTTTTACCCCTACCTGATGGCGCTTCTGATGAATTAATCTTCTTTGTCATGCCTTCTTTGAACTCCCTTTGAACCATTTACCACTTCTTTTTTCCACCTTTCAAACATCCGTCATCTCTTTGAGCTACTTTTGTAACATCAATCCACCAATCATTTCTTTAAATCACCTTTGCCTTTTGTTATAACATCCATCCATCGATTCTTTGACTTATATTTGTAACATCAACTCATTACATCCTGAGACTACCTTTGAAAATCCAATCGATATGCACCACATAAATGCACATAATACTATCCCCTTTACCTCCATTTTTTTACATACAAATGTCAGAATGATAGGACATGTTTTATAATAATGAAACATTATGTACTCAAGACACAATTATATTAGATACCATAGCATCCATCATAAAGCCACATACATTGTCGTCCCATGTTTTCAATAACTGAAGGTGCCATATATAAAAATGGTCATTTCAATGAGTCTACGACGCCTGCCTCTTGTAACCTTGAACGAAAAGATTCAGTCCCTTTTTTTTGGGGACTCAAACATATGGTATATTACTCAAATCTCTCTCTCTCTCTATTTTTTTTTTTTACCGAGTCAATAGTAAAAGAGTTTGTTGCAGCCATATGAATTTTGTTATTCTGCCAACTTATGAGATTACACTGCCAACGTAATTTTTCCTCCTGCCAATCTTGGAAAACACACCGCCAATCAAAAGAAACCTCCAGCGCTAAAATGAAAAAGATACCCCACCATCATGGGAAATAAGCTCCGCGCAACATTAGGAAATATCCAGTATGAAAAGACGGTGGGTGGTTTTTCGTCACACAGACGAAACGCTATCCAGATATTGAAGCCAAAGCTATCTGGTGATACATTCTTTTTTTTTATGGTGGTGATACATTCTTTAATTCTTCTTGTACAAAGTTACTATAACTGTAAAAAGCTTTGAAAGTTTCCACGGGATTCGTTTAAATTAAATCGGATCTGCGTTCATAAAAAGAAACACGTGTACTTTGTGGTAATGTTACGAGTAGTAACAGCAGGAACAACAGTGAGAAGCAGTGGCAGCAAAGAATTTAGAATTTTTACATGTTGTCTGAGACGATTTACGAGAGGGGTCAGTGACGCTGCAAGCAGAAGCAGAAAGCAGCAGCAGCAGCAGCAGCAGTATTTTAGGTAGTTTCGCCATTCTAATTGCGGGGAAACCATAGTGCGTAAGCTATATACCAACAGACGAGGCACACCACCCCCCAAAAAACGCAGCACTCACGGATTTTTTTTTGCGCGATCAAATTTAATATGGAAGCCATGAGATTAACGTTTAATACATGACAGAAAACAAGGTTGCGTTCTTATACCGTTTGAATTCTGGCACGCGAGGCATATAAAAAGGAAACACACATCTCACGCTAGCTTTTGGGTGTGGCTCACAGGACCAGAAAAAAAAGACATCTTATGTGCATAAACGTCCTGTGGCGATCACTTGCGCACGTAAAAGAAAGTCCGCGTGCACATCGCATCAGCAGCAACATAACGCGCTTTGCTTGTATAGGAACGATTACCCCGTTCCTCGCCCTGATCCGCTCCCCTCCCCCTTGATATTTTTTTTTTTAATCGGAGCCACTGTTGAGAGAGTTGTTGGGAATTATCGGTCCCACCTCTTGCTGAGCGGGGTGCCAATGTGCAAACTTAATTTGTGTTTTGCGCGCTCTTCTGTCCTCGTTGCTAAATTTCATATAAAACAGGATCGCCTCTTTCATTTCTATATGAAAGCTTATTTGCCACATTCGAGCACTTACGCACGTACCTGGGGCAATGAAACCCAATTCGCGGGATTGACGTCTTGCCTTGTCATCTCATACAGCTATATGTAAGGTGCATTGAACAACATGGCCAATCTTCGTTCTTGAAATAAGAAGCTGTTATGCGATGTGTATTACAGCTGTACCGCACTGCTTAATCTGCTCAGAATAAATGTTAGACGCACGATTATGTCTAACCAAAAGGAAAACGCAGGGTGCTACTTTGTCTGCTCGAAGCACAGGGACGAGTAGTGTTGTGTAACCCCTTTTCCTTTTGCTTTTGCTTCGTCACCTTTTCGCTTCCCCTTTCAGCCTAAGCATGCACTGTCGGATGGAAAAACGCGGTTGTACGAAAAACGCTGTTCTACGGGCGTAAACATTACTTTCCCTGACAAAACATCGAGGGTGAGGAAGCAAAAGCCATACAAAAAAAGTGACAGCACAAAAAAGAAAAATGCTGTAAAACGTACGAGGACAGAAAAGAACAGGATGACAGATAGTATAATCCGGAAATAGCACATACTGACAGAAATGACGCGCTGTGGGTAATTCACATGGAAACACAAAGATAATAGCGGATTCGCCTTGTGACATATTACGTTTAGGCGCACACACAATATAGTAAATAAGGCCAGTGATAGCGACAGTATTATAGGGTTAGTAGGAGAGAGTGTATGTATAACAGTGGTGCCTAAGAAAAGGGGAATCCAATTTCTGGTTCAGATTTAGCATTTAATAGCCGACAATACATCTACTAACCAATCCCCCATTCAATCCTTCGTATAAAAGTATCTCTTCCACATCTCCATTCGTTAGCCACCTTATTTTATCCTTCCCTACACCTTATTCTCTCAAAAAAGAGCCTTCTTTTCTTCTGAACGTCCAATACAGGCGTTCCTGTCCTTTTCTTCGAGTCCCGAAATTCCCCTTTTCATCATCTTCAATCTCGTCGAACTTTAACGATCTACTTTCCTTTACACATACATAATAAATCATGGCCAATAGCTTTGAAAAAGAGGCGCACAGAGCCCTTGCTATCAGTGGCCCTGATATGCATAGCCAGCAGCAAGATCAATCACTTTTGGATCGACAACAGAGCAACAATGAACCAGCTAGCGTGGAAAACAGCGTCATGGAAGAGTACTCTGAAAAACCACCACCACCGCCGCCGCGTCGGTTCTACAAGCAAAAGAAATACTGGATCATTTGCTCCATCATTACAGTGATCATTGTAGTCGTGGTCGTTCTATTGATCATCTACGTCTTCTTCCCCATGATCGCTCAAGCTTTGATGAACCAGTCCGGCATAGGCGTCGACAGTTCTGACATTACCTTCAACCCACCAGACAACCTCAACAAGCGTGATGGCGAACAGCTCAACATGAACAGCTCTTTTTACATGTCCATGACCAGCTCCATGAGCAATACCGGTCCTTTTGCAGCAGACTTGAAATTCCACAATCCTATCAACGTCTACTACAACGACACTCTGTTGGGTAACATTACTCTGCCCGACAGCAACATCGCCGGTGGCAAGGGTACCCTTCAGGCTGACACTCCATTCTTGATCCAAAACACAACCTTCTTTGCCGCATTTGCTCGAGAAATGTTGGCCAATGATGAATTCAAGTGGAAGCTCAAAGGCAAGCTTGATATCACTGCATTGACGAGGTAAAATACATTCTTATTCTTCTTTCACTCCCCAGAGCCAAGTATACAGATCAGCTTTATAAACTCATACATTTTTCTGGTCATTTAGAACTGCAACCGTACAACTTGACAAAGAAGTCACCATCCCTGGCAAGTCTTGAGAGCCTCGCTTCTATATATCTTCGTCTTATACCCCCCCCTCCTCATTTTGGGGCATCAAGCAAGTGATGCTAACTCTTTCCTACATGATTATAATAGGTATGGGCGGATTCCCCGAAGTCAGTATCCAGTCGTTTGAATTGCCTGGCGATGATCCAAATGGCGGTATTCTAGTTGAATTGGGCACCATCCTGAACAGCCCGTCACCTGTCGGCGTACAGCTCGGTACCATCAAGATGGCTATTGGCTACGACGGCGTCGATCTTGGCGAAGTCACTGCGGAAGGCATCAATTTGGCCAAGGGCAACAACAGCATTTTGCTCAAGGGCACCTTGCAGCCCCAAAGCGATCCCGCCAACTTGGAGAAGGTTGGCAAACTGTTCTCCAACTACGTTTCCGGTAAAATGTCGCAGACCACGGCCGTCGGTGTTTCGGCCGCTCCTGATGGTACCAACTCGATCGGCTGGCTCTCTGAAGGTTTCCAGTCTGTTCGCTTGAACGTTGGTCTTGGTGTCGACAAACCTTTGGACATTATCAAGTCAGTCAGCATGGGCTACCTCGATCTGGCATTCAGCGCCGACCAGCCCTATGCCCCCGTCTTGTCTGCTCCTGAGATCAATGCCGGTTTCCAGATTCCATTCGGTTTCTCCTTGGATATCACTGATGTTAAGCAAGATTTGCAGATGGCCAACAACGAGACTGGCAGTTTTGCTACCATCTCGGCTCCTTTCGTGCCTGCTCAAAGCAACCAAGAATCCGGAGAGCTCAAGTTTGCTATGAACAATGATACCATCCAAGCAATCGGTGGTCAGGAACCTGCTTTCAATGATTACACCTATGCTTTGACTGCTCAAGAATCGTACACGTTCCAGATCAAGGGTGAAGCCACGACCAAGACGGTGACACCCATCGGTAACATTACCTTGGGAGGCATCACGCTCGATGTTCCTACTAGCTTGAAGGGTTTGCAGTTCCTCAACAGCACCCCTACCATCATCAACAGCTTGGACGTCACTGGTGGCGAGACTGATCACATGAACTTGGCCATCAACCTGTCCATGAGCAATCCATCTGATTTTAGCATTTACACTGGTGATGTCTCATTCGACATGAAGGCTGATAACACCAAAATTGGTACTGTCACCCTGAGTCAGCTCAAGTTGAACCGTGGCGACAACGCTATCGTTGCGACTGCCGCCTTTGATCCCAAGAGCTCCACCGTTGGCCAGAACCTCTTGTCCACTTTTGTCATGGGGAGTGACAACAATGTTAATGTCGCCGGTAATGAGAACTCGACTCCCATCAAATCCTTGATTGGTGGTTTATCCGTCATTTCGATCGACTCGACTCTGCCCGGTTTGAAGGACCCACTCATCCAAGGTTCCAAGTTGACCGTGTTGAATGACACGCTTGACACTGGCATTGTCAATGTCCAAGTCTCCATTGCCAACCCCTTCACGGCTGGTTTGTCCATCACGTCCGTCAAGTCTGCTGTGACGTACTCCGGTATGCCTGTCGGTAACATCAACCAAGACGTGTCTGGTAACCCCATCAACATCCCTGGCCACTCCACTGTCCAGTCGACTCCTTTGGACATGACCATGAACTTGGAGCCCGGAGCGGTTGCCCTGTTATTGCGTGATCTCGCTGTCAAGAAGAACCTCGATACCCGTCCCTTGGATGCTCTTTTGACCATGGGCGGTTTCTCGATTCAGGGTCAAGAAGAGATTTCTGCTGATCCTTCCTTGTTCGATGGCTTTGACATTTCCAAGTTTGTCATGGAAGCAATGTCAGTCTTGGCTGTTGACTTGCAGCTTGAGTCTGGCTTGACCATTGGCCAGTATGTCAACACTCTTCAGTTTGCCCAAAGCAATGTCGCGACCGCAACGGATGAAACCGTAACCAAGTTGATTCCTGTCGTTGGCCAGCCTATTGTCCAACAGATTGTCGACGGTTCCGATTTGGCTTTTGAGACCATCACCCTCTCCGAGCCCACCAATTCCGGTTTCAAAGTCCAGATGGTCGGTTCTATCAGCAACACTGGCCCCATGGCTGCTTCCATCAGCTTCGCCCAGCCTTTGACCATCTCCTGGGAAGGCCGCGAGCTAGGCAAGGTTTCCATGGATACTATCAATACCCAGCCCAATGTCGGCGCCACGTTCAACGTCAGTGGTGAATTCTCCATTGCAGACGCCAACTACATGGGCGACTTTGCCGAGTTCATGATCAACAATGATGAATTTGTCTGGGACATTAACAGCATCGAAGGTGTTAACGTCGATGCTATTGGCTACCTGTTTACCAACATCAACATGACCAAGCAAGTGACGCTCGGCGGTGCCAAGGGCTTCAAGGACTGTGTCACCATCCACTCGTTCGACTTGCCTGCCAACGATCCTGCTGGTGGTATTTCGCTTACTTTGGACGTCACCATCCAGAACCCCAGTCAGGTCGGATTCTTGCTCGCCGGTGCTGGTTTCGAATCATTCTTCAAGGATATTCAGATTGGCGTCTTGGCCTCTGACGGTGCTGCCAGCTTCCCTCCCAAGGGCTCGAGCGACATGACTATGAAGGGCCGTTTGATCAAACAAGATTCTCAAGAAGGCATCGACGCCATCACCGAGGTGTTCGCCAACTTCTTGTCTGCTCAAAACTCGACTTTGACCGTCAAGGGTACCTCTGGTTCCGGTCCTCAAGGCCAGGTCAGCTGGCTGACTAAGGGCTTCCAGAGCTTGAGCATCGAGAACGTCACCTTGCCTGGTCCTGAAGTTGCTCCCGAATTGATTCCTTCTATCACTCTCAAAGACATGGAGCTCGATTTCACTGCTGCTGACTATGCTCCGATCATGGGCTCAAACTTGGTCAACGCTCAGCTCAAGAATCCATTCGGTTTCCCTCTTGGTGTCAGCTCGCTTAACATGGACGTTGAGGCTTCGTACCAGAACAACCGTGCTGCTCATATGGATGTGCCCGATGTCCCGTCCACCACTGATGCCAATGGTATGATTACCACCGCTTTCTCCGGCGTGCCTTTCGAAGTCTACGATGATGCCCACAAGGTCTTCAATGCGTTCACCAAGGCTCTTACTGAAAGCTCCAATGTTACTTTTGGTATGTCTGGTATGGCCAACTCGATTGCTGAAACCGCTGTCGGTCAGCTCAAGCTTACCAACATTTCCTACGATGTTTCGAGTAGCTTGTCTGGTATGTTACTTTTTTTTTATCGATTTCTTTTCCTAGAAGACATGAGCATGAGCTAAAAAAATCACTACTTTTTAACAACAGGTTTCAACAACTTTGATGGCAAAACCACCATTCTCAAGCAAGCCGTCACTGGCGGTACTCCTGAGGTAAAATAGCTTGTTTACTCAATAGCTGTGAGCATGACAACTAATGTCTACCTTTCAATGATAATGTAGTACATTGAAATCACGTTGACCGTTGCCTTCAACAACCCCTCGAACATCACTATCACTATTGGCGCTATTCAGTTCGAGTCCATCATGAACGAGCATCAGACCAGCGTCGGTACCGTCAAATTGCAAGACGTTGTAATCAAACCTGGAAACAACACCTTTGACTGTATCATGGAAATGAAGAGTTCCAAGAAGGAATACGTTGACCAGATGGTCTCGATTTACATGACGAACTCTCTAGCACCGTTGACTATCTCAGGCACCCAAGACTCAACCAAGATTGCTTCGATCCAGGATGCTCTTTCGACCGTCCGTCTTGGTACTGCCATGCAAGGTATTGTCAGTAACCTTGTTGAGCGTGCTGATGTCGAAGCCAAGGCCGCTGTTGTGCTTACCAAGAAGGCCAAGACCTGGGTCACTTTGAACAATCCCTTGAATACTCCTTACACCATCCAGAAGGTCTCGGTTGAAATCGAGAACGAGAACGACGGCAAACCATATGCTATGGGTACCATTGATTACGAGTTGCCCAACCCAATTACCGTCAACCCTGGTGAACAAAAGCGCTCGGACGAATGGCCTGTTGATGTTGATGCTAACGCTCTTCAGCTGCTTGGATTGATTGGCAATGGTGAGATCTCCATCAGCTTGCGCCAGAACGTCACTGTCCAGGTCGGCGATACTGATGGTGGTTATGCTTCCTACTTTTACTACTATCAAAACAACGTGCCTTGCGGTTTGGATATCAAATTGTTGGGTATTTCTTTGCCCGACGATGAGGACTTCAAGAAGGATGACAACTCTACTTCGTCCTCGGTCGAACAAGCTGCTTCTAGCGCTGCTCCTGCTGCTTAAAAAAAAACTACTACCATCGTTACTTTATAACTTGTACTATTTAAAAAAAAACCTGTTGTAATACTTTTACTATTTTCCTTTTTACCTTATCTTTTGTAATGACGAAGTCGTTTCTCCACTCTTCCTTCTATTCATTCCTTTTCCATTTTTTGGCTTCTCTTCTACACCTCTCTCCTTCTTAACCTTTAACTCTTTACTTCCGTATACCATAATCTATGTTACACATATGCTGATATAGATGTTACGTTTGTCGACTATTTGGTCGCTTTTAAATTAAAATTTATAATACTTATTCTCTTTCCTTTTTCTGCTCAAGAACTAATTCTGCCAACTGTACAAAGGAGTCTGCATTGATATCGACAAAGTCTAACTGTTTTTTTGGATCTTCGCTTGGACGGCAAACATAAGCTGTCTTTAAACCGTACTTCTTGGCTGCCTGGAGATCGTATGGATGAGCTGCGACCATGCATACTTGTTCCGGTTTCAATTTCAGCATTTCCGCAGCCCCCAGATACGCCTTTGGATTTGGCTTGTATGCTTGAAACAACTCGGCCGACATGATCATATCAAAGGGCATTCCACCATATTTCTTCATGTCGAGCAGTAGACGTACATTGCCATTGCTTAATGTTGAAGTGATGGCAAAGGAACTGAGTTTTTCCAAGCCAGCATTGGTATCAGGCCAGGGCGATAAACGGTGCCAGCACAGGTTGAGCTCGACGCGTGAAGCTTCGTCAAGGTCGATGTTTTCTTCAGCTAAAATACTATCCAAGATGGTGCGATGGATACTGTCCAAATCTGGGAAAACGTCAGGTTGTGACTCTGCATACGTGCGAACGCTTATATAGTATTCCTGTCGCCATCTGTTGGCCAACGCAACGTAGTCAGGTGCAGGTGTGGTCTTGATAAAGTGTTCAAGTTCCTTGACAACAGATGTCCGCCAATCGACACATGTTCCGAATACATCAAATACAAAACTGTATATAAAAGTTTAGTCTCTACTTGCTTTGCCGAAAGCATATCACGTCTCAAGTGGTATAAGATGCTAATATTTACGCTTGTGCGTCTGAGAGCGACATGATGCAGAGTAAGAGAAAGATGGTGGTAAATAAGATGCCGTGAGAGAAAAAGTAAATAGGAAAGAAATATGATTTATAATAGTGTTTATGTGCTTTATATACTAAAATACTAAAATGTCAATTAGAAATGAAAATTTACACGCTAGGACGCCGCTTTGCATTGTATTTGAGCACTGCCTCCTCGATCCGTTTGAAGAACCATTCTCTGACAGTCTTATCCGGAATCACCAAAAATGGCTCCCAACTCATACTGCGCAGATAGATTGCAATACCCGTGGACTCGGCTTTGATAGTCTGAATTTCCGTAAAGGGTTCTTGCCACTCCACAGCTAACCGACTGGTGCGAATCAGCATTAATCGGTTGGATGTAAGCATGGCCACACGCTCATCGCCGCTTTGCACTGGGCAGTGTGCTATGTATACATCGTTAAAATATTGACCCCGCTCCACATCCTTGAGCCACACTTGGCCTTGTGCTTCACGGACAGAGTATGGCTATATGATGTTTTATTATTTTGGTGAGTTCAGCATTCGTCATTGTACAACACGAATCCTGTTTACCTTGAGGATACCATCAGGTCCAATGTACCGTGGAAATCGGATCCGTACAATATCATTGGTATCTGTTGGTGTTGTGGAGTTACGAATGCCTTGACCGACATTACTGGCCATATCGAATACGCCGCCAACGGGTTTCGCAACAGCACTAAATGCCAAGGTAGTTTTCAATAAGAGTCTCTCCCTCTTTCCTCCTGTTACGATATACACTACATGCTTGATACTTTACCCTAATATACCCTTGTACATGCCCGTAGCAAAACCACCAACACCACCTTTTCGGGCACCAGCGATGGGTTGTGTCTATACAAATACATCCATCCGTCAAAGTGTTATTGTCAAAACAAGAACAACGATAATAATACAATCATGTATGTTGTATGTATGCATGTGTACAGATGCCTAACTTACCACTAATCCGGTCGCGCCACTAATCAGGCCATTAGCAAAGTAATTGGCACCTTGTACAACACCAATAAAAGCGTGTCGTGGTCGGTTACGAGTCATGTTCATACGTCGACGGTCCAAATACTCGCGATCCATTGCTACGGCTGATAAGCCTTTGCCCATACTAGCCGTAAACTTGGAGAAGCTGTCTGTAAAACCAAATACACTCTTGCGGAGGAGCCCGCTGAAGCCCTAAATATAAACATAAACAACGCGTTTATGGTTAATATCCCATGATTATATCTGCATTTGCATGCATAATTTCGTAAAAGTCCGGATTCTCAGTATACTTACCCTCGCAATACCAATGCCCAGATCCTGCGGTCGATCGCTATAGATGAATCCTTGCCATGACTCGTAGTATAGCTCGGCTACACCAGAACTCAAGTTGTTAAACAAGCCGATCGGATTGCCAATAATATCTGCAGAGCCAAGCATCATATGGAGTTGATTGACAAATTGGTTGCTATAGTGAATGTAGATTCGGTTTGCGAGATCAGGTCCGCTTGCTCGTAAGTTCTCTACAGCAAGTGCATTAAATCGTAGTGGTGCGGCCTAATGTATATATTATGCACGCATTAATTTACTTTTGTCGCTTCCTTTCTCGCGTACATTTGATCCTCGTACGAATCTTTAATAAACAAGAGAAAGCCATACCTGAATACTGCCAATGGCCATTGTCAATACATCGACAATAAAGAACTGTGATCTATAATAACCCATCCGCCACGCCGCGAGGATTTATCAATGAGTACTCCAAGTTTGAGACAGCAGTATACGTTGAAGAACAAAATATAGTACCTTGTCTGATCATCGTACTTGTCTGTGCGCATAAAAGACAAGTCAAAAGTGATGGGTTGAATATTCAGCATCTCAAAGTAGAGTTGGGCAATGTTGTCTTGAGGAGTGACGTCTGGAATGTCGGTACTGAACTCCCATTGTTTGCTAATGGTTTTACTGTTAATATAATTTTCTATGTTGCCAACAAAAAAAAAGACTTACGCATCATCAGCTGTATCATTCCAACCCTCTACACCTAGGTCCACAAAGTCAATGACCGCGAAAATGAACTCGGAATCCAATTCGACACTCATTTCTTGAAGCAGGACCGAAAAGTACTTGAAATACAATACGCCATGTGCTATATACAGAGAAACAAAGATCAGTATCAAGATATACTATATAGAATCCCCACATTTAGAATTACTAACAGTTATCCTTGACTCGATCCAAACCAAGCTGGAATGTTGGCAAAATTTCATTCTTGCCCTCAGCCGTAACATTGGTTGGGTACAGTAGGATCGGATAGACAGCATCATACAGTTGGTTGTCAATTTGAACCCACTTGATATTCCAGCGAACAGATTGGTACATGTTGGACTCGGTAAACTTGAGTTCAAGACCACGGAACGTAACGTACGCAATCTCTTGCAAGCGTTTGTTGACCATTGAGATACCAAACTGGGACATTTTGAGTTCAACCACAAAGTGAATGACAGGTTTGACGTCCACCGTTTCAAACCCTTCTCTTGCGACTGTCTCTTGTGTTTCTTGGGAAGATGCGGATGCGAGTGATACTTGCGAGGTCAATGGTCTAAAATAACTTTGTGATTGGTTGTACGGAGTCAGGTAGAGGATTTGTGTGGATTGGCTCGTTTTGATATCTATGGCAGTAATGGCCTGACGTCCGTCGCGGCCCACGTGCCGGAAAGGAAGTTGACTGCCAATTTCTTGCATGTTGATGCTTCGTTCACGACCGCCAATGTTAAGAATGAGCTTCTTGTCTTTGACGGCTGGCATATCCCATGAGTATGGCACTGTCTGGTGTGCAGGTAAGCGATAGCGCCGCGTTCGATGATTGCGCATTCGATTTTCCGTGTAGTCGTCGCGAAGAATGACAATCGGATCCTCTTGATAGAAGGTCATGTCTTCGTCTGTCTGATTGACAATACGGTATGGCCAAGCGTCCGATGCTTCTCTGTTAAGTATAATAAACACCGTGGCATTCTCCAGAATGGTTGTCACACGCATTAATACAGAAGTGGATTCATCTGCACTTTCGAGTCGCACATGAACAGTACCAATATCTTGGATATTGAATGGAGCAGACCTGAGGATGATAAGGCGTGTTACTTAGTGATCATTATCATTACGTCTTCCTCTGTTCTTATTTTTTTCTTACCAAGTGTTATTGATACCCGGAAGCTTGATTGAAAGTTGCTTTTCTGCATTCTTTCTCAGGTTATATAAGGGTATACGCCGGTTTGATCCAAGTTCATGGTCCACGCGAGACTCTGGTTCCCGATACCGTACATCGTCACCCATTTGGTTGCTGAGAACAAATCGTGGTGTAAATGTAATGACCTTTGTAAGCTTGTACTATATATAAATTTCATTGTTGTTAGTTCTTTCTCTAGGATATTATTTGGTTTTATTAGCAAGAATTACCTTTCCTTGACCTTCTTGAACGCTGATTCCCAAGTGAACTTCCTCAGTGCCGTTGACTTTGGGTAAAGTCACATCTTGAACACTACCAACTGCTTCTAAACTCAAAGGCTATACTAGAATCTTTAGCCATCTTTCCCCTCACTTTTTTTTTTTCAAAAAGATAGATCGTACCTCACTCCAGTCAGATCCAGATACTTGTATCAGCGATCGATTGCTATTTTCCAACTTGGGATATGAGAACATGAAAGGTTCCGGCTAATAGATTATTATTGTTAGATTTGGACATACATTCATCTTCTGCGAAGGTAATCAAGTACTTGTATCTATTCACCTTATTAAGCATTTTCCAAATACTAGCACCTTGTGGACCGGAGAACATCGTGCTCTGCCATGCTACCTTTGGCTTGAAAGCGATCGCACAACCAGACTTGTTCATCATCACGTATGGACAGTAAATGACATATTTGCGGGCACCGCCTGAATCCGGCATGTCACTACATAGAGGGAAAAGCAGGCGTTCAGATAAGCGAAATTATTCACTTTTAGTCACTTTTAGTCACTTTAATGCATACATTGTATTGATTCGAAGGGTCAACCGAACGTTATCCTTGCTTGTGAGCTGCAACGAATCGTCAATATTTAGATCCTCTGTGCCTCTTGTGCTGATGATGGCAAACTCACTGCTGCTGTATTCTACAATAAGAGAGCAGCAGAAGTCAGAGTTAGTCAACGCTTTTGTAAATTCCAAACTATAGAGAGGGAGCGGTGCCGAATATTTACCACTATCGGGCATATGAATATTCATCAGTAGTAAATGCCCATTCTCGATAACATGCAATGGCGTAGTTCCTCCTTTACGCAAAAATGAGCTGAAATCTTGTCCAGAAGTTTTGTCAATTATTCTAAAGTTAAAATCGTATGGTAGCAAGTTTTCAACTTCGATAGGTGCGCTCAACCGGATCTTCATGTTAGGATATTGGCTATCCATTGGTTACGTTAATGGGTTAGTGCATACGTTAAATATAGACATACTTGCGGTTCTTCTTACCCGTAATAAACATCCTTCTTAGCAAGGCGTGCATGGATCTGGAAGATAAATGGCGGCATATCACCATCGCGTGCCTTGCATTGAATTGTCTTGGGTGCTGGGTGCGTAGTGCTCGCGAAATTTTTCCAGTGAAGAGCATGGTCGATCCATGTGTACCCGAACCCAGCTAGATAGATAGTATGGTAAAAGTGCATGTTAAGAGAAAAAATCAGATTCAATTAAATAATGAGAACAAAATATGGTATCAAACTCACCGTCAGGCCTGATGCAGAATCGGTTGTGATAGGCCCGTTCAATAGGAAGTGCATAATCTTCTCCCGGTGCTATTTTGAAAAAAACGATACGGGGAAAGAACATGGGTTCTCCAGTCAGCATCACTAAGTACGAGCATATATACAAGATATATATGTCTCTATTCAAGAAGAGGTTGGATTATACGTACGAATCTTTTTGACAGGACCATCCAATTTTTGGCCGGCGTCATCCAAGAGACCAACTTCAACTGGCAACAGCGTTCGGTTCTCGATGACCATGGCAGATCGAATAGTGACCACCTTGAGATTATTCACAAGTTTGACATCAAAAACCACTCGATGCTGCACGTCATTAATTCTTGGACGTAAGCTATAAGTATGCTCGCCTTGGATATCCACTGGTACATTGCGAAGGGTTTCCCACAAGGCACCATCAAGCTGTACACTAAGCATGTTGTTGGTGGATGTGGTTGTCTAACATATTACAACAATTGGGTGAATGATGGTCCTTTAGCAATATTTAGAGTATCTTCTTATCTAGCTTGTTCCTTTGCTTACCTCACGTCGCTCTCGCCAATCTTCAAACCACCATGGCATATCTGCACCATCATCGAGCGTTTTCACCACCATCTTTTCAGGACTATCGCGGTTCCATACATGAAGACGATAACCAGTGCAGTTGCGCAATCGATAAGGTGCAACAGTACCCCGCTCACCACTGTATGCTGCTTCCTTTTGTTTGTCCCATAACATAAGTGTCGCCACGGCACTTTCCAAAAACGTGTGTGTAATGTTGGCATTTAATGCTCGGTTTGAGATCAACTTGATATGTAATGGATCCTGTACAGTCTTGCGATCCAGCTTTAAATCAAAACTCCAAGGTTCCAGTAATGGTTCCCAGTGAGAGTTCTTGGTGTTAAAGTAGTTCATAAACATTGAAAACGTCACATTGACAGAAAGCTATCATGATTGCATCGTAAGAAATGGGTGGAGGTTAGAACAAGTACAAAGAGGTGGAAAATAGTGATTTATGTTATGCTTACCGCTCGAGACCAGTTGGCTACATCGACACTGAATGGTTTGATGTTGATATCCACCATGGGCATCTCATGAATTTCTTCAATAAGAATGACCTGTAAGCCTTGGAAAGATGCTCGTAACTACAGTAAGTGTTAGTAACTACGTCAATGTTTGCGTCGTGGGTAGACTCATTGGAACATGAACTTACAGATTCATGCATCAAAGATTGTCCGACTGAACTGACAATCTGCTGCATTTGTTGGTCAACAATGCTTGCACTAGCACTATATAGCTCGTACGCCTTGTTGAAAATTCCAGTAATAAGCATAGCATCCCGTGACGACAAACGAAGCACAAGCGCTTCCACATCAATCTCCAGTTCTGTCATTGGTCCTGTTTGACCGCTATTGTTGTTCATTGACAAGGAAACGTCAAATGTTTGAATAAACTTGAGCGTCGAGGTCTGACGCATATCCATACGACACAAGAACATGCCGACCTGTCGCACTACAAGTGCCATCACAGCTTGTCGTGAAAACATGACCTGTTCTGCTGACAGTACCACAGCTTCGGAATCAGTTTCATCCGGAGTGGCAAGCAAGATGAACTCTGGATTGTTAATATGGATACGATAATAGATTTCCATCCCTTGTTCCTCTTCATCTTCTTGTTGTTCTTGAGCTTGTTGCTGCTTTTTCGATGGCGATGATACTGCTTCGTGTGGTGTCTGGTTTCGTCGTCGATGTGCTTCGAATGGTCGCATAAAAAAGTTGTACAGCAAGAATGTGTGGTCCAATGAAAGGACCACCTTTGGATCCGCCACCGTGATCATGGCAATGCCATGGCGCGTTGGGTTGGGTGCCGAAATATCGAGTTGCATCTCAAATTGATGGCCATTTTCGGTGACTGGCATAATGTGCTTGAATTTGCTTTTGATGTTGGGACGGGTATCGTCTATCGTCATGGAAACGATCTTGAGTGCAACAGACATGGTATCGTCCTTTTGCATCAAGATTTGGAGTGTTGTGTCGTTCAAAGCAATGCCTGATAAACCAACAAGTGCCAACGCGTCGGCTGTGTTCGTTGGATCAGACATGTACAGGTTTAAACCAATTGTTTTAGAAGCAAGAGACATCTTTAGCCGAGGTTGCTGTGCCTTTTGCTCCTTTTGCTTTTGCTTTGCCGTCGTCGATACTTTGTCAGGGACAGAAGGCGGCGGCGGTGAGGTGATAGATTTGCGTAATGATGGGCTCGTTTCCTTCCTTCGCGGCAAAGGTGGCGGTGAAGGCGTCTCTGAACTTTCTTCAGTTGCCGGTCCACCGCCAAACACGCGCGAAAACATATTGGCTGCATCCATCAAGAATGTATACTGACGATCGGTCAAATGCATGCGAATATCCGTCACGGAGCTGCAGATGGTAATGTCCGGTCGTGGCTCTGCTTGTGTCGAAAGCGCTTCATGAATACTCTTGATATCAAAGCTGAGATCGATATCATCAATAATAGGTAAGGTCTGCAAGTGGATCTGGCCTGGGCTACGACCGGGATGGTAGTATTTAGACGTCAAATTGATGGCGCGCACATCAGCCTTGATAACATTCATGCACATATCTTGTTCCGTCATAAACGTGTTGGACGTCTTGATCTCACCCAAGTGAGCGACAACCACATCAAGCGGATGCTCATGCATTTCGGGGAACAGAACAACAGGCGTCTGGATCACAATATCGAAATGGGTCTTGGCCGCAGATTGTTGAAACTGTTGCGCAGATTCGAGTGCTGCTTGCCGTGCTCGGTCATAAACGGATTTCATGGCTGCAAATTTGCTTAGAAATTCGAGCAGCTGTCGCACGGGTTGCTCCAAAAATGTGAATTGGGCCGATCCCATTTTGATATAAAGTGACTGGTCGTATTCGTCATCGACAAACGTTTCGAATCGCAGATCGATTAGCTCTTCACCTTGGATCGTCAGCAGTTGACGGCTGTCGTACGACTTTTGCTGTTGTGGTTCCGCTGGTGGACTGAGGTCATCGGTGAGCGTAAAATTGGCAAACTTGGCGGCGACCTGGGTCGTGCCGTGAGCCATAACAGTTGTCATGTCTCCATGAGAAAGTTCAGCGGTAGCGAGACGGACACCGTCGTTATTTAGAATGAAATTGACACTATCGAGCAAAAGCGTCACACGTATGCTTTGTTGTTGCTGTTGCTGTTGCTGTCGTTGATGGCTGTCGCTGTTTTGCTGCTGAATCTTTTGTTGTTGCGGTGAGTTCTGTACTGCTCGAGCATCCATGATGAGTTCATGGTCCACAAACGTGTTGAGCACAAAGTTGTACAGGGTAAGGACCGAGCTTCGTGTAACAATAAAGTTGAGCGTCGAGAGAGCAACCGTAGCTGTCTGATCCATGCCCTTGTACTTGTCATAATACTCGGGACTTGACTTGTCCACCCGAATGTAGTCTACGTGGACAAGCTCCTTTGCATCGTCCGATTGGCTTGCATTGTGAAGCACTTCTTGATCAGATGTGACCAGGTATTTGAACTCGTTGCCATGTTTCATACGATCTGTCACATCAAGAGACTTGAGCGATACCTCAATACGCATGTCATAGGGACGAAGACGGTAGTCAACAGACAAGTGTCGGAGCACCAGGTCGCACAGCAGCGTTTCTCGACCATCGTTGGATGCCTGGAAAATGTTGGCAGATGCTTGATCCACCCTGAAATTCAACTCAAAGATCCGCTGGTGCACATTGGCTCGCTTGCCGGAAGCTGCTGTGCTGTGCGACACCAATGTGCTGCTCCCTTCCTCATCGCTTTCACTATCGAGCACGAGTTCCTTTTCAGCTTGCTCCCACAACCGAGTATGCATCAGTCGGTTATTGTAGTCATCCCCTTCATCTGCCTCGTTTTCTTGTTCCTGATCCCGATTGTAATTGAGAATTCCCGACGCTTCGATCAACCGTGGGATTTCCATCAGTATCCGGTACTTGATGTCAGAAAAGTTGACAGCGAGCAATGGCAAGTGACCCGATACTTTGAGATTGGTGAGATCGGTCGAGTTTCGAATGATGCACATTTCCACCAGGAACGTCATGTCAATACGATCCACAAGGTGCAGATAGTTGTTTTCTTTTTTCGGGTTCCTGACTTGATCCATGCAGGTTTCGACCGATTCGCCGATCAGAATCTTAGTTTGTGTCAGGTGAACCGCAAATTTGTCGTACATGAGCGATCGTAGTCGTACATAGTCATCGCTCGTATAATCAGTGGCACGTTTGGTTTTGATTTGCTGTACGACTTCGAGTGGCGCTAGATCGCTTTCGACATTAATGTGACCCGCATCAATGACGATGCCGCGCGACTTGACAGCCGTGCAGCTAAATTACACTTTCAGTCTCATTTCTTCATCTATTGCTGTTCTTCCATGCGATAAAAACGTGCACTTACTCTTCAGGGATAACAATAACAGGTGCATCCATATCAACTTTGAGATCAAGCGTGGTATGTTGCTCCAAAGCGTATTCCAGATTGACTCGCGTTTGGTTTTTGATATCTTCAAGCGTGTCTCCCGCAACTTCTATGAGAGCATTGATACTATCGGCACTTGTCTCTGGTGGCGTGAAAAAGTCAATCACCTCGCGAATAATGAGAGGATTATAGACAATATCAATGTTGCGCATCACTAACGCGACTCCATTATCGGCGCGACCATCAAGCGGCTTGTGCTCGAATACCACCGAAAAGAATGGATCTTGGATCGACGAATACTTGAGTAATTGTGGATCAACATTGGATCGTCGACGAAGACTTTTCCTTTTCTCTTCATTGATAGCATCATTATCACCTTCGCTCTTCTCTTCATGTTCTGCTTTCTCCTTTGCGCCAATAAGCTGTCGATATTGCGTGTTTCTCGTTACACCATCGTAAAGTCGCAAATCACCTAATGCCGCTGACGCCTTGAAAGAATCCACATATTGAATTGCACCAAGTATGACTGTGTCAAAGATGAGGGAAATGACCTCGGCGGGTTGTCCGGCGTGTGGATTGCGTTTGATGGTAAACGAGCCTGTGTTCAAAGTCGTTCGAAGTGATAACTTCATAGTCTACAAGATAATAGAACCGAGATTTTATTATTACATATGCATAGATTTCTATAAAACTGTGTCAGTACAGAAAAAAATTCTTACATCTTTTGCGAAATCCACAGCCTCTATTGCAGCAGCCTTGTCTTCATCATATTCAATGGCGTCATAGAATTCTTGCTTTTGCTCATCCGTGATAACCAAATCTTGATTTGCCTATATTAACAACAAAATATATTAGTTTTGGCATTTCCTGAGATGCAAAAAGGCAGAAAGAAATGATCCTATTTTTACCACTTGGCCGCTTGCTTCATCTGGTGCCCCGCCATACCACCATGAACCTAACCAACCACCCGTAGCCGCTTGTTGAGCTTGAGCAGCTTCTTTACGTCTTTTCTCTTCTTCCGCTATTATACATTCAATGAAAAACATCAATATTTTTCTTCAAGATCCATCCACTGCGTGCCTTCATTTCCCTTGTCGTATAGAAAGGATTACCCCCCTAACTTACCAAGAATTGCCATTTCACGCTTCAGCCGAGACTTGGCTCTACTACGGTAGAACCGTATATCCTCATAAGATAGTCGGTGTTCAAGCTCATCCAACATATCCAACTGTTCCTGTGATGCTCGATTCAATTGGCTGTCAACATAGCAGTCAATATACGCGAGTCGATCATCCCTTCGTTTCTTGAAATGATCCCAAGTCCAACGATAATTCCGGTCGTGGATTTCGGACAATACAGCATTGGCAGCAAATTGAAAGTATCTTTTTGGATTCGTTCTTGGCGTAACCCCGTGTCCAGGATGAAGATGGAGATACTATATCGGTTTGGTTTTTACGTGCCTTTTTATATACCCTTTCTCATATATAGAACAATCATTTTACCTTTTGTTTCTTCAAGTAAGAATGGAACAGGTCCACCATCAAAATGGTATCACGATATTGCTCGTCGTCGATAACAAAGGATAATTCATCAAATAATAGCGTTGCATCCACTTTGGCGACATCACCAGCAAATTGTTTGCTCATTTTTATCTAGAAATATACACAAATTCTCTCGTTTAGTCATCCTTCTCTGCTGTTGCTTTTAGTGCCATTATTAAAAGATATCCCGCCGTGTAACGCAATTTACCCGTCCTGTTCCAGACACTGGTTTGAGGATATACTGGTGTTCAGAAGGAATATGTGCTTTTGTTGCAATCTAATGTTCTTGATGGGTTAGAAAGACATACCCATGGAATCCTGCCAGTACTCTCGCTGTTCTTATGAATCCTCGTAGTTTACCAATTCCTTGAATATCCTATTTGACTCTTCTTCTTCCATTTTTGCCAACGAGCGTGTGTTTGTATTCCAATAGATAGATAATGATTCCAAAGTAGCCAACTAACGACAAATGAATACGTTCCCAATTCAGTCCTGTTATCCCCCTTCTCCTATTTCTCCTCGATCATTGACAACATTTTTTGTTAACAAACCTTATGGATAGTGTTGATAGCATCGCCGATCGTCTGTGGCATCCAATTTTCGTCCGTAGAGATTGCCGACAGCTCACTTAATGTGATACCAGCCGCAAATCGTTGTGGTGCTGAGACATTATCTTCATAGCGTACATGAATATTGGTGACTGAAAACTGCAAGTTGTTCAAGATCTTTGTCGTGAGCTGCTCAGCAAACGTTTCGTTTTTGGCGTCTGATATTGGTTTCACGAGCTCACTATTCGCCACTTTACGCATTTTCTGTTGGTATTGTCGCTCGTCAAGTTCGTCGGCGGTCATCTAATGTATTATCGGATCAATTGAGCTTTTTGTTTTTTTTATTTGAAATGGTTAGAATGTATTTACCGTCGATTCACTGCGTGGTCCAGCGAGAACATAAACGTCTTTAATGTAAACCATGACCGGTTTGCCTTTAAGATTCGACCATGGTATATTCAGTGTTAATTCGCCAAGGTGCCCTGCAGAAGTTTTGTAGAATGTGTGAGACAATCCGGTGGTCTGTGTGTTGACGATATATAATATGCAACATGGTAATAATAAAAGCTAGGGTAACAGTGCAAGGAACGAGGGGGTATAGCTGCTTGAACGTAGCGTGTGCAACGCGCAGGACACACACGGGACAAGGGAAGCAAATTACCTTCCAAGACGTCGACAGGAAGATCCAGCTTGTCGAGAGCTTCACGTTTTAGCTTTAAATTGCGTAGAACCACTTCGCCTGTTTTTTTTTATATGATAACGAATGTTTGAATAAAAGGTTAAGAACGCGTAACGCTAAAAAATAAGGTGAGCCGCTATTGTTCATGTACCTGACCATATGCCGATCTGTAACTGATTGTAGTTTAGATTCGACACATATGCTCCAAGCACTCTATTTAACAATGTCGAAACCAGAGATTCCAACATTGTTGTAATAAAGGAAAAGGTAGTATACGGGTTCGAAAAAGAGAAGGAGAGAGAAAGTGCGAGACCCTCAGAAACGCTCACTTCTCGGCAATAATGTTACTCAAAAGGCGAATAATGCGATTTTGCTAATCTGTGTTTCAAACGAAAAGGTGGTGGTGTTGTCATGCTGATTAAAGCATGACATCAATCTTACTTCTCACTTTTGTTTATCTTTGGCATCTAATTACCGTCATTCCTTGAAGCTGGCATGTATAAAGAAGCCATAATGATCCATACAAGAAGATATATTTACGAGATCCTTCTTTTTTTCTTCTAGCTTGCAAAAAAAAAAAAATCATACAAAAAAGTGGGGGGACGGAAAGAATAGGGATTGCTACTATAACTACACAAAAAACGAAACGAAGCTATCGAGGATGACAAAAATGGGAGGGAGGAGGGAAGTGTTTGCTATTCTTCTTTTTTATTTTTACGACTGACGAGGTATATGCAAATCAGGGGTGTTGTCGATGACAGGATGTTGATGCTCAATATAAACATTCCAATCTTGCCAGCCTGTAGCAGGATTGGAAGCAGCAGCAGTAGTAGTTGGTGTTGACGAGGAGGTAATGAAGGACGATGGGTGATGTTGTGACGGTACTGTGTCAGCAGCAGTTTGATGATGGTGATGATGATGATGATGATGATGAGGGGTGGTCGGAGGCATGTTGAAAGCAAGTGTTGATGGATGGTGTGACGCCATGACGTATGGTTGTGGATGTTGTTGATGATGCAAAGCCGCAGCATGTTGTTGTGGTTGTGGTGGTGGTGGTGGCGGAAGTGGCGCATGCGGTGTGGCGAGCGAAAGAGGGTAGGAGTAATCATGGACACCAGGGGGAGCAGTACCATTTCGGAACGATGTTGAATGTTGGTAATGGTAGTTTATGGACAATTGCGACGTTTCAGGCTGTGGTAAGAAACAGCTTGTCGGCTGTTGTGCTATCGCGGATTCGACATCGGATCGAATGTCTGGCGTGATTCCACCGACGACACTGCAATTAATCATACGTTCAAAGAGATGGTTGGACTTTGGATACTCTTCGTCATTGTGCTGCCTCGTTGTCGTCGCGTCGATTGTTGCCGTGGCTGTCGGTATAGCTGTTGTTGTTGTTGTTGCTGCAGTCGAATGAATGGGTGGTGATGAATGGTGATGCTGGTGATGATGAAGGGTACGTAAAAGCGCAGATTGAGGGAACGGGGATGATGGTTGCGCAAGTCCTCCAGCAGCAGCAGCAGCAGCAGCAGCGGGGGCAGGTAACGATGACGACGACGAAGAATCGCATGGAAGGTTATTGATCGTAATGAGCATGTGGAGGATTTCAATGACACGCGGGACAGGGCACAAGTGTTGGTGTAACTTTAAAAGCGCAAGCGATTGTTCGAGTGTTTGCACTGCGTGTGTCGACGCACGGTCCTGCAGCGCATTGGACAGATGCACCAGCGACGCTTGAAACATGCCATAGACGAAGCACGTGGGTAAACAAAGCGACAAGAACGAGTGCTCGCGCGTGGGGACGCTGCTATGGTGACGAAGAATATCCGAGATGTTTGTGGCGGCATCAGTGCATGCTCTACGTGAGTCCGCGACAATGGATTGCAAATCAGGAAACTCGGTGGCAGACAATTGCACAAACGGGCGATGGACCAGTAACATGATTGTGTAGTAGAACACTAGCAGATGGCCTATGCAGAACACACACGCACACACACACACAGAGTAGCCAATTCATCAATTGGAAAATAATGAAACAAGGTTAAAGTTTAGTCCTAGCCTTAGCCGATTACCCGATTGGCGCACGCACTCGCAAAGAAAATTTTTGCCCAAATAAAGAAAAGAACCTATTTTACCTTTCTGAGTTGGCGGAATCACACCATGCTCCTCTTGTTCATCCAGCGACGCCTTCCAGTTCTTCAGGCGACGGTCAAACACGACCAGGATCGTGGGGTCATCCAGGCCCGCATTCGAGTTGCTGCGTTTGGCCTTGGGTGCATACAGTGCTTTCAACACACGGCCAAGGATTTCAGACAGTTTGATGAGCAGAACAAAATGGCTGTAAACAGGTTCAGGTGCGCTATTTTTGCCATTGTCGGCGCCACCACCACCACCACCACTCGCATCGGCAGTTCCCGCTGCTGCCACGACGTGATCTGTGACTTCATACATCGACGGCATGGCTGTATCGAAATCGCGGTCCAGAATTGTCAGCGGTTTTCCTGCGCGCGCACCCATCCAACGATCGAGGACATAGCAGGCGTAAAAGACTCGATGTCTGGTCTCAATTTCAGACGCGGGCAGCTTCCAATGGGTGCAAGAGCGATGCAAGCCTAAATCTTGGGCCATGCGGATGGCTGTGCCAAGCGTGAACCATTGCACAGACTCGACGTCGCCGTCGTCCATGTCCAAATACAAGGTCATGAGAAGTGCTGCTTGGACATGACACAGCCGCGAACGAAGCGAGTCACGCAGGCGTTTCATGACCTTCCTAAAGTAGAAGTCGCCGAAATCGTTTGCATGCTTGTCCTTGAAATGCTGTCCGGCAAAGCGAAAGGCAAGCGCAAGGGCCGCCTGGACAAGCGTCTGTGGGGCACGCGAGACACGGTATTGCTCGAGGAACCTTGTTTTGTTGATAATGGGGAGGAACGGATGGAGGTGTGAAAAATACCTGTTCGAATGTAACCGTAAAGGCATTAGAGTGACAGAAATTTTTGGAGCGGTTTTTTTTTTGAGTTTGTTTCTTGTGTTCTTGTGTCACACACACACACACACACACGATATGACTAGTAACAGCAGCTTACTGCTGGATGCTGCCCACAAACAGCAACAAGCAGGGCAAGAGAGAGAGAGAACAAAAAACTTACAGGCCAATCATTTTGTCCGACAATTGTTTGCTTGGCATTTTGTTCGCAGTCGGGGATGCAGACGGGTGGGAACGGTGGTCATCACTATCGAAAACCGTGGAACGCATCGATAGCCCCACGTCGAGCCGTGCGTCTGGCTTGCCAGTCTGGACTATCATCAAATCGTCTTGGCCCATCATTTGCAGCACCACATTGTCGCGGCCAGGCCATCGGATATACGGCTGTTGTTTAAACACGTCGTGGTCAACGACTTGAAGCCCTGCCGAATGGCCAGTGTACTTTATCGAGTCGTAGTCTTTCAGGTCGAGATGCGTCAGCCGTTGCTGGAGGTCGGCTGTAGGGTCGAAATCGTCGTCGTCGTCGTCGTCTTCGTCGTCGTCTGACGATGAGTCAGACGGTGCAGGTGGCGACGCAGCGTCAAGAACAGCGCTGGTGTTGGCGCCAGAGGCAATGGCCCCGTCCGGTAAGATGTCGTACTTGAAGTCGTGCTTTTCGAGTTCCTTGATACTGGCGCTGGTGAGCGATACGAGTAGCTGTTCCATCTTTTTACACCGTTTCTCGAGATTATCAACGTATCTGTCATGTTCAGAGTCTCCTTAGCAAAACAGCAGTTGTGTGCAATGGGTGGTTATCTCTTTGTTTCTATGATAGACTTACACACTGGGCGGCCCCCGTTTCTTGCGGACGGTTTGAAACTCGCACGTATAACCCCACTACAAATTGTTTATTGATATACACACAAATTGAAAAAAGTAAGCACGCATGCATGCAATGCAAGGATTGTTGTCTTTTTTTTATATGAAAACGTACGGCTCTACAGTTTGAGCAAGGCACTGAGGAGTCGGCATCGCAGCGAGACTTTCGTTTACGGCAAAAGTCGCAGCTGCGTTTAGCACGGGTGCGTTTAAGCGGAATGGATGCGCTGGAAGGCGAGGGCGACGGGGTGGGCGGATTATTCAAATGCGTATGCAAGGGATTCGATGCTGATGCGGTTGGAGAGTAATGCAAGCTATTCATTTAAACATGGAGTAGTAGATAGTTTTTTAAAGGGGAATATAAAATTTGAAAGGAAAAGCGAGAAAAAAAAAGTCTATATAAAGGTTGGCGGAATATAACAATCACAACTCTGAATGTTCGCAATCAATATGATTGGCTGAGAGTCCCGGCGCCCCATCCCACCCCCCCCCCTTCAACCGGGTGTTCGAACGTAGAAAAACAGAAAAAAACCACACACAGTAGTGGTGTGCACACAAAGATATTATTTTACTGCCGCAGCTGCTGTTGCTGTCTCAGGGTGTTAATTACGCTATATACAATAGAATAAAAGTCATGAGCATACTACTACTACTACTACTATCACTATCACTACTACTACGTCTCTTTTTTTTTTTGCTCGTGCCTGCGACACCCATACGCTACCTCAACATTTTTACATTTTCTTCACGGTACTGGTCTCGTTCGTTCAGTAACTGAGCTATCGTGTTCGCCTGATCCCTAATTTTGGCCTATCAGATTGTTGGCGTAAGGCGTCAAAAGTTCCAAATTAGTTATCAGCCAGAAACCCAACCACACACTCTGTTTCTTCGTAGTCAGATCGGTTCTCCCTATTATATTAGAGATTTACCTCATTTTCGGTATTTTCTTGGGTTGCCCATCGCAATTCCATAGCATTGCCGTTGAATTTATCGGTGAGTGCTCTACTAACTTCCTCCATCTCTGCAATCTTGGCCCGGTGTGCTTGATGCAGTTTCTCCAGATCTTTTTGCTGTGCGCTTGTTACAGTCCGTAATCGATATGAAAAGTCTTCCAACTCTTTGTCCTTCATGTCCAACAACTTTTGCTGCGTCTGGTGCAAAACTGTCAGTTCCTTTTGATGTTGTGAAACCACCGCTTGCATTTTCCGTTCCCATTCAACCTAAAGTTGTTGTTTTTTTTCACAGATAGCGTGTGTTTAATAAACATACAAATATTTATATATATACTCTGGTCCCTTAAAACAACCCAGTGTATTTACACTGGTTGTGTGAGCCTTACCTCCTTCTTTGCCATGTGTTGTTGTATATCACCGTTTCGTGCATCTTTGGCCATGCGCTCTCGAAGTCTTTCTTCGACTTCTTCGATTTCCTTGTCCTTGGCACTGATCATTTTCTCGTAAGATATTTTCATCACTCGCAATTCCTCTTCCTTGTCGCCAGACGATTGCAGACGACGCATTTCGTCGTCGACCCGCTGCATCTCCGCCTCGTTCCGTTTGGCCCGCTCGCGCTCGCTTTCCATTTGCGTCTGGACTACCTGCAGCTCATTTTGATGTTTCTGCGTGTTTGTCCTTAACTCTTCTTGCCACTCGGATTTCTCTTGCGCATGTGATTTTGTCATATTGGCAATGGTTGCTTTGGCAGACTAATTTAATTTTTTTTTGATGTTGGTAATACATTATCCAATTAGTACAATTTGTGTCAATATCGGTTAATACATCAAATTAGGAATTTGCGTCTCGTGGTGACCTTCTCTTTCTCTCTCTATCTCTCTTATTTATTACCTCGGCTGCTGAAGAGAGCTTTTCTGACCGGGCACTCATGTTTTCCAATTGTTTCTGGAGAGCTTCAATAGCATTGGCATGGTGCTCTTCGAGTCTTTGGATACTCGCTGCATGCTTCTCGGTCAAAGCTTGCATTTGCTCCTTGTGTTCGGCGGTCAACTTGCTCCATGCAGCTTCAATGTCTCGTTCTGCATTTGCCTCGGCTTCCTCACGAAGCTTTTGATACTCGGCTTCACGTCTTGCCCCAGCAGTCGTCATCTGTTCCTTGTGGCTCTGTTCCAAAGCTTCCTTTTCTTTGCCAGCCAATTCACAAAAGTCGTCATGTTGCTTGGTTACGCTTGCCAGATCAGATTCGAGCCGTTTCTTGGCAACCGTATGCTCCGCAATCAAGCTTTCAATCTGATATTCATAGTTCTTTGCAAGATCGGCCTACAGACACAGTGTGTATCAAAGTAAGTTGTGTTTGTACGTTTGAAAGTGGGATTGTTTCATAACTTGTTTCTTTTTTTCTGACAATTCCATAGCAACAACAACAACAAATACCTCAAGTTCAGCCCGCGCATTCTCAGCATCCGTTTTAGCTTTCACTTCAGCCTTTTGCAACGCTTTAGCATGTTCATCCTGCAACTGAGTAAGTGCGGCTGCATGTTCGTGTCTGAGTGCTTCCAGTTGAGCTTCAAATTCAGCTGTCGCTTGTGCCTAACATTCAAGGCGAAGAGTCAGAAGGAGTTGAACAAGAGTTATCATGAAAAAACAACGCACCTTTGCCTGGGTAGTCACCTCGTGGACAGTACCATTGGTTTCCTTTGACTTGACTTCCAGATCCGCAACAACTGCTGCGTGAGCCTCCTTCAGCTGTGCAATCTCATCACTCTGCACCTTTTCATGCTCAAGCTGAGCGTCCGAAAGCGCCTTCAGTTCCTGTGTGTGGGCCTCTTTGATCTCTTCCAGTTCTTGCGCGTGCTGGATCTTTAGAGTAGCAACGACATCCTGGCTTTCGCGGAGGGTCTAGAACACAAATGCACGGATTAGGAAAATAAAAAGTGAACGCGACCCGCATTTGGGGGTTTTTTTTTCATGTAAAAATAACTACAGCAACAAAAGAAGGTTTGAGTTACTGCTAACCCCTTTTTATAGAAATTTGTTTACCTGTGCTTCTCCTTGAGCGTCCTTGAGAGCTGTGGCGTGTTCGGCCTTGAGTTGCTTCACTGCTTCGTCGTGTTCGTTTCGGGAGGTCTCAATGACTGTGGTATGTTCTGCCCTGAGCTTCTCCAACGCTTCGTTGTGCTCTTTCTTGAGTGCCTCTAATGCTTCACCGTGCTCTGACTTGACTTTCTCCAATGCTTCGACATGTTCCTTTTGAGCAGCCTCACGCTCTTGATCACGTTGACGGGTATACTGCAACTTGAGTTCGTTCAGTTGAGAAGTGTTTGTTTCTTGGATCCGCGTGAGCTCTGCTGCATGTATTTCCTTGAGAGCCACCTAAAGTAAATGCAAAATAGTTTAATAAATCGTGAGGTTAAAATGAGGCGTCAATGTTTACCACAGCTTGGTTCCACCGACTTTTTTTTTTTTTCCTTTTATCCCTTTCCCTTGTTAGATTTACCTCAACTTCACGCTTGATTGTTTCCAAATGGCCATCACGTTCAGAGGTAAGGCTTTCAATCTCGTGTCGATGCTTTTCATTCAGCTCATGTTGCTTGTCAACTGCATCCTTGAGTTCCGTCTCGAGCTTTTCTACACGCGCACGATGATGTTCCTGGACATGTTCCATGGCCTGCTGATGACTTGAGCTTAATTGTTCAATCTTGAATTCGAGCTCGGATCGTAGCTGCGATTCAGACTGGACGAGATTGCTGCCAGCGGCTCTTGCCTCCTTTACTGCCTCTTCGTGCTTCGTTGCTAGTTCTTTTAATGCCTCTTTATGTTCCTTCAATAGCTTGTCCGTATGTTCATCCTTTTCTCGCTGTGAAAGCGATCTGAGCTCCTTGATGGCAGCTGCATGCTTTTGCTCTAGCTCAGCAAGTGTGTCGCCATGTTTGTTTTCGAGCTCGGCTATCTTGTCCGCATGATCCTTTGCGACATTGGCCTAATTTCGATCAGAGAGACAGAGCATGGTGAGAGTTTGTCCCAAAGTTCACTTTTGGACATAGTCATATTAGGGCAGTACACATTACCTCGTCACTCTGCTTCGTGGCTGCAATGCGTGCTTCGTATTCCTTGATCAAAGCTTCTTTTTCATGGGTTGCAGATTCCTTGAGAGCAGTGCACTCGTCTTGTGCCGTCTTTTTTTCTTGCTCCAGTTTATCCAGGACAGACTCAAACTCTTGCTTAGAGGACAACAAATCCTGTTCAAACTGGCGACGGCATTCAGCCTACACACATATTTTATACCCAATGTCAGTAAAAATATGGATCGTCTTTCCACCATTCAAGGGCCATCTTGTCTCTGCTCTCCACCCACCCCGCCCTCCAGACCATGGATAAACAACTACCTCAATATCACCTCGAGCAGCATCAACAGCGCTGACGCTCGTAGCCTTGCGGACCTCATCCAGCTGAGTCTCATGAGTTTCGGTGATGGCCTGCACCCTTGCATTGTGTGATTTTTGCAGAGTGGCGATCTCTGCCTAATATACATATTTGCAATGCATATGTGTTTTGCATATCCTTGTTAGCCATAAAAATGAAAAAAAAAATATAATTCCACTCGTGCATTGCTTTACCCGCAGCGATGACGTGATTTCATCGAGTTTCTGTTGATGCTGTGCATCCATCGATTCGTTTTGTGTACGCAGCTCTTCCAACTTGTTTTCGTACGAGTCAGTCAATTCTTGCCGTTGCGTGTCAAATGAAGCTGTCAATTCAGCCGCCTTGGCCTCCATGTCCTTTAAAAATGATGTAATATACAGTTAGGGGACATCCTGTATAGTAGTCAAGCCTCCAAGGTAACTTGCATGTTGTTCCCCTTACACTCAGTTTCTTGCTCAGCGCTTCATCAGCAGCCTTGTCATTCGAACCTGCAGCCCGCAATGTTTCCAATTCACTTTCGTACTTTTGTTTCATTGCTTCGATCCGCTCGGCATGTTGCTGGTTGATCTGATGGGTCAAACTGGTCAAGCGGCTTTGATGCGATTTATGCATTTCCTAAAAAACAATTCGTGGCATAAGTGATACAGTAAAGGGTCATTAAACACAGGTAAAAACCACCATGACAACACATGTTTTTTTTGTTTGTTTGCAATGTGCAGTAAAAAAAAAAGCGTACCTGGATATTGTCGCGCATTTCATCCATATCCTTCTTCAGTTTGGAAATTTCTTTTTCCTTCTCTAGGATCCGCCCATGCAATCCATCCTTTTCACTTTCCAACTTTTCACGGAGCTTCTCCATATGCTCACGAAGCTTTTCTTCGATCGCCTCCCGCTCACGTGTTAGTACAGTACGTTCCTCTTCATGCTCGCCTTGCACCTTTGCAACAGTTGCCTGTGCTTCTTCACCGGCCTTCTTCAGCTGTTCCTGGACCTCAGCCAACTCCTTTCGTAGCGCTTCAATCTCTTGTTCTTGCGTTGATGTGGTTGAATCCTCAGCAACAACAGCAGTAGTAGTAGTAGTAGTAGTAGTGGCATCACCATCATTATCATCATCAGCTGGTTTTCCTGCATCGCCAGACTCCTTGATCGTTCCTTGTTGATTCTGTTCTTGCTCAGCTGCTGCTTCGTCTGATGATGATTTTTCATGCTTTCGTTGTTGTTCCTGAAGCTCAATTTCTAGCGCGCTGAGTTTCTCCTTGAGGCCAGTTAGATCGGCTTCTTTAGAATCAAGCAACTGTTGCTTCTCCTCCAGTTCCGCCTTTAGCTCTTCGTGCTATATATAGTATTTTGTGTTGCAATCAGTAAAGATACACGCGAGAAAGAGCTTTCTTATCGATGAGATTTTGAACAGAAACTACGTTACCTTGGCCCTCAAGGCTTTCAATTCAGCCACTGCTTCTGAAGGCTTGATGCCATTCGCGGTGGTAGATGTCGTACGCGTAGCTGTGGCTGATGAAACAGGTCTACGTGCCGTTGTCGAAGTGGTGCTGCTTGTTGCTGTGGAACCGCGTCGTGCGGCAGTAGTGGGAGCAGTACCCGTAGCTGATGAGGCAATCGAGGGTCGTCGTGTGGCCGAAGCAGTAGGTGATGTGGTAGAAGACGTTGTCGTGGATCGACGGCTCAAGGTCGATGCTGTTCTGGACACCGTCGATGATGTTCTACTTGCTGCTGCTGCTGGTGACGGTGGTTTTGTTGCAGAGGATGCAGTTCGACTTAGGCTTGTCGTTCCAGCAGTTGCTCGCGTGGTACTCGTTGTACCAGCTGTTGTTGTTGTCGTCCGTCTTGCGGTCGAAGACGTGGGGCCGGT
Organism: Zychaea mexicana; assembly: GCF_025766255.1. Lineage (NCBI taxonomy): Eukaryota > Fungi > Mucoromycota > Mucoromycetes > Mucorales > Lichtheimiaceae > Zychaea > Zychaea mexicana. Next base: position 188,827 of record NW_026516700.1, read on the forward strand.
GGGTGCAGGCGTCTTGGTGGCACGGGTCGCTGCTGTAGTAGCTCCAGCAACCCCTGTACGGGTGGTGGTGGTGGTGCCAGCCCTAGTTACAGGCGTCTTGGTAGCTCTCGTCACTGGAGGACTTGCTGGAGTCGTAGGTGTAGCAGATACGCCCGCTGCCGCCAGTGAAGACACTCTGGGCTTACGAGCCGCTGTAGCTTTTCCTTCGGTCATTACTGCAATCACCCCGCACGCCATTCAGTTCTGTGTTTTTCTTTTTCTGTCGTTGCTGCTTTGCTCATATGAAAAAAAAAGAAGGGAGAAACGCTTACTTTAAACCGAAGTGAGACTCTGTGTGAGATGAGTAAACGAGAAAAAAAATGAAATAAAAGGAAAGCTGCCCACACACAACTTTTTTTTATAAAAGCGAGAAAAAAAAAAGAGTTTGCGGCATCTTGACGGAGCTAATCCAATTTATGTGCCGCAACCGTGTTTAGCTTATACATTACGCGAACGCTTTTGCATTTCTGATAGGAAGATCGTCTGCCCTATCTGTCCCGCCACTACCATCCACCCGGAGCCACCACCTCAGTCAGCAAGTATTAGTTCATTGCATTTTGTGGAAATTTAAAGCGTGAAGATACTAAACAAAAAAACGAACGATGGATAGAGTGGATCATTCGATTTAAACCAAGCTGTTCCTGCATGGCAAATGTTCATAAAAGAAAAAAGCCGACGATTTGATCGGCCTTTCTTTTTTTTTGTGTGCGGGGCAAATTAGGTACAGGACCCTGGCAACATTTGAAGAAGCCATTTCTCTCTAATGCAATAATCACTAGTAGCTGCTAGGTAGGCTATCACTGCTCTCTTTTGTTCCCATGCAACCAAAGCGCATGAATATCCATAGCAATGAACACCATACGCTATGAAGCTGGTTTTCGTCTTATCCGGTGTCTCAATTTGTGTCCAGCATCATTAATGACTATTACTTGCTGCTACTGAGCTTCCCTTATAAGAGATATTCAGCGATCGATTTTGCGCATGCACATTTTTGCTGCAGCTATCACGGAGGAGGCGTTTCAAAATGCTGCAGCAACTGACGCCAACAAATGTCACCCAAATAAAACAGATGCGACGCTCGTTACAAATAACAAGGACAGGGTGAGAGAGAGAGGTGCCAACAGTAATAGGAAAGCTTACGCAAGCTCTTTGACCATATATGGCGCGAATGCGACCGTACTGAGGAGCAGTCCCTGATACGAGAACAATAGCTTGAAATTATCAGAAGATGCTCTCAAGACTTTTGTAGCCTGATATTTCATGCATTCTCTTAAAGAGAGTTATAGTGGACAAATAACAGAATTGTCCTTGAGGGGAAAGTTACATAATAGAAGAGCAGTGGGTTATTATTCTATACGCCACGTTGCCTGTTATTTCAAATAAGCGCAACGATAACCCGTTGCAAGAAAGTTGCACCCTGGACATACTGTCTACATTAACAGCAGCAGTAAATGTTTGCTTCATAAGCAAAGTCAAAGGCCGTCTGGAAGGTGTCAAGCTGTTGCCTAGTAGTCAGTTTTAAGAAGGGGGAAGGAGAAAAAACCCAGCAGCTAGAATTCGCTTTTCTTCGGCTCCAGACACACAGACACACACACACAGAGCATCAACACAGCATGGGTAAAAAGAAAGCAGCTTCGCGATCGCAAAAACAAGAACACCAATACCAGAAGCCTGTACCACCCAGTGGCCCACTGATTAATCGTATACCCTCACAAACTACCGGCGATGATGACAACATACCCGAAGATGAAAAGCTTCGCATCTTGAGCCAGACGGGCTTGATGCAACAAGTCAAAAAACGCGAAGCCGAAATAGCAGCGGGACAAGCAGCAAGCCAGATGAACACGTCAGTATATGTTTGGCAAGCTCTGTTCATGAGCATTCCATTTGGGTTCTTGCTCGGTGCCTTTGATGTCACTGTCAGAGTGCAATACAGCGAACCTTGGAGCCATCAAGAATGGGCTATACGCGCATTGAAATCAGTACCAGGTATATATGCTTTATACAAAACACCCAATCTGGTAGCAAAGACGGATGATAACTTGACATATCAATCAACCAAATCTACATAGCTCTTTTCCCACTTATCTATTTGACGAATCGACACAGACAAAAAAAGCTTGTCCAGTCCATCATGGCAGTTGGATCGGCGTTGGTGGGAGCGTTTCTGTTGTATACCCTTCGACGGACACCTTCGCTTGGTCAAATGTCGAGAGCACCCGGGTTGGCCACGATATGGATTTACTTTGTAGTTCAGTTGGATCTGTTACCAGCTGTAGCGACTCTTGCACTAGTTGGGTTTTATTGGTACTTTGGATTAAAAACAGACTGAGGAAAATGAAAACGAAAAAGATGATGATTGGGAAGTTGATGTGCAGATGATATAAAGACAGGAAGTTAACAAGGGGAAAAAAGGAGGAGTAGGACGCAAACAAGATAGGGAACGGGTGGATTACCGATGTGAATTATATATAAGTGGGGGCGATGTTGTGTTGTGGCATTATTTACTTTCGCTGGTAGAAGCGAACATAATATGCAGTGCCAATGGCAGCTGCTGCTACGGAAAGCGCAATGGCAGGCGACCAGCGTGCCAATGTGCTACCTGCAGATTTCTTTTCACTGCCAAGGGTAGGCACCAGCTTGTCTTGTTCAGACAACTGCTGGATTTCATCAAACACTGCAATGTTGACTTCGAAGGATCGAATGGCTTCGGTCACGATCAGATCTGGAAAAAGATTACAAACATCCCGTGTTTCGCAGTTAGCAACTTTCTCTCTTTTAGAGTCACTACACACAGTCTATTGGTTTTTTTTACCTCTTGTTCGCTTATCAACAGGAGCTCTGTTCAAACGCTCACGATATTCATTCTTAAAAGCGCTCTGATTGCCAATGTTTGCAAAGTCATAAAAGTGAAGACCCTCGTCGCTATCCCAATCACCATCACCTTCCGACAAACCGAGAATGTGCTTCTTTAACCTTTTGGCCAGAATTTGTCCGCCGCTCAAATCACCAAGGTAACGCGAGTAGCTGTGTGCCACGAGCAATGCTGGGTTCACTTCACATGCGAGTTCCATCGCTTCCACGTATTCCTTGACAGCTGGTGTCATTGTAGCAGGATCTGTGACCTGCGATACCTTGTCCTTGCCGTAATAGAACTCGAGATCTTGAAATGAGGAGGAGAACCAAGTGCTTGTGGTGAGTATATTTTTTTTGAACGTGGACACTAATTTCGGTGTATGTGATAAAAACTATATATACCTTGCAAAAGAGCATGGACTCGGTTCAACTCAACAGGGAAATAGATCGTCTTGATGGCCAGGTTGTCCTTGTGCTTTTCCAGTAAGGACTCCATAGACTTGTACACGAAATAGAGCGATGTAATGTAACGGCCATATTCGTCGCGGTTGATTTCACCCTTCAGGAAGCGCCTAAAGAAATCGTAAATGTATGAATAAAAAAAAACCTTAATTGATATCTGATCATTGATGATCTGATAAGAGTTTCCTACTCTAGTCTAATACTCCTCTCTAGATCCCCCCCACCCACACGCATACACACATGCGACACTCTTCATCTCTTCCTCTCACTTGTGTAGAAACATACTTTGTGAAAACGCTGTTCTCTGCAGCCTTGTGGGCAGCCATGGTTCCTTCACGCATAGCGGCAGCCAATTGAGGGTCTTCCATGATTTCGCTCTCGACGTCTTTCTTCAATGGTGCTGGAGCAGGAGTAGTAGGCTCAGCAGATGTTACAGCGGCTTCATCACCGGTTGAGGCGACTTTGCCCATTGCGGTATCAGAGACAATCTGGTTAAGCATTTGAACGAGGATGGCGCCTTCAGGGGACTCGGCAGTTGCTACAAAAAAAAGTCATTTGATCAAGTCAAAGCAGCAAATCGGTTTGAGTAACTGTCATGTGGTTGTAAAATGTTGCCTACTTACTTTGCATGTCGATGTTAGGATGTTCCTTTGGCATATTGGAAAACAATGATCGGATTTCTTCCTTGTTCTTGTTGGAGAAAGGACAACCTATAATAATAATAATAATAATAATAATAACCAGTGATCAAAATGTAAGTCTTTGTTTTTTTGTTCCTGGGATCTAGAAATGAACAATAGATAATGCTAACCTTCTTGGAAAGCAGGGCTAGAGGGAGGAAGAAGAAGGAAAGAAGGCGTGAGCCAAAAGTTTATTAGCGTTATATAGTCTTTCGTATCTTGATGCGTTTTTGTGCGGACTTTTCAGGATACACAAACGAACAAACGGGCCCTTTCCGTGGTTATGTGCGGGAGGAGGAAAGGCCGGGAAGAGAGGAGGTCTTGCGCTTACCATTTCGAAAGTTCGCCGAATCCGCTAATGACATGATTATCAACCTTGGCATAAGGACAGCCAGCAGCAAATGCAGGACATTGGCTTCGAAGCTCTTCGGTGTTTGCCAAATGATCAAGGCCAGGATGAGGGAACGAAGGTGGTGTAATGGTAGTTTCAGTCATTTTTGCGATAATTACAGAAATCAGGAACCGGGTTTAAAACAGTAAAAGATGAAAAGAACAAATAATCAACATGACACCTCATTCAATCATACGTTTGCTCAGCTGAGTTTCATTTGCGCGCTTCGCCGGGTGAAGAACATTGACATTATTTCCTATGTTTCTGTCGTCCCATTGTTCTTGATCACACACGTTATACGTTTTTCTCATGCTTAATGTACCAGACATAGCAGGTCAAAACACTGATGATGAGACGAAGTAAAACTGCAAGGTGTACAGCTGCATAGAAGAGTTATCAGTAATAATCTTTGGTCAAGACTCTCAATTTCATATCATTCACTTATACAATGTTTCTTCGTTTTGGTGCAAAGAGTAAAGGTGCCATCTGTATATGATAACCGGCAAACAGCATTTCCTACAAGTATGTATGTAGTACCAGCACATCTCAACGTCGGGACAGTAACGAATTCCATTTCGTTGCTGGGAATTAAACCTTGCCTTTTAGCCACTTCTTAACAACAACCAACAGTATGGTACCTGTTCTTCCATCATTTTTGTTAACGGAGCTAATAATAACGACAACTGACAGAGCATGCTTACTTTGTTATATTAAATGACATCGTCTAATTTATGTGTGAAGAAAAAAATTACATACAAACTTTACTGCATACACGGGAAAAGGTCGCAGAAAAGCCAAGTTACTATAGCTTCACAGCTACCATACGTTGGCGTCCCAGAAAAGAGCCATAAACATCTCACTGGATTGATTAGCATCATCGCACCTGGTGACTAGCATTTGTAAGAATGCCTCTTGCAAAATACCTACTATCGGCCAGTATGTTGGTATCAGCGCGTACTATAAATCACGAGCAAATCGAAAAAAAGTTTCGTATCATTGTTAATCAAAAAAGCGGCGCAACAATGTGCCCTCATGCTCATGCGTCGTACAATTAGCGCTTTAATGGGTTGACCGTGCATATCTCCGTTTCCGATCTGATAATAGCCAAAAAAAAAAAAAGTCAGCATCTATACTATGTGTAAACGGATTCTTGTGTTCCCGTATCGAGGTTTCCAGCAAAAGAAGAGACATGTATACGGTGCGCTCACCGTGGTTGGATGAGATATGAAAATACATGGATGTTATGCTCGTAGTTGTTTAATAATAGCTGCAGTTACTCTATGATAAGCAAACGCATATTTAAAATACTTTAAAGGTTCTATCGACAAAAGTATTAGTTGTGATACGTTTCTCTGTTCTATGGAGGAGTGATCATGAACTTCATATGTCTTGGAGGCCATTTCAATACTACGAAGAATGTATATGCTCTTTGTACCAGAGCGAGAAGCAAATATTAACGAGCTTGCAGTTTTGATTCCTGTCATCGGTATCGAGAAGATTTCAAACGGCTTGGCGAGAAAATGGTTGAAGTGAGTGAAGAGATTGTTGAAGTGTGGATCTCCCAAATACCAATCCTGTTTGTACTGGTACGTGCTAGATTATATCTTCCTCTTATAGTTCAAGAGCGTGTTTTTTGTACACTACTACAGTCATACCAACAGGCCAATTGGTAGAACTTTCCCATGCAAACCATTACATGTTGTATGTCTGTAGCACACTTCATCACGGCATTCGCGGAAATAAACACATTTGCCCTTCAAGCAGCAGCGGGCAAGCCTACTCCATTATATAATGCACATATCATACACGTGCTACAATGGCATTATTTAAAGAATCTGCAGGCCGGGATTATCATTAGGCAGAACAAACACACGCCGAGATAATGGAACTACAGTAGCTCGCCGTCTGCTGATAGACGATTGCATCGATTTTGGTTTCTTACTTACAGCAACCATTCTCACACGAAAATTGATCCAAACCTTTTTAATCATCGCATGTGGAGCGTAATCAAGACAAGGCTCGGAATGATGTGTGCAATGATCGATGGCTTTACTGGTTTGCTTGTTGTATGATATCAGTGCTAGTAGGGGCCTATAAGGGCAAAACCTTCTGGTATGCAACTCGTTACAGTTGTACCCCGGTTTTTGCAACCGAGGGTTTTCCGATATTTTTTTTTGCAAAAAGTAAGGATTTGTGCAAGTAACGGGGTAAACAATTCTGCTTCAAGTAGACACTGGATAAGTCATCCTATTAACACTAGCCCATTGTTTATCTGTCAGAGATGATGTACGATACGTTCTTTGGGAATATTCATACAGCTCTAAATGTTACTACTTGCATATTTAAGACCGTTCTTTTATTAAGCTGTCTAGTGGTTTGATAATTATTAGCTCTTTTAAGCATGACAAAATCGCTCCACAAGCTCACATCCAAGCAATAGGATCGAACCTACGACGAGCACTTGAGCGGGCGGTGGACCAAAGCGCCGATTTGCCTATTCCAAGGCCAACGTCGAAGGAAAAACAGGTTGCAATTGCAGGAGTTCTGAGCTTTTTGGATAATATCGATAACTACGACTTAAAGAAGTCTTTGCGTAGGATTCAAGAGAGTCTCAGGCAGCAATCATTCTCCCGACAATCATCCCTTGATGACTTGTTTGATATGTAGTTGAAAGCTCATTTGAGCAAACATTTTATTTCTATATCTATATGTAGTGTGTTCACTTTTTCTTATATCTTCATCATTCCTTTTGTGGATTCAACCCAATCAGTGCTATATATGTGTCCCCATTCTACTGGCTCAACTACCAAATAATAATTTTTATTTCGACAATACTGTAAATACATCTTCATATTTACATATTTATCTTGCAGTAACCGCATCATTTTATTCCTCATAATCCGCAACAGATGCTTCTTTCAGTTGATATTGCAAAAATTGAAGCTGTTTTTACCCCGATAATGTGCAAATCGTATAAACTCATTTGCAAGCTGCAAATTTGCGAAACTACTAAGTTTTTTTTTGGATTTTTCAAAAAAAAGTTGCAGATATACGAGGAATTGCAAATCCAGGGGTTGCAAAAACCGGGGTACAACTGTAGTGAATGCGAGGCAATACTGATACGGATGGCCAGCGCGTGTGGAAAGGCACCAGACGTCGAGGTTAAGCATTCCGGGAACCAATTGTTCGGTTACATTTCAAAGGATGCACAATAGCCGGTGGTACGCGTTGTTCGGATCTTGCTTTCATTTGATCGATTCCTGTCACCGCTTGTTGAGTTCGGCAAACTCGGAAGCAATTGCCTTTTGTATATCAGCTTCGCTGTGATACACAGAGGCGCAGTAATCTACCTTCATTTCCTAGTAGGTATCTCGTGCAAATTGGTGTAAATGACACGGCGAAATGCTAAGCTGGACGTTATTGTTGCCACCATCCCTGTAGACGATGTCATCCGTTTCTTGTCTCGTCCTATGCTAAGTTGTACAAAGCAAGGCGGATATTGATAAGGTGAACTTTTGACTGCGTCTTCCTTTTCTTTGATGACATCAGAGAAAGCAGACGGCATTGTGCTGCTTTTGAGCTGCGGTACAGACATCACCTTTTCTTAACCCGAACGTAAAGGCATATTGAATATTGGTCCTTCCTACTTAAGATATATCTTGTTAGTAAAGGTTTCTGAAGAGAATTCTGGACTGTTTGATGTAGTTGCTTCCAAATTTGTTATCCTGTTTCTATTCATGTGTTGCGTATAGTTAATAATTATTTAACCATAGCCAATTCAAAAAACTCCCCGAGTGATGTAACTGCGGCAGAAGCTGGTTATTTGTTTAGGTTGAGGGTAAGAATATAATCCGCAGCAACAACAAAAACAACAACAAGAAAATCCTGCACGAAAAAAGCGTTTTTCTTCTCTTCTTTTCTTTTCTCAACAAACAAAAACTAATCGAATGTCGTCAACAATCGAACCCTTTGAGATCCCATCAATACCCGCTGAAAGACTCGCTTTGCTCAAACAGAAACTCCAGAATGCCGAGTATCCCAACGAGCTGGAGAAGGATGTTGGATGGGAGTATGGTGCGCCACGATGGGCTGTCGAACCACTTGTGAAAGCATGGCTCAATGATTATGACTGGGAGAAGGCGCGTGCCGAAATGAATAGTTGGCACCATTATCATGCTACGATTCAAGGTTTGCACGTTCATTTCATTCACGAGCCCTCTACCGTGCCGAATGCTATCCCTCTTCTTTTAATGAATGGCTGGCCATCAACGTTTTATGAATATCACAAAATAATCGAGTCGCTTCGAAACGGCGCTAACGGTGGTCAGGTAATACACGTATAAACATCCACAAGGAGCAGAACTACACAGAAAAAAAAGAAAGCCAAAACCAAAACATCCATAATATCATAACCATTTACAATGCGATAAATAGGCTTTTCATGTCGTTATTCCAAGCTTACCGGGTTATGGTTTCTCAGAAGCACCCAAGGTACCAGGCTATGGTGTCGCAAAGAATGGCGAAATGATGGATGAACTGATGGCCACCCTTGGCTATACTCAATATAGTAATGTCCTTTGTATTATTATCATTGATGTATTCTCTACATACGTCATCCCATCTAATTCGCACACTAACTTCATACTGTAAAAGTGCTGGCGGGTTCTGACTGGGGATCTAACATTGGCAACTGGATGGCTAGAAACTGCTCGGACCGCTGCAAGGGATTTCATAGCGTTATGCCGCTTTGTTTACCACCCTCACCAACAAACACGCTATCGCTTTTATGGACGCACCCGCTTCACGTAATCAAGTTTTATGCAAGCATAATATTGGGCATCGAAGCCGTATATGGCAATGGGTTTGAAGCCGAAGAACTGGCATTTGCCAATGTGCAAAGCGATCCTGAATCAGGTTACCGTGCTATCCATGGCACCCGTCCTTATTCATTAGCGTATGGCCTAGCTGATAGCCCTGTAGGTCTCTTGGGTATGTTAAAATCTGTATTATACTACCGCTGTTGGTTAATGTTGTAAAACTGCATATTCTAACTTGTCACCCCTAACTCATTTTGCTAACATAGCATGGATGCTTGAAAAGTTTCATAATTGGACTGATCATGGCGGTATACATGACACCGAGTCGTTACCAGATACCATTTCTGTTGATGAATTCTTGACGATGGTGACCATTTATTGGCTGACAAATTCCATGTCTTCATCCATACGTATATACTATGAGGCCTTCCACGAGGATGAGACCATGTCAACTTGCACGGGTCGCGTCAATATCCCTACTGCGATCATTCAATTTCCTGCTGAGCTTGCAAAGGTACATATAGCTATTAGTATTAAATCATTCCCAAATGCACCACGATCTTTGTGCTAATGGGTCAATTCTTTTCATGTGCTAAAACACAGTTTCCCAGAGACTGGGTGGAAACGAGTGTAAACTTACAACAGTATAATGAACCGGATGTGGTAACAACTTGTGCTTTTTCTTATACTTCATTCATTATACATATATGGAATCCTGACGACTGGATCGTGTGTTTTCTGTAGGGAGGCCACTTTCCGGCCTTGGAGACAGATCAATTACTATTGGATGATCTTCAGCGCTTTGGGAAACTGTTAAGAACCGAAAAGTGGATCAACTGATATGCATGGTGAACTATCATAATACTTGCTTGTATACCTGCTCAATGGGCACGCATCGACCAAATTATATCATATCATTGTACGCAATGAGCTTAACTATTGCCAATATATCTTCAAAAAATCGTGATTTGTTATTTCGCTCAATTATAATGATACGGGAGTGTAGGAACGAAGGGATTGAATAGAGCTCCTTATCCAAACTCACATTGTTATTTCTATTACCCACTACCACCGAGCCGGTTATTCATATCATAATATAACCTTTAATCCACAACAATGCGAGCTTCCAATTCAGCAAATTCCTCAAAGAAGACCTGGATGGAATATTATCGACGAATTAGCTCTTGAATCCGAGATCTTTAAATCTATTTGATAACATCCAGCAAAACAAAAAGAAGGTAATACCTGCAACAGATCGATTCCGTGCTTGACATCGTCGGTACCACCGACTTCACGGATCGAATGCATGCTGAGTTGAGGGTTACCCACATCTATCGAACCGCGACAACCAGCAAAAGCATAGTCAATATCAAGATACGTATATCCAACCCATTGATTGTCTGACTTACCAACTGTGCGAAGTCCAAGCTTTGCACTAAGCATTGGGCCAATTGTCGAGCCACAAGGGCTATCATTACGAACAACAAATTCCTTTTAAACCAATATATTTATCAGCTCCTGGTATCACTTTGGCCACAGTAGCCAACGCAAAGACAAAAACCTACCTGAATGGGGATCACATGCTTCTTTGCCAGCTCTTTCAAGACCAAACTGGTGACTGCAGTCGTAGCATATCTCTATTGTATTGTTGTCAACATCTCTTGTGCGAGCCATTTTCACAGTTCTATGAGCATAGTTACCTGGTTTGCGTTGATCTTAATAACAGTACCCTTGTGCATGTGTGGTCGGTGGTTTTCTTCGTGTTTTTCGGGGTAGTTGGGATGAATGGCATGTGCCATATCTGCACTGATGAGGATACTCTTGTGCATGGCCTCTTCAAAGGCAGTGGGCGATACGTTTTCGCCAGATAACAGTTCAGTGTTGGCCAAGCGCTGCAAGGTGGTTGGCAAAAGATTCGAGTCAGCACCGTGGGCGGTGGTGCTGCCAATTTCTTCATTGTCAAAGCAAACGGTCACACGGACGTTGGTATCGTTCTCAATGTTCTTGGATTGCAGCAATGCTCGGATAGCGCAGTAGCTCATTTCTTGGTTGTCAAGACGAGGTGAGAAAATGAACTCGTTGCATACGCCACCAATTGTTGAGCCCTGTATATTCATACCCAGAGTGATTAGCAAAACATCAAGTACTGTTCTCTCTCTCTACTACTATCTAGCTGTTTAATTACTTGAGTATCGTACAGAGCCAACTCGAAATCGCGAATTTGGCTTGCTATAAAAGATAGCAGACGTCAGTAAAAAGACAGATAGGTCAACCATGACACAGTTATTCTAACCACAATATAAAGATAATACTACTAACGTTTGACGCCCATTTCGTCGGCAAGTACACGAATCAACAAGGGGTGGTGGCCTTCTTCTGCTTCAATATGTTCGTCACTTTCAGTCTTGTTCAACTCTCTAACCGATGAAAAAATTTGAGTTTCAAGTATGCATATAAAAGAAAGAGGGTATATCTAATTGTATAAATGGAAAAAAGGAATGTCATGTACGCTTTGGTGGCAGTAGCAAGAATGGGTGCAAGCTGGACTTCTTTGTTGAACGTGAACTACGGATAGTAAATGTGTTCAGTTCATTAAATAGAATTTACTTTCATTTTCTTATTTGCCAGCACATTAATATACTTACACTGTCGTTGGCATTACGATCCAAGTGGATTGCAAGTGTGGGAATACGCAAAAGAGGTCTAGGCACCCCAAAGTACATTAACCAAACAATGTACCTTCTCTATTCCACTAACTCAAAAAATTCATCCTTTTACCTACCTGTCCACTTTTACCAATGTGTGACGATATTTGCCATCGTTGTCTTCGATCATGACGCGTCCAGCAACGCTCAAATCACGGTCAAACCATGTGTGCCTAATCCGCAACCCCCATATTTGTTAGGTATCCGAGTTGTTTATCACGATTCTTGTGTCCCTTACCAGATACCACCGCCGTAAAGCTGGACGCCAACTTCCAGATAACTACTCTTTTCCTTTTTGGAGATAGGCTTGACCTGATGTGCATAGTATCATAAGTAAACTTTTCGATTCAACAAGAAGCTTCTTTCCTTTCATGTAATTTTTACCTTTAAGCAAGGAGAATCAGTATGCGCGCCCACAATAGAAAATCCGTTACCAGGAATGTATTTGCCACCGACAACAAAAGCAACGATCGACGAGCCGTTTCGAGTAAAATAGTATTTGCCATTGCGTTCTATAGCACCATTCCAGTTGTCACGTTCCTTGATCTCTTTGAAACCTGCCTATATTTACCCCCAACTCCGTACGTAAGGACCAACTTTTGTCTGTTCTATTATTCATATTTGCCAAAAATGTGTGTATACCTGTTTCAGCAGCTCAGCAGCTTCATGAGTGCAGTGGAAGGGCGATGGCGACTTGTTGACGAAATCCACAAAGTCGCGTGCTGGATGTAACATTGTTCTAATACTTTAAAACACATGCATAAAATTCGAGAAGTCTGAACAAAAAGTTGAGGGTGACATACCTTCTTGAGGAATAGAAGGATTGAACTATACAATTCAATTCCGAGAAAAGCTAACTTAGTATATTACACTTTTATAGCAGCAATAATCGTTTAATGGGTTACCATGATTCTTCTGGAAATGTACGTGAGAGACTAAATAAAAAAAGAAGAAGCTTGCGTGTGTAGTATGTATGCGCGAAAATAGACGGGCGAAAGTTTTTCCTGACGGAATTGACGGTCATTCCGCTGTCAGGTGGGACAGGCTGAACCTGATTACAAAAAAGAGTAAAAGTTGCCTAAAACGAGGGTCAGCCTTCATTTGACGTTGATAGACGTTTAACCATTACACCCGAGAAGATTGGTCACTATCAATCTATTCAAGAGCTCTCAGAAACGTATCTCAATAGTGGGATTCCCAGTGTATAAAAAAAGGAAGGGTGGCAGTATTAATACGTGAGTAGAGACCGCGAGAAAAATTGAACAACTTTATTCTTCTTTGTAAAGATAGCCAGGTAAGAAAAAGAAAGGTTAATACTGCTACTGCTGCTAAGGAGAAGGGGAACCATGACAGCCACAACTGCTGCTGCTATCGCTACTTTAAGTATTCCATCGTCTTCAAAAATTTGCCAAATCGTTGCACCTCATCCACCAGCAAAGCTCCACACTCCAAGGCCGGAAAATGACCTCCCTAAAGATAGCAGAGAGTGAGAAAGAGAATACCATAGTGAAGCAAAAGCATATATGTACATACCATGTCGAGTTCGTTGTATTGCTGCAAATTGAAGTTTGCTTCAAGCCATTCGCGAGGGACCTACATAGTAAGATTCAGTCACCGTGCTGTCAGCTTGTTTGTTTCATGACAATCGCACCATATTTTATCAAGTAATACCTTGCTTAGATCAGCAGGGAAGCAGGACACTGCACTCGGGATGTTGACGTAAAGCGGGAACACCGCCTTCACTCCTGCATCATTGAAGGTTTCATAGTAGAAACGGATCGACGAGGAAATTGAATTTGTCAGCCAGAAGAGGGTGGCTTGAGTGAGGAACTCGTCGGTGGTGATGGTGTCTGGCAACACGACACTGTCATCTTTGTTTTCCGGATATGACCAATTGTGGTACTTTTCGAGTAGCCAAGCTAGGTATTTTTTGTGTCAGTTAGTGGGAAAAATGATGAATTTCTATAACAATTACTAATGATAAATGGGGTTATGATGCACTTACCCAAAAGGCCCACTGGACTGTCAGTCAAACCATATGCTAGAGTGTACGGTCGTGTACTCTGGATGGCACAGTAACCAAGCTCAGGATCATTTTCAACGTCGACAAACGATCGACCCTTGATTTTGGAAGTACCACGACCATAGACTGTGTCCATACCGAGAGCGATGCTAGCCATAAACTTTGCCACCTTGAGTGGGTGGGACCATAGAAAACCGTGCGTTGGGATGGGTGGCATACATCAGGACGTGGCCGTGTGGAATCCCTTGCACTGCTGAGGATGCTTGACAGCGAGCCATTTGCCGACCATGGTGCCAAAGTCGGATCCGTGAACCACTTGAACAGATAGAGGTATATATTTATTCAGCATATGCTCTTGGTATTGCATCGAAAAAGAAACGGTCGTATTCACTGTAATCATCGTAACCGAGTACTGATGTCATGAGCTGTGAAAGATTTCACCGCTCTTTGAGCCACCGTGGCCGGGAAGTTTGGGTGCTTCTGAAAAGCCAAATCCAGCATGGCTTGCAATCACCACATGGAAAGCCTACGGTATGCGCGCCTTTGTTTCGTATCATCAAAGCTTTTCTTTTTTAAGAGTTTTTGTTTTTCTTCCTACTTACATGACCGCCATTAGCACCGTCTCGAAGAGAATCGATCACCTTGTGATATTCGTAAAAGCTTGACGGCCAGCCGTTCAGCATGAGGAGAGGAACAGCATCAAGGTTGCTCGAACGTTCATGGATAAAGTGCTCCCGTAAATTTTGGATTTCCACGCGGTAGTGGTGCCACTTGTTCATTTCGGCACGCGCCTTCTCCCAGTCATAGTCATTGAGCCATGCTTCCACTAGTGGTTTGACAACCCATCGTGGCGCACCATACTCCCATCCAACCTCCTTTCCAAGCTCATTGGGATACTTGGCATTTTGGAGTTTCTGTTTGAGCAAAGCGAGTCTTTCAGCGGGTATTGATGGGATCTCAAAGGGTTCGATTGTTGATGACATCTAATTATTTCTGTTTGTTGAAACAAGAAAAGAAGAGAAGAAAACGCTTTTCCATGTTGTTGTTGTTGCTGCGGATTATAATCTTACCCTCAACCTATACAAACAATGAACTATTTTAAACTTCTGTCGCAGTTACATCGCCGGTGAGTTTTTCTTTTTTTTTTCTTTTTGAATTGGCTATGTTGAAGAATTATCGACTATACGCTGCCCATGTGTAAAATTACGGTCAGCGAAAGCAACTACATAAAACAGTCCAGGATTTCCTTCAGAAGCCTGTACTACAAAAGACATATGTACATAGAAAGAACCTATATTCAATATGCCTTTACCAATCCCAGCTAACCACTATTGAATAAAACCTTTTACTCGGATGATTCACCTTACGTGAACAGGACAATAAACCTATCAAGTATCAACAGGTACATCGGCCATTACATCAGCTAACGCCGGTTTCAAAGATGTGCCCGATTAACATAGCGACTTCAATAGAAGTTCTGATACGTCTGTCTATCACATAGTTTATCCACTAGTATTAGGATGAATTGATATCGTCGTCGCGCAAGAAAGTGTTGCTACCTTTAAACAAAACCGTTTGCAAGTAAGTATATAATTTTAGCTAGGAAAAAACAACATTAAGACAACTCCTCTGACCAGTGTTTCTCATTGCATTTCTCTATAATGCAGTGATGTTCTTAGCTCGAAGCGAGGATGCCTTCGAAAAAGACAAGCAACGTAAATTACATCTTCATAAAATGCATACTAAGGGTATAAGGAGTAATGCATGTACGTTTATTTACACTGTTTATCATAGATCTTTACATGACGGACAGCATCGAGAAGGAGGAGCAACAGAAGGGTTACGAATATCAAGCAATCGAAGAGCCGGACGTTGACTTAGACGTGGATGTGGCGGTAAAAAAAACGACGTCAGAGCGTCATGGTAACAGAAAGAAATTTCTCCACGATGTACAAGAGAGCAGTGACGATGACAAACCTTTGAGAAAAGAAGAGCCGTGTAGTAAAGGTGTAGTAGTGATAAGGTTTAGTGTGGAAGTTCGCAAAAGAATAAAACGTAGTTCATGTGAGAAGGTCTTTGTGAGTTATAAGCGATGCGCTTAATAATATGGGTCGATTTGGGTTACTTCTGGTTTTTTGCTAGTAATGAAGGCACGTGAATATCAGTAGATCCTTGTGAAAGCTGTTTTTAGTGAATCTGGGCGAAATTGCTAAACACTTACCGTGGTGATACTCTACAAGTACTGGCTTAGCAGCGTCGATAATGTTCAAGCGGAACGGGAAGCATGCGAGATCCATCCTAGCACTACTGGTGTATTCAATTTTGATTCAAACGTGGCAAGGTCTCTTGGCGTTGTCACACTATGATACTTGGCTTTTTTCTAACCAAATCTACGCATGACAGCCTATGATCTTTACAAAAATGGCGTCACTACTATTGTGCTCAATGTAAGTTTCTATATTTTATCTATGCCATATCCATCTTTTTGCAGTATCATAACCCCATGAAAAACTGCTACTGCAAGAAACGGGTCTACTGTAATTACTACTTAATGCTATGACGAGAAAGAGGTAGAAATAAGAACATGGACCAACAAAGGAACGATTCTTTGGATGGATCAGAATAGTAACTATGACATTAAGTACTTTATTTAAAGATTATGATATAAGAGATGCTAACTATGGATGGATGATCATATTTAAAGTTGTTTACATGTTCGTGGTATTTGATGATGGAAATTGTCAGTTGCAATGCACCATGCAGAAACGCTTTCTGTGGAATTTGTCCATGATTGTATCCATGAAGGGTGTACCATTTGTATCTCAATGATTTTGTTCCCAGAAATCTGCGTCAACAAGCGTTGTGATCTCCAGCGTATGGTAAATGTCATAGAAACGGCTGATATTTTCTGTAAATTTGGAAATTTCCTTAATGCATGTAGGCAGCTCAAACGAGTGTAGTTCTGCCATCGTGTACGTGCCGTCAGCGATTAGTGTCGAGCTATAGAATGTAATAACAGGCCCTACATTACATAAATAAAGAGATTTGATGAATAATGAGCTAAAAGCGTGCGTTATATCTTGCTCAGCAATTTCACCCTTACACTTAACCAACTGCTTGAAAGGTTACTATTAATTTGGCTCGCGAAAAATCAATCGCGTCCTTGGCAAAACGTGACAATCTCATAAGGTCGATAGCACTAAGACGGTCCATGGCTGTATCGGGTTTAACTTCGCCAAACAAGCATGAATGACAAAATGCCAGTGAATTGATATCGCTCGGTATTGAATCTGGGTGCACAATCCTTTTTGTTCGACATGCTCATTCAACGGCATTGCAGGATGTGCAGTACCAAATTGGCTATAAATTTACAATAGTTTTTGATATATCTAATAAATTGCTTGCTGCTATATTAAATTATATCATCCATTTTGATATTTTATCAATTTTATGACATCATGTGACCAAAATCATGTATTCAATGATTATAAAAATTGAAAATCCATAATATAAACAAAGAACGACCCAATGGATACAACAAACTATACACCACTGATTACAAATGAAGTAAACTCAATTATTGCAAATTATTAGCAATTCCTAGAATGGAATTGGCCTACTGTATATAATAAATATAAACATAGAACTGATTTGAAACATATTAAATTCATAGAAAAAATCAAGGATGAATTGTTACGTAAATTAGGTTATGTTGCTGTATTTTATTTTCTAGTAGTTTTATATACAAACAAGAAATATCCTGGACCCTACTTTGAAATTAAAAAAGGATTGTTTTTATTATATCATTTAGTCTCTAGAGTATATGGTGAAGAATTTGAAAAATACTTACTACATAGCACATTTCATACATTTTATAAAAAGTTTTGGATGGATGAGGACAACTACAAACGAATCAACAAAATAGTAAATGATTCAATGAATAACATGTTTTCATCTATCAAATTACGTATTCTATCTACTAGAAAGCATAATCCCGACTTATTTAAATATGTAACACTTGTATTGGATGGTCATGATTCAAGAATTAACTATGTAGATACTGAAATTGACCACTTTCAAAGAATGTATTCTTATAAATTTAAGAAGAATGGAATACGTACCCAATTTGTTAGTGATATGAATGATATGATTATTTATACTTCTAAAAGTGACTTTTGTTCTGATAGCTCAGATGGTAGCATGTTTTTAAACATGAAATTATTTAAATATATGCATGAGAATGACATAATGGCAGTTGATAGTAGATATACTTTGCTTATCACATAATTTACAGAGCTTGCTAATGAAAAAGGATATAACTTTAGTCATGATAATTTTGTATATCCTATATGTAAAAATGTAAATGAGCCCTTAATGATTACTGAGGATCATTTTAATAAGACATTTGGAAGTTTTAGGACAAAAGTTGAGAATCAATTTTCAGAAATTGGGAATAAATTCTGCCGATTCAATAATAACAAGTCAGTTGTTAAAATGGATAACATAAATACTATAATCTGCAATTTCGTGTAGCTTGTTTATTAAAAAATATTACAAAATTTGTAGGAATGTTCAATATTCCTATTTTACCATACCATAAACTATGGCACAGTAATGATTTTAATTTTCCAGTAGAGCATAAACTAATTGATATAGTGGTCAGCAATGATAAACAAAATAAAGATAAACTAGATAAAATGATCAGATTGCAAAATGACCTGCTTAATATGGCTATATCAAATGAAGAAATGATTGTTGATAATGAATCTGATAATAATGTAAATCAGAGTAATAGTGATAATGATGATGTTCCAAGATTTAATGAGCATAGTAAAAAAAGAAAGCGAAATAAAGGGAAACAACAAGCAATGGCATAATATGAAATAGAAGAGATTATTAGGCATAAAACTGAAAATGGTACATATTTGTTTGAGGTAAAATGGGTTGGATATAGTGCTGATGATAACAGTTGGTTATCAATTGATAAATTTAATCAAAAGGATTTATTGAAGGAATATATCAATAAGCATAATCTTGGTATATTATAAAATTGCATACTCTACTATTTACAATATTTTCTTCAACTAGTATATAATATAATGTGAATTCATACCTAGTATTCCTTTCTTACCAATTATTTTTATATATACACAAAATTCAATTTTTTGTACAATTTGGATTTTTACAGCCAATAAGTTTCTTACAGCCAATAGTATTATCTAATATCTAATTGGAGTTAGATGTCCCCCATTGATTTCTGGCCTGGTGCGTACATATGAGGAGATCATTCAAATCAATGAAAATTGTTAAGTAAACAAAAACACGGGAACTAGATGAATGAAAAACGACAACATTGCAATAAAGCATATACATACCATCGTAGGCGACGTTCCCTAGA
The DNA here is from genome assembly GCF_025766255.1 of Zychaea mexicana. NCBI lineage: Eukaryota > Fungi > Mucoromycota > Mucoromycetes > Mucorales > Lichtheimiaceae > Zychaea > Zychaea mexicana. The sequence continues at coordinate 208,198 of NW_026516700.1, forward strand.
GCTCAATAAAGGTCTCAGGATCAAGTCTATGACTAATGGTATCAGGTCATGCTCCCCTAATGGCTCCTTCAAACGCAGTTTGGGAAAATCTTCTAGGCTGGTATGGTTCAAAGTTAATGGATGAATAGCAATTAGTACACATTGTCACAGCGATAGGCGATTCATACAGTGATACCCTTTTCACTTACATGTTCAACTAGACACGGATAGTTCTGTAATGGAACGTCCTTGGTTGGTAACCGTATATTTTCTTGTTCAGTTCTGTAATGACTGTGTCAGCATTACAGTAAGGTAGATCCAGTGGCTTTTCAGAATGGAAATAATAGAAAAAAAGTATGAGGACTTGTGATTATGCTTTTAGTGCTAATCAATCATGTTGCCTCTACTCACTTTAAGAATAGCGGCAATGGATGTCATGAACGACTGATCAAACGTATTGAACATAGAGCAATGGTTCTCTAATACGCGCATGTGCGTCTGCTGGAGTACTTGTTCGCCAATTATATCTTTTTGAATGGTAGAGAATTGGTTCGCCTTCAGTAAAAGAACGTGATTTAAGCCACTATGTACATCTATTATTTTAGTGAGTGTAAAACAACCCTTAAGCATCCCAGTATATATATAACAAGGTACTTACACAAGTTCAGTGACATGCGAATTGTAGGAGAACTTTATCAATCTTGTGAGAGCCTTGACATGGGACTTGTACAGTCAACCCCCATTAACGTCAACCCCAATAACGTCAACCCCCGATAGCACCAACAGATTCGCTGGTAACCTTCTAAAGTTAGCAGTTATTATCTGAAAATGGATTCAATTCATTAAAGGCTTATGGAGCAAATGCTTTTGGATTAAATAAATTATCTATTACCAAAAGATTAGAATGGGTTGATCAACATTTTTTAGAAATCTTAGATTTAAATTCAGGATTATGGAGAAAAGCTGATGAACCTATGTTATTTTTAGCTTTTTGTTTTGAGTTACAAGGTTATAATAAGGATCCATTAAACTTTATTTCTAGATTACCAATTTATTTAAATGCAACATGTAATGGTGTACAACATTTAGCTGCAATGATTTCTGATTTTGATCTAGCTAGTAAAGTTAATTTAGTTGAATCTGATATGAAAGATGATCCTAATGATCTTTATAGTTTAATATTAAATCCTATTAATGAAGAAATTAAGAAAATAGAGGAATATGATTTAGAGTATATCAGATTAAAGGGTTTAGTATAAAATAGAAAGATTGTAAAAAGAAGTTTAGTAACTATTTCATATAGAGTTAAGATTAAAGGAATTTATGATCAATTAATTCAAGATCATTTTTCTATATATAAAAAAATTGATGGGAAAATGTTTTATAAACCTAAAGATGAGAATAAATTAACTTTAATCATAAGTAAAGAATTAATGTTATTAGCTAAATTTATTCATAAATCATTATATGTTGTACATCCTAAATTAAATGAATTATCTAACTATTTTAATAATATGGTTTTATTAATATTTAATTTAAACTTCCTATTGTTTAGATTACTCCTTCAGGATTATTAATTAGTCAAAAATATGTGAAATTCACATCTGTAACATTATCTACTAAAGTTTTAGGTAAAACTAAGAAAATTCTTGTAAAAAGTCCTATTAAAGAAAAAATTAATAAGATTAAACAAGTAAATGCATTTATTCCTAACTTTGTACATTCAATGGATGGAAGTCATGTAGCGTTATTAATTAAAGAAATTTTATCTAAAGAAAAAAATATAAATATTTTAACTGTACATGATTGTTTTGCTACAAATGCTAATGATGTATATATTCTTTAAAATATGGTTAAAATAAGTTTTATTAGAATTTATGGTAATGATGAATTTATTAACAATTTTCACAAATTTGTCTTAGATTATATTAGTAAAAATTACTTAATTAATATTGATAAAACTTTAGTGATTGATAATAATAATAATGTTTATAGTATTCCCCATAAACCAGAATTTAAGAAAACATTAAACTTAACAATACAATTACTGAAACAACTTATTTTATTAATTAAATATTAAATTAATTAAAGACAAATATGTTTTTTTCCTCATTATCTAGATAATAAATGGAGATGGGGTTCTTTTTATGGTATACGTATCGAAGAAGGATAGTTTAAAGTGGTAAAGATAATCTTAATAAAACATAAAGATAATCCTATAATTTTAAACTCCCTTTTTATAAAATAAAGGTAACAAGGAGCCTCTAATCCCACCCCCAGTTTCTAATAATTTAAAATCTTTATTTTATTTATCAATTTCATTAAATACTATTAAAAGTAATATATAAATTGTATTTAATTACAAAAAAAGGAACAAAATATTTCATAAAATATTATGTTCCATAAAAACATTAATAAATTTATTATTAACAGTTTTTTATTAAAATTGTATTTATTCATTAATAATTAAAGGTGCTGTACTAACCCATTCACTATTTATAAACACTTTTTTTCGTTTGTTAAAATTAGATGATAATCTTATCTCTATATTTCTAATTTGAATATTAGCTGTATATAGATTTTTAAACCATTTCATTTTATATTTAGTAATAGAAATACCTGCAGCAAGTTTATTAAAATCTTGAAGTGTTAAATCAGACCCAATAGTTCTTGCTTTAATAATTATATCACTATTATATTTATCAACTAAATATATTTTAGGACCTACATATAAACCATTAAAATTAGATTATTCTAATTTTAATTGTCCTAATTCTGCTCCTACATATTCAGAAGGTAAAGCTTTATCTACAATTAAAGAATCTGTATCTGTTTAATAATATATATACCCTTTTAAATGCATTAATTTATTCATATACATTCATGAATAGGTTGTAATTGCTGCTGCAATAGGAATAGATTGTGAAACAGTTCTTTTTGAAGAATCATATTTTAGAAGTTCATTATCAAAACCTTGTTCAGATAATTCACATAAATTTTGATCAGGAGTAATATTATATCTAACTAAATGTTTGTTTTTAGGTAATTCAAAAATAGTACAGTGAACCCCCGCTTTTTGCAACAGCGGGAATACTGTCAAAAAAGTTGCAAAATCTGAGGAACTGCAAAATGTGAATATGTTACACAAGTGGGATCGATAAGCTGGCAATCACATCTTTCCTTATTTAGTTTAAAAGCTCTTAAATAATAGAATACAATAGTGTATCTCTTTTGTCACTAGTTCGAGTCTTACTGTCTCTGAAGTTTGAGATTAATATACAATATATAAGGCTGAAGCGGGAAATTGCAGGTCCCGATTTCTAAGTTGCAATCTGCAAAAACTGAGGAATCTGCAATTTTACTAAGTGTTGAGCGGGAATCTGCTCAAAAAAGTTGCAATAAGTGGGGATCTGCAATAAACGGGGGTGCAAAAAGCGGGGGTTCACTGTATTAACAATATAGGAAGTTAATAATTTATCCATTTCTTCTTTATTTATTAAATCATCCCTATTCTTCCAAATAATGAATTTAATAATAATTTATAAACTTCTCGTAATGGACCTTCTGATCTTTATTTATGGAAATAACAAGTTAGGACATAATTTATAGAGACATTTATACCTCTATCAAATTGATAACTATATAAAACATTAATTTCATAATTAAATTCTTTAGATTGTTTTAATTCTTCAGAAAAATACCATCCTTTCCATGATCCTAAAGGACAATGCATTTTTTCATTATCTCTGTAAGGTAAAGTAGGAATAAATAAATTATCTGGTGTTTTAATTTCAGCATAAACAAAACCAAAGTAATCATCTAAATTTGTATTACTACTAAATCTTAGTTTTCCAATAGGCATATCATTTAACATTGAGAAAAGATATAATGAATTTATAACGTATTGATATAAATTAGATCCTTTAGGATTAAATACATCAACTCTCCCACCATAGAAACTCTTTCAAATATCATCATGAGCTCTTCCTTGTACTTTATAAATGTTATGTTTCATAAAGTTAGTAGTAAAAATATTTAGTGCTAATCCCGAAATTGTAATAGATTTAGTAGTATTTAGTCTAAATTCATTATAAATTAATTTACTTATTTCATCTAAGATTTGATATAAACATAATAAATCTTTTTCTAGATAATAATTAGTTTTATCTCTTAAAGACTAATTAGCATTAATTAATTTTTTATAATCATTAATATTAAAATCTTTATCAAACATATAATATTCATAATGAGGAATTGTTCTAACATATTCTAAATTATTCTTATTTACAAAATCATATAGAAAAACTCCTTTTTGTGTTTCATTATTAAAAGCTTTACCTAATTTTTTTAAACTACTTGGTAAGAAATTTAGAGAATCTAACAATGTAATACTAATAAGATTTTGCCTATTCTCTACCCCCAAGGATCGTCAACCCTCAATATGGTTAATACTTTTGCTGGTAACCTGAGGGTTGACGTTAACAGGGGTCGACTGTATGCGTAAAACTTAACAGCAATGTCGTCATTTGACCTTAGCGGTTCTCCTATGTCGAGTTCGCTTGCTGCGATTCTAATAATGTTTGGCTCAGGTAAAGTCTGACATGACTTAAAATAGATGATACCATCTTATAGTCAAATATTATAAAGAAGTAAATGATGATCAAACAACAAAAATAAGAAAGTAACCTCTTCGTCAAACACCTGCTCCTCCTATCAAAGATAAGATCATTGAAAGTTTAGATCACATCTGCTGGGTCAAGGTTTTTTCAATGTTTTGACCTACCTTGTCCTTGCTTGAGAAAATTCAGTAACCGGATCATCGACTAATTGTCATTTTGCTCGCTCCTTATCAACATTTTCTTTACAATGTGAACTATCGTCAACGTCATTAGCTCCAGGTTTTATTAAGTTCTAAGTTTTAAAACTGAAAGTAGATACATACCTTCTTCTGCTGGACGCTTTTTCGCTGACTGTGGTCCTACCGAGCTTGATGGTTGTGTATATGTTTCTGAGGATGTTGACAGTTCTGGGCATGCAGGTGGTCCTCTAGTAGTCGATGAGTTTGTTGTTTTGACAATGGATGTTTGTGCTACTCCGACGAATCCATTATTATTAGGTGCATATAATACAAGTGCTGTGTTATCCGCTTGGCTGCTGGTTTCAACTGTATCATTCTACACTCATTGATTACAAAAAAGAGAGCCTGGTTAAATAAATGACCAACACAAAACTGAAAAGGAAGATTAACATTTGTTGGGCCTCTTTCTTTCTGCAAACGATGTAGCCGACAACTTCACATGGAAGATCGCATGAGCGTAACCACTTCAAGTCATCAATGAATTCTAATCGAATTAGTCTCTTCTCTTTATCCATTGGAAACTGTCTTGAGTATGCCTCCAGGTTCCATTCCAACAACGGGCGGTTAGAGAAGAAATTACGCGTGCCTTGTGCTTCGAGTTCAAATGTGCAGGTTGCGAAATGCTTAGGAGGTTTAATGGGTTTCATATGTAAGGCTGAAATGTGTGGGTAGGAGAAAAGGGTTATGTGTAGCGTTGGTGAACACAGAAGGTTGAAGTGTGAGAGTGTGCGGGTGTAGGACTTTGAAACGGCGACTTTTACCAAAGCCCATTTAATGCAACTACACCTGCGCTGATACTCTCACTCATTTTCTACATGCTTGTCCTATCAATGTGCTATTTGGTACACTATCTGGTCGGACTTATTTCTTTTCTCTCCTACGACTCTACAAGTTCATCATGCACTCTTTTCACTGAGCTTTCCCTATAATCCTTCTGCAGTCAGCAGCCATATGACCATTTCTTGTATTCTCCACATCTGTGGTCCACCCGCTGGCGCTATGTTTTTGATCAAGTCCCCTTTAACCACGATCGCATTTGCAGTAATATCCATTTTCTCATCACCAACAACCGCCCTTTCATCAACTATGAACCACCCTAGCACTTCTGCATCCATATTACATTCCAAAAAAAAATGAAACCACAAAAAAAAAACAAAATCAATCAGTACCCTGTCTCCAAAGTATTACGCACCCCTCTTGCACCAAGTCCAACCATCTGTCTCGTCGTCGTCCAGAGTTACTCTTAGTTATTTCGTACTTAGTCTCCAGTCTCATTACACCATCCATTCTCTTGTCTATATCTCTTTCACTCCCCAATACATATAGGCAAATAAAAATTGACCCACAGTCACCTACAAAAAAAGGTAACTACACCTGCGAATTTTTGGGAATAGGAAGAGTGCTACATACAAAAAATAGTAGCACTTGACGTATTATATAAACTAGCGTTGAAACCAAGAAAAACGACATATAGCTATTTAATACAGACAGCTGGTTCTGTTATAGAGGAGTTGTTGATAACAAACAACTAAGCAGTAAATATTCCGTGCCTTACAAAATTCGAACATGCACGACTCATGACTTGAGTCTCTTTTTCGGTGCTTTTATACCCGCCGTCAGTGACACTAAAAATTTGAGCAGTCCTGGCTTGCTTTTATTATTACGTTGGCATTCCCACATCGCCCATTCCTGTTGCGTTGACGACAAGCAGTTTCAGACTGCCGAGATGTATGCGGATACTTATAGAATTTAAGGCAAGTATTTTCTCTACCTGTTTCAGAGAAATGTTTTAAAAGACATCGGCAAAACACAACTTGGCCGCAAGGTGACAAAAGTGTCCCGCTTTGCCAAAGGACTCTGTAAGGCATTGCCATACACTGTTGTGAGCAGTTCTGTGAAACTGGCATCTATCCTATGATGTGACAAAGGCCCCCTTCAGGTGGTGGGAAAAACCTTGTTGTTTCCTGTTGTCTGAACACGGCTGTTTCGCGAACTGTGAGATGTCTGTGGTGAAGGACATGGCTTGGCCGCAAGGTGACAAAAGTGTCCCGCTTTGCCAAAGGACTCTGTAAGGCATTGCCATACACTGCCATGAGTAGTTCTGTGAAACTGGTATCTATCCTATGATGTGACAAAGGCCCCCTTCAGGTGGTGGGAAACACCTTGTTGTTTCCTGTTGTCTGAACACGGCTGTTTCGCGAACTGTCCTTGCCTTCACCATTGGTATACAGCATTACATGAAATGATATTAATTGATTTCGTGGCAAGCCATTGTATTGTGCTATAAGACAAAATATGATTATAGGGAATCCTGCATAATGTCTCTTATCGTGATAGTAGTAGATAAGTACAATCTTTTTTTTCCAAAGCTTTCATAAATCTATACTAACAATCTGGCCTAACAACCGCTCAAATAGGGTCCCGTATACTCGAAGAAAACAAGTTGTGACAACCTTTACGACAGATGAGGTGAGCTGAGAAAAAAGAGGAGAGAGCAATTGTAAATTGGTCGTGTATTCACTTTCTATCACTCCTCGATGCATCGAAATAAGGATACTGCCCTTACAAATGCTACCACTATTAGTTCATAAAGACAAGGATAGCAACGGTTGAGAAACGAGACTAAGCACGACAATTGGGTAACAGATGGAAGGAAATACTCGGATGGCTGGCATGTTCGATTACTGAAAGTATGCTGAAGATTGGGAAAACTGTTAACGAATCATCAACCACCGTCATGGCACCCACTACCCCCGTCGTGCTCGAACCCTACTGTCAGGCCGTTTTGGATAATCTTCCTGAGTTTGACATCACTCAAATCCCTCCTGAGCTCACGCGTGCTGCCGAGGGTAAGGTGCCCGTTGATGTACCTGAAGTGCTTGAAGAGCGCAAGTCGATCCCTAGCCGCGACGGTTCCAAGTCCATCAGCCTCACAATCACTCGTCCTGTCGGTAGTGAGAACAAGGTTCTTCCCGTTATTATCTACCTGTACGTTCTGCATTGCCACACAGTGTGTTTCTTTTCCCATCACGCAGTAAACTAACACATATAATATACAGGCACGGCGGAGGATGGGTTTTAGGTAGTGAATTGAATTACAAACCAGTCCGCTACGAGGTAATGCATTCTCATCGATTTTTGTATCCACAACAACGTTAGCGCACTCACGCTAACATATCATTCATATGTGTAGCTCACTGTCCGTGCCAACGCCGTTGTCATTTTCGTAAACTACTCACTATCCCCCGAAGTGCGTCATCCTGTTGCCTTGGAAGAATGCTATGATACCCTTGAATGGATTGCTAAAAACGGTGCCTCCATCAATGTCGACACGAGCAAGCTGGTCGTTGCAGGTGATAGCGCTGGCGGTAATCTCACTACTGTCTTATCAAGTACGCTTTATTCCACACTTCTTTTGTTTTCCCCCCATCTTTGAACCATTATGCTCTAGAAATAGTTGGCTCATATGACGTTGCATTGAACCCCATTCTTGCTACGCCTTGTTTCTAGTGCTCGACAAGAAACGCGGTCTTAATGCCATCAAATACCAAGTACTTTACTATCCCGTGACCGATGCCAACTTTTCCACTGGCTCGTACAATCAGTTCCAAGAGGGCTATTACTTGACGCGCAAGATGATGGAGTGGTTCTGGAATCAGTATGTTCCCGAAGAAAAGGATCGTCGCGACATTACCGCAGCACCTTTACATGCTTCGGACGAGGATTTGAAGGGATTGCCACCAGCTTTTGTCATGACGGCAGAAGCCGATGTATTGCGTGATGAAGGTGAGGCGTATGCTCGGAAGCTTGTGGCTGCTGGTGTTCAAGTCACTGCCGTGCGCGTGCTGGGCTTGATTCACGGTGTATTCAACGTTGGCAACTTGAGCCCTCTCACTTCATGGGTTGTTGATCAAACCGTGGAGACTTTGCAAAAGTTTTGGGGGACGCGTGCGAACCTTTGAAAGCCTTCAAGATATACAATTTGTAATACCGCGGGAATAAAGTCTCTTTTTATGCACCCTCACACATGCATATAAAAATTTAAGGATCTTTCGCCTATTTTTGTCTTTTTGCACTTTTCTTCTTCTTCAATCTCCCTAAACAAGACACAGCGACAGCTACATACAAAAAACAGCATGGCACCTGTAGAAGTTGCACTCGACCCGGTTTATGCTGCGTTCTGTGAACAGGCAAAGCACAACCCAAAATTTAGCGACGGATCTATACCTCTTCCCGCCTTTCGCGAGGCTGCTAACCAGCGCTTGAAAGGAGTCAAAAACTTGCCCGAGGTTATCGAGGAAGATAAGGTCGTCGTTCACAATAGCATTGATGTCCGTTTGACTCTTTTCCGGCCACCAGGAACCGAGAATGAAATTCTCCCTGCTGTCGTATTCTAGTGAGTTCATACATTCTTATTGACCTTCGATATCCTCTTCTCTGGGAGGTTTAAACAATACTAAACCTGTTTCTTTTTGACATCAATTCAAAAGTCACGGCGGCGGTTGGGTTTTCGGTAGCAAATATACTCATGGCAAACTAGTTAAAGATGTAAGTTCGTACTTTAAGAAATGGAAAATTCACATGTATGATTACACACCGCTTCTATTGAATATCACAAGAGGAATACTAATGGCTGGCTCCTACAACCAGATTTGTGTGAGGAACAATGTAGCGGTTGTATTCGTTGACTACCCACTCGCTCCAGAGTCCAAGTATCCCGCAGCTCATGAAAACGCATTTGCAGCGCTCTCTTGGGTTGTTGAAAATGGCCACTCCATAAATGTTGACGTAAGCCGTCTTGCTGTCTGCGGCGACTCAGCAGGAGGCAATCTATCTGCAGTCATTCCATGTATGCATTACTATGTATATTAAGGATACGAAAGATTGAAAAGACAAAAGTGACAAAATGCAAAGCTAAAGAAGGACACTTTTACCGTTCTTAGTGATGGCCAAAGAACGTGGTCTACCAAGCGCTATCAAAGCTCAGATATTACTTTATCCCGCGACAGCAGCTTCGCGCGACAAGTACGAATCTGCAAAGCTTTTTGGCGGCGGCGACTACTATTTGAAAAACGAAGACGCTATATTCTTTGATAAGGCGTATTGGAATGACTGTGAGAAGACAAAGATCGGATTCCCAATGTTGGCGACCACCGAGGAGCTTCAAGGACTCCCACCAGCTCTAATTTTCACCGCAGAAGCAGACATTTTGCGTGATGAAGGTGAAGACTATGCTCGTCGATTGACCAATGCTGGAGTACTTAATGCCACTGTTCGGGTCATTGGCGCAAGTACGTATTATACTCTATGTTGAAGCATGCTTCTTCTCTTTGTTACCTTACTACTACAGTGGTGGATTGTGATTACTCATGGTTCCTTCTTGTATGTGCTTAAAAACAGTTCATGGATATGCTACTGTTCCTGTTGATACACCGGCGTATAAACAAACCATGGCCATGATTACCAATCAACTGAGTGAAGCTTTTGAGAAAAAGTGAAGTACTAATATGCGAATGTTTCTCTGAGCAATGTAATCGTCGGTGATACTGTGTTGAATCGTTTGTTGTCCCATACATTTATACAGTGGTTCCCCTAATATATCATTCTTCAAATTCATGGAAACCAGGGATTGTGAAAGTTAACGAAAGCTAGGTCAAACTGCCATGTACAGATTCTTTATCCAAACAGATCTTGATGTTACATGGATTAACCAACACTCAGGAAAATTGTCACTCTGACGGTCATGTACTTTATGTAGCCTATTGTCCGATACATATACCTGGCCGTATCGACATATTCTACACTACTTGATTCTGATGTTGAATCACATAATTCACATTGTACATTGCCTGCTGTCAAATACATTTACCGGGCCGAATTAACCTTTTCTTCATATACATTATAGATAAAGATACACCAAATGAAGAGACGATGGACGACCCTAACAAGGCTAGCGCAAAACTGTGAAAGAATTTCCACACCATTTCGGGAAGCCTTTCTGAGCATGCTCAAACGGTCGTAGGTTCGACCTCTCACTGCTGTCTGGTAAAAACGTCTTGCCTATGAAAAACAATCATCTCGCAGAATCCCCAGTGACAAATTGGATAGCCAACGCTTATGATAGATTTACCCATAGAAGCACACCGATGTGCCCTAGTTTTTCAACCAGGTTTCAGATTGTGTGTTTAACGTAATTGTCAGTTTTGATATTGTACATATACTAATAAAAAAAGGCTTGTATTGTGGTAAAGTTATTCTTGGTAGTTAAAGGTTACAGAGTGAGAGAATCCCTTACAAACAGACTCATTGTTTCTCACACAATCTTGCAGTTGACATGCACTTGGAAGAGCTTTATCCGAAGGCTGGATCATACACGGGCACTTGAATTAGTGTTACGGGCATGCGTCATAAAGTGAGCCGGAAGCGACGACAAAACAAGACAAGCCAAAGACAGAGGAGAGATGAATCTAGGTCAAGGCAAGAAGAATATCGGAAGGTCAAGGAGACCAGATGATGAGAAAGGAACAAGGAACAAGTCGAGTGATTACATTTATATTTAAGAAGGTTGATAAGTTGGGTGATGATTGACGATAAAGATGTTGAGGGATTGAGCAGAGGTCAACGAATAGTCATGACAGGAAGGGCCTCTATTGGGGTTAAAGCGATGCAAGCGAAATTTGAAAATTGACCCACAAGTCGCTTCAATAGCGGACGTTGCCCATAAACTGTGCCATTCGCTGCGTAAAAAAAGTTTCTCAACGAATTGGATGCGGTGAATAAAGCCAGCAGTGGTATTCCAACTGTGTCGGGGGCCTTCGAGCTATCGCCGGGTTGACATCGTGCTTCTACTTTTCGAAGTAGGAGTGGGGAGCTGAAAGTTCTTTTAAGAATGATCAGTTTCTTTTCCCATTCGTTCCCCACTTTTTACACAAAAAAAAGAAAATGACAATAATATAGCATCTGGAGCAAAGTCCAGCTTACTCGCTAAATTTTCCCTAATTATTTTTTTTTTCGGGCGAGTCTAACTTTTGCAAGCGGACCAGCTTTTGCTAGCGGACTCACATATAATCTTAGCGAGTCTATCAGAGTCTGTCAACTTTGACAAACCAATTGTCAGCAGTGCTAGCAACATCTACGTTTTGTGTGATTATTCTTAAAAGGCAAAGGGTTTTGTGCCATCAAAGAAGAGTCGGCTTGGGCTCACATGTATTAAAGAAAGCAGAATGGTTTAAGTGTGGTTGAAAATCGACTTCCCTATATGCCCCTAAGCACCAGTGAAAGATGCTCTCGCGACAATGTGCCGAATAAGGAAGCATGTCGATCCTGTTACACACAGTGCTTGTGATCCAAGAAAGAACGATGAGCACATTAAAAGAGCAGGAGGATTTTCGTACGGGTTGTTTTTCTGATAAAAAAAATGACTGATGCCGCTGCCTTGTGGTGATGTAAAAGAACCTGTCTTTGATCAATGGATTCATCACCGCAGCCCTGCGTAAGATTTACCTAAACAGACTGCTGCGGCGTTCGTGCGACTTCGTTACCATGGCAACCCGTTGCTGATAGCGTACTCTTTTTAACCCTTCCGGTCCACCACGCGGTTTGTGTGTTATCTATTTATATCAGCTCGGTTTGCATGAAGCAATGATCCTTTCTTTCTTTCTTTCTTTTTCACACACGCCCTTTTTCCTTCTCTGTGTCGACACACACACACACAACACGAATAAGACAAGACCCATGTCTAGCATCGAACCTTTTGAAATCCCGTCCATTCCACCTCAGCGTCTTGCTTCGCTCAAAGAAAAGCTACAGAACGTTGAGTATCCGAACGAGCTCGAAAAGAATGTCGGCTGGAAGTATGGTGCACCTCGACGAGCTGTTGAGCCTCTCGTTCAAGCCTGGCTCAACGACTACAACTGGGAAAAGGCGCGTGCCGAAATGAACAAGTGGCATCACTACCGCGCGGAAATCCAAAGTTTACGGGTGCACTTTATCCATGAACGTTCGAGCAACCCTGATGCTGTTCCTCTCCTCATGCTGAACGGCTGGCCGTCAAGCTTTTACGAATATCACAAGGTGATTGATTCTCTTCGAGACGGTGCTAATGGCGGTCAGGTAAGTAGAGAGAAAAAAAACACTCTTAAAAACGAAAAGCTGCGATGATACGAATGAAAGACGCGCATACGCAGGCCTTCCATGTGGTGATTGCAAGCCATGCTGGATTTGGCTTTTCAGAAGCACCCAAACTTCCCGGCCACGGTGGCTCAAAGAGCGGTGAAATCTTTCACGAGCTCATGACATCAGTACTCGGTTACGATGAATACAGTAAATATGACCGTTTCGTTGGATGCAATACCAAGAGCATGTGCTGATAAATGTATACCTATATCTGTTCAAGTGGTTCACGGATCCGACTTTGGCACCATGGTCGGCAAATGGCTCGCTGTCAAGCATCCTCAGCAGTGCAAGGGATTCCACACGGCCACGTCCGGATGTATGCCACCCATCCCAACGCCCGGTTTTCTATGGTCCCACCCACTCAAGGTGGCAAAGTTTATGGCTAGCATCGCTCTCGGTATGGACACCGTCTATGGTCGTGGTTCTTCCAAAATCAAGGGCCGATCGTTTGTCGACGTTGAAAATGATCCTGAACTTGGTTACTGTGCCATCCAGAGTACACGACCGTACACTTTAGCATATGGTTTGACTGACAGTCCAGTGGGCCTTTTGGGTAAATGCATCATAACCCCATCTATCATCAGTAATTGATCATTTTTCCCACTAAATGACACAAAAAATACCTAGCTTGGCTACTCGAAAAGTACCACAATTGGTCATATCCGGAAAACAAAGATGACAGTGTCGTGTTGCCAGACACCATCACCACCGACGAGTTCCTCACTCAAGTCACTCTCTTCTGGCTGACAAATTCGATTTCCTCGTCGATCCGTTTCTACTATGAAACCTTCAATGATGCAGGAGTGAAGGCGGTGTTCCCGCTTTACGTCAACATCCCGAGTGCAGTGTCCTGCTTCCCTGCTGATCTAAGCAAGGTATTACTTGATAAAAGATGGTGCGATTGTCATGAAACAAACAAGCTGACAGCACGGTGACTGAATCTTACTATGTAGGTCCCTCGCGAATGGCTTGAAGCAAACTTCAATTTGCAGCAATACAACGAACTCGACATGGTATGTACATATATGCTTTTGCTTCACTATGGTATTCTCTTGCTCACTCTCTGCTATCTTTAGGGAGGTCATTTTCCGGCCTTGGAGTGTGGAGCTTTGCTGGTGGATGAGGTGCAACGATTTGGCAAATTTTTGAAGACGATGGAATACTTAAAGTAGCGATAGCAGCAGCAGTTTTGGCTGTCATGGTTCCCCTTCTCCTTAGCAGCAGTAGCAGTATTAACCTTTCTTTTTCTTACCTGGCTATCTTTACAAAGAAGAATAAAGTTGTTCATTTTTTTCGCGGTCTCTACTCACAAGTATTATTACTGCCTTATACACTGGGACTCCCACTATTGAGATACGTTCCTGAGAGCTCTTGAATAGATTGATACTAACTGATCTTCTCGGGTGTAATGGTTAGACGTGTATTCAACGTCAAATGAAGGCTGACCATCGTTTTAGGCAACTTGTTTCTTTTCTGGTAAATAGGTTCAGCCCTGTCCCACCTGACAGCGGAATGACCGTCAATTCCGTCAGAGGAAACTTTCGTCCGTCTGTTTTCGCGCATACACGTACTACACACGCAAGCTTCTTTTTTCAAATGTATCTCTCACGTACGTTTCCACAAGAATCATGGTAAAGCTAGCTTATTAAACGATTATTGCTGCTATCAAAGTGTAATACATTAAGTTAGCTTTTATCGCAAATTGTAATGTATAGTTCAATCCTTCTATTCCTCAAGAAGGTATTTCACCCTCTACTTTTCTTTCACACTTCTCGGATTTTATGCATGGTTTTAAAGTATTAGCACACTGTTACATCCAGCACGCGACTTTGTGGATTTCGTCAACAAGTCGCCATCGCCCTTCCACTGCACTCATGGAGCTGCTGAGCTGCTGAAACAGGTATACACACCTCTTTTGCAAATATGAATAGTACAACAGTCAGAAGTTGGTCCTTACGTACGGAGTCAGGGGTAAATGTAGGCAGGTTTCACAGAGATCAAGGAACGTGACAACTGGAATGGTGCTATTGAACGCAATGGCAAATACTATTTTACTCGAAACGGCTCGTCGATCGTTGCTTTTGTTGTCGGTGGCAAATACGTTCCTGGTAACGGGTTTTCTATTGTGGGCGCGCATACTGATTCTCCTTGCTTAAAGGTAAATGATTACAAGAAAGAAGGGGAAGCTTCTTGTTGGATCGAAGTGTTTATTCATGTTCCATACTATTATGCACAATAGGTCAAACCTATCTCTAAAAAGGAAAAGAGTGGTTATCTGGAAGTCGGTGTCCAGCTTTACGGTGGTGGTATCAGGTAAGGGACATAAGAAAATAGTAAGCATTGCGACTCGGATACCTAACAAGTATGGGTTTATCGATCAGGCACGCATGGATCGTGATTTGGGCGTTGCTGGATGCGTCATGGTCGAAGACAACAATGGCAAATACCGTCTAACAGTGGTTAAAGTGGACAGGTAGGTAAAAGGATGAATTTTTTGAGTTAGTGTAATAGAGAAGGTACATTGTTTAATTAATGTACTTTGGGGTGCCTAGACCTCTTTTGCGTATTCCCACACTTGCAATCCACTTGGATCGTAATGCCAACGACAGTGTAAGTATATTAATGTGCTGGCGAATTAGAAAATGGAAGTAAATTCTATTTAATGAAAATGAACACTCTTACTATCCGTAGTTCACGTTCAACAAGGAAATCCAGCTTGCACCAATTCTTGCTACTGCCACCAAAGCGTAAATGTCACCTCTTTCCCTTATATACAATAGATATACAGTATCCTCATTCTTGTATACACATACTCAAAATTTACATATTCTCATCTGTTAGAGAGTTGAACAAGACTGAAAGTGACGAACATATTGAAGCAGAAGAAGGCCACCACCCCTTGTTGATTCGTGTACTTGCCGACGAAATGGGCGCCAAACGTTAGTAGTATTATCTTTATATTGTGGTTAGAATAACTGTGTTATGGTTGACCTATATGTCCTCTTACTGACATATGCTAACTCTAATAGCAAGCCAAATTCGCGATTTCGAATTGGTTCTGTATGATACTCAGCTTATAATAAACAGCTAGACAGTAGAGCGAGAGAGAACAGTAATTGATGTTTTGCTAATCACTCTGGGTATGAACATACAGGGCTCAACAATTGGTGGCGTATGCAACGAGTTCATTTTCTCACCTCGTCTTGACAACCAAGAAATGAGCTACTGCGCTATCCGAGCATTGCTGCAATCCAAGAACATTGAGAACGATACCAACGTCCGTGTGACCGTTTGCTTTGACAATGAAGAAATTGGCAGCACCACCGCCCACGGTGCTGACTCGAATCTTTTGCCAACCACCTTGCAGCGCTTGGCCAACACTGAACTGTTATCTGGCGAAAACGTATCGCCCACTGCCTTTGAAGAGGCCATGCACAAGAGTATCCTCATCAGTGCAGATATGGCACATGCCATTCATCCCAACTACCCCGAAAAACACGAAGAAAACCACCGACCAAACATGCACAAGGGTACTGTTATTAAGATCAACGCAAACCAGGTAACTATGCTCATAGAACTGTGAAAATGGCTCGCACAAGAGATGTCAGCAATACAATAGAGATATGCTACGACTGCAGTCACCAGTTTGGTTTCGAAAGAACTGGCAAAGAAGCATGTGATCCCAATTCAGGTAGGTTTTTGTCTTTGCGTTGGCTACTGTGGCCAAAGTGATACCAGGAGCTGATAAATATATTGGTTTAAAAGGAATTTGTTGTTCGTAATGATAGCCCTTGTGGCTCGACAATCGGCCCAATGCTTAGTGCAAAACTTGGACTTCGCACAGTTGGTAAGTCAGACAATCAATGGGTTGGATATACGTATCTGATATTGACTATGCTTTTGCTGGTTGTCGCGGTTCGATAGATGTGGGTAACCCTCAACTCAGCATGCATTCGATCCGTGAAGTCGGTGGTACCGACGATGTCAAGCACGGAATCGATCTGTTGCAGGTATTACCTTCTTTTTGTTTTGCTGGATGTTATCAAATAGATTTAAAGATCTCGGATTCAAGAGCTAATTCGTCGATAATATTCCATCTAGGTCTTCTTTGAGGAATTTGCTGAATTGGAAGCTCGCATTGTTGTGGATTAAAGGTAGTATTATGATATGAATAACCGGTTCGGTGGTAGTGGGTAATAGAAATAACAATGTGAGTTTAAATAAGGAGCTCTATTCAATCCCTTCGTTCCTACACTCCCGTATCATTATAATTGAGCGAAATAACAAATCACGATTTTTTGAAGATAAATTGGCAATAGTTAAGCTCATTGCGTACAATGATATGATATAATTTGGTCGATGCGTGCCATTGAACAGGTATACAAGCGAGTATTATGATAGTTCACCATGCATATCAGTTGATCCACTTTTTGGTTCTTAACAGTTTCCCAAAGCGCTGAAGATCATCCAATAGTAATTGATCTGTCTCCAAGGCCGGAAAGTGGCCTCCCTACAAAAAACACACGATCCAGTCGTTAGGATTCCGTATATGTATAATGAATGAAGTATAAGAAAAAGCACAAGTTGTTACCACATCCGGTTCATTATACTGTTGTAAGTTTACACTCGTTTCCACCCAGTCTCTGGGAAACTGTGTTTTAGCACATGAAAAGAATTGACCCATTAGCACAAAGATCGTGGTGCATTTGGGAATGATTTAATACTAATAGCTATATGTACCTTTGCAAGCTCAGCAAGAAATTGGATGATCGCAGTAGGGATATTGACGCGACCCATGCATGTTGACATGGTCTCATCCTCGTGGAAGGCCTCATAGTATACACGTATGGATGAAGACATGGAATTTGTAAGCCAATAAATGGTCACCATCGTCAAGAATTCATCAACAAAAATGGTATCTGGTAACGACTCGATGTCATGTATACCGCCATGATCAGTCCAATTATGAAACTTTTCAAGCATCCATGCTGTTAGCAAAATGACTTAGGGGTGACAAGTTAGAATATGCAGTTTTACAACATTAACCAACAGCGGTAGTATAATACAGATTTTAACATACCCAAGAGACCTACAGGGCTATCAGCTAGGCCATACGCTAATGAATAAGGACGGGTGCCATGGATAGCACGGTAACCTGATTCAGGATCGCTTTGCACACCGGCAAATGCCAGTTCTTCAGCTTCAAACCCATTGCCATATACGGCTTCGATGCCCAATATTATGCTTGCATAATACTTGATTACGTGAAGCGGGTGCGTCCATAAAAGCGATAGCGTGTTTGTTGGTGAGGATGGTAAACAAAGCGGCATAACGCTATGGAATTCCTTGCAGCGGTCCGAGCAGTTTCTAGCCATCCAGTTGCCAATGTTAGATCCCCAGTCAGACCCCGACAGCACTTTTACAGTATGAAGTTAGTGTGCGAATTAGATGGGATGACGGTATGTAGAGAATACATCAATGATAATAATACAAAGGACATTACTATATTGAGTATAGCCAAGGGTGGCCATCAGTTCATCCATCATCTCGCCATTCTTTGCGACACCATAGCCTGGTACCTTGGATGCTTCTGAGAAACCATAACCCGGTAAGCTTGAATAACGACATGAAAAGCCTATTTATCGCACTGTAAATGGTTATGATATGATGGATGTTTAGGTTTTGGCTTTCTTTTTTTTCTGTGTAGTTCTGCTCCTTGTGGATGTCTATACGTGTATTACCTGACCACCGTTAGCACCGTTTCGAAGCGACTCGACTATTTTGTGATATTCATAAAACGTTGATGGCCAGCCATTCATTAAAAGAAGAGGGATAGCATCCGGCACGGTAGAGGGCTCGTGAATGAAATGAACGTGCAAACCTTGAATCATAGCATCATAATGGTGCCAACTATTCATTTCGGCACGCGCCTTCTCCCAGTCATAGTCATTGAGCCATGCTTTCACAAGTGGTTCGACAGCCCATCGTGGCGCACCATACTCCCATCCAACATCCTTCTCCAGCTCGTTGGGATACTCGGCTTTCTGGAGTTTCTGTCTGAGCAAAGCGAGTCTTTCAGCGGGTATTGATGGGATCTCAAAGGGTTCGATTGTTGACGACATTCGATCAGTTTTTGTTTGTTGAGAAAAGAAAAGAAGAGAAGAAAAACGCTTTTTCGTGCAGGATTTTCTTGTTGTTGTTGTTGTTGTTGTTGTTGTTGTTGTTGCTGCGGATTATATTCTTACCCTCAACCTATACAAACAATGAGCTATTTTAAACTTCTGTCGCAGTTACATCGCCGGTGAGTTTTTCTTTTTTTTTTCTTTTTGAATTGGCTATGTTGAAGAATTATCGACTATACGCTGCCCATGTGTAAAATTACGGTCAGCGAAAGCAACTACATAAAACAGTCCAGGATTTCCTTCAGAAGCCTGTACTACAAAAGACATATGTACATAGAAAGAACCTATATTCAATATGCCTTTACCAATCCCAGCTAACCACTATTGAATAAAACCTTTTACTCGGATGATTCACCTTACGTGAACAGGACAATAAACCTATCAAGTATCAACAGGTACATCGGCCATTACATCAGCTAACGCCGGTTTCAAAGATGTGCCCGATTAACATAGCGACTTCAATAGAAGTTCTGATACGTCTGTCTATCACATAGTTTATCCACTAGTATTAGGATGAATTGATATCGTCGTCGCGCAAGAAAGTGTTGCTACCTTTAAACAAAACCGTTTGCAAGTAAGTATATAATTTTAGCTAGGAAAAAACAACATTAAGACAACTCCTCTGACCAGTGTTTCTCATTGCATTTCTCTATAATGCAGTGATGTTCTTAGCTCGAAGCGAGGATGCCTTCGAAAAAGACAAGCAACGTAAATTACATCTTCATAAAATGCATACTAAGGGTATAAGGAGTAATGCATGTACGTTTATTTACACTGTTTATCATAGATCTGTACATGACGGACAGCATCGAGAAGGAGGAGCAACAGAAGGATTACGAATATCAAGCAATCGAAGAGCCGGACGTTGACTTAGACGTGGATGTGGCGGTAAAAAAAACGACGTCAGAGCGTCATGGTAACAGAAAGAAATTTCTCCACGATGTACAAGAGAGCAGTGACGATGACAAACCTTTGAGAAAAGAAGAGCCGTGTAGTAAAGGTGTAGTAGTGATAAGGTTTAGTGTGGAAGTTCGCAAAAGAATAAAACGTAGTTCATGTGAGAAGGTCTTTGTGAGTTATAAGCGATGCGCTTAATAATATGGGTCGATTTGGGTTACTTCTGGTTTTTTGCTAGTAATGAAGGCACGTGAATATCAGTAGATCCTTGTGAAAGCTGTTTTTAGTGAATCTGGGCGAAATTGCTAAACACTTACCGTGGTGATACTCTACAAGTACTGGCTTAGCAGCGTCGATAATGTTCAAGCGGAACGGGAAGCATGCGAGATCCATCCTAGCACTACTGGTGTATTCAATTTTGATTCAAACGTGGCAAGGTCTCTTGGCGTTGTCACACTATGATACTTGGCTTTTTTCTAACCAAATCTACGCATGACAGCCTATGATCTTTACAAAAATGGCGTCACTACTATTGTGCTCAATGTAAGTTTCTATATTTTATCTATGCCATATCCATCTTTTTGCAGTATCATAACCCCATGAAAAACTGCTACTGCAAGAAACGGGTCTACTGTAATTACTACTTAATGCTATGACGAGAAAGAGGTAGAAATAAGAACATGGACCAACAAAGGAACGATTCTTTGGATGGATCAGAATAGTAACTATGACATTAAGTACTTTATTTAAAGATTATGATATAAGAGATGCTAACTATGGATGGATGATCATATTTAAAGTTGTTTACATGTTCGTGGTATTTGATGATGGAAATTGTCAGTTGCAATGCACCATGCAGAAACGCTTTCTGTGGAATTTGTCCATGATTGTATCCATGAAGGGTGTACCATTTGTATCTCAATGATTTTGTTCCCAGAAATCTGCGTCAACAAGCGTTGTGATCTCCAGCGTATGGTAAATGTCATAGAAACGGCTGATATTTTCTGTAAATTTGGAAATTTCCTTAATGCATGTAGGCAGCTCAAACGAGTGTAGTTCTGCCATCGTGTACGTGCCGTCAGCGATTAGTGTCGAGCTATAGAATGTAATAACAGGCCCTACATTACATAAATAAAGAGATTTGATGAATAATGAGCTAAAAGCGTGCGTTATATCTTGCTCAGCAATTTCACCCTTACACTTAACCAACTGCTTGAAAGGTTACTATTAATTTGGCTCGCGAAAAATCAATCGCGTCCTTGGCAAAACGTGACAATCTCATAAGGTCGATAGCACTAAGACGGTCCATGGCTGTATCGGGTTTAACTTCGCCAAACAAGCATGAATGACAAAATGCCAGTGAATTGATATCGCTTGGTATTGAATCTGGGTGCACAATCCTTTTTGTTCGACATGGTCGTTCATCGGCATTGCGGGATGTGCAGTACCAAATTGGCTATAAATTTACAATAGTTTTTGATATATCTAATAAATTGCTTGCTGCTATATTAAATTATATCATCCATTTTGATATTTTATCAATTTTATGACATCATGTGACCAAAATCATGTATTCAATGATTATAAAAATTGAAAATCCATAATATAAACAAAGAACGACCCAATGGATACAACAAACTATACACCACTGATTACAAATGAAGTAAACTCAATTATTGCAAATTATTAGCAATTCCTAGAATGGAATTGGCCTACTGTATATAATAAATATAAACATAGAACTGATTTGAAACATATTAAATTCATAGAAAAAATCAAGGATGAATTGTTACGTAAATTAGGTTATGTTGCTGTATTTTATTTTCTAGTAGTTTTATATACAAACAAGGAATATCCCGGACCCTACTTTGAAATTAAAAAAGGATTGTTTTTATTATATCATTTAGTCTCTAGAGTATATGGTGAAGAATTTGAAAAATACTTACTACATAGCACATTTTATACATTTTATAAAAAGTTTTGGATGGATGAGGACAACTACAAACGAATCAACAAAATAGTAAATGATTCAATGAATAACATGTTTTCATCTATCAAATTACGTATTCTATCTACTAGAAAGCATAATCCCGACTTATTTAAATATGTAACACTTGTATTGGATGGTCATGATTCAAGAATTAACTATGTAGATACTGAAATTGACCACTTTCAAAGAATGTATTCTTATAAATTTAAGAAGAATGGAATACGTACCCAATTTGTTAGTGATATGAATGATATGATTATTTATACTTCTAAAAGTGACTTTTGTTCTGATAGCTCAGATGGTAGCATGTTTTTAAACATGAAATTATTTAAATATATGCATGAGAATGACATAATGGCAGTTGATGGTGGATATACTTTGCTTATCACATAATTTACAGAGCTTGCTAATGAAAAAGGATATAACTTTAGTCATGATAATTTTGTATACCCTATATGTAAAAATGTAAATGAGCCCTTAACGATTACTGAGGATCATTTTAATAAGACATTTGGAAGTTTTAGGACAAAAGTTGAGAATCAATTTTCAGAAATTGGGAATAAATTCTGCCGATTCAATAATAACAAGTCAGTTGTTAAAATGGATAACATAAAATACTATAATCTGCAATTTCGTGTAGCTTGTTTATTAAAAAATATTACAAAATTTGTAGAAATGTTCAATATTCCTATTTTACCACACCATAAACTATGGCACAGTAATGATTTTAATTTTCCAGTAGAGCATAAACTAATTGATATAGTGGTCAGCAATGATAAACAAAATAAAGATAAACTGGATAAAATGATCAGATTGCAAAATGACCTACTTAATATGGCTATATCAAATGAAGAAATGATTGTTGATAATGAATCTGATAATAATGTAAATCAGAGTAATAGTGATAATGATGATGTTCCAAGATTTAATGAGCATCGTAAAAAAAGAAAGCGAAATAAAGGGAAACAACAAGCAATGGCATAATATGAAATAGAAGAGATTATTAGGCATAAAACTGAAAATGGTACATATTTGTTTGAGGTAAAATGGGTTGGATATAGTGCTGATGATAACAGTTGGTAAATTTAATCAAAAGGATTTATTGAAGGAATATATCAATAAGCATAATCTTGATATATTATAAAATTGCATACTCTACTATTTATAATATTTTCTTCAACTACACACCCGGCAAAGGATTTTATAAATTAGGAAATAATTTTGTCTCCGATGGCAAATAACAAATGCTGATTGGCTAATACAGTGCATCCTGAAAAAATGAAGTGGGGGAGGCTCCAAAATTTGAGGTTGGGGGTGCGATTTAAGGGAATTAAGGGGGGATTTCGGGTCATCTGATCCATCCCCATTTTTCAAACCACACATCTGTCGCACAATCGCTTCAAATTACTCGAAATTTCGCTAAGTCATCACCCTCTGGCAAACCTGTCAAGCTGCCAGTTTTTTTTTCGCGAGTATCTTAATTTGCAAACATTGCAATAGTTGCGAGTAAAATGCGGGTTCGAAGAAAATCTTCCCATGAACGTGTTTTGTGTTTGATGTGACATTTTGCTTAAGAGAAGTAAGAATTGAGGAAGAGCATATTTGGCATAAGCTGCTCTTTATATATTGTTCTGATTCGCCAAGACGAAGAGGAACAACTCCGATATATTATTAGGCAGCAACACGTACGCGTAATCTGACTCAGCAAGCTTTTCTTCTTGGCTTTTTTCTTCTTGGTCTGGCATGCGTAATTCCTCTGAAGCATTGAACATAACTTATTATTCTTAATCTCAGAGACTTCAACACTTCTTGGTATGCATATTAATACTGATCTCCTTAGATTAATATAGGATGTTTAACAATTGCTAAATATAAAGGTAATGTGTCAGCGTTAGATGGTTGATTAACAATGTACTAAAAGTATTACATTATTGAAGACGAAATGAGTCAGGTAAGTCCATCAAAGTTAAAGGTTAGTATAAAATCATAGTATTATCAACATTAATACTATTAGCTTATGCTCTAAACGCTTAAAGAAGAGTGTACACTGCTGGTAAGTTAAAGGCTCCTTTTGTTGTGTTGCTGCTATGCAATATTTTTTCCTCTCCAAGTGTGCTGCTGTCTGTTTGTAGGGCTATCTTAACAAATGACGAGAAACTCTTGAACGGTAAGCATGTCATTTTTCTATGTGTGTCTTTTGATTTCGAATACTGACTCAAACACGTTATAAAAACGATAAATTGCAGAAACCCACTGATGTCCCAGGATAGAATCCCAGGATTGGAACAAGCAAAACGAATCTCGCTGTGCTTTTTTTGCTTCAGGATGAATTGCGATAGTATTATTGCTTTTTGTAAATTCAATCAAATAAAAAAATTTTTTAAAACGAATACTCCTGATTTCCATCGTTGATACATTTGCGTGCAACCCCCCACCCCACCATCACATTTTTGGGCTGGTGAGTGCTGGTACTTGCTCATCCATAAAAGGCAATTTTAGTGAACCTGCATGAGTCTAACCATATAAAGTGTTTCCAATTCTGAAAAGTTCTTGCCCGGGTGTGTAGTATATAATATAATGTGAATTCATACCTAGCATTCCTTTCTTACCAATTATTTTTATATATACACAAAATTCAATTTTTTGTACAATTTGGATTTTTACAGCCAATAAGTTTCTTACAGCCAATAGTATTATCTAATATCTAATTGGAGTTAGATGTCCCCCATTGATTTCTGGCCTGGTGCGTACATATGAGGAGATCATTCAAATCAATGAAAATTGTTAAGTAAACAAAAACACGGGAACTAGATGAATGAAAAACGACAACATTGCAATAAAGCATATACATACCATCGTAGGCGACGTTCCCCAGAGCTCAATAAAGGTCTCAGGATCAAGTCTATGACTAATGGTATCAGGTCATGCTCCCCTAATGGCTCCTTCAAACGCAGTTTGGGAAAATCTTCTAGGCTGGTATGGTTCAAAGTTAATAGATGAATATTAATTAGTACACATTGTCACAGCGATAGGCGATTCATACAGCGATACCCTTTTCACTTACATGTTCAACCAGACACGGATAGTTCTGTAATGGAACGTCCTTGGTTGGTAACCGCATATTTTCTTGTTCAGTTCTGTAATGACTGTGTCAGCATTACAGTAAGGTAGATCCAGTGGCTTTTCAGAATAGAAATAATAGAAAAAAAGTATGAGGACTTGTGATTATGCTTTTAGTGCTAATCAATCATGTTGCCTCTACTCACTTTAAGAATAGCGGCAATGGATGTCATGAACGACTGATCAAACGTATTGAACATAGAGCAATGGTTCTCTAATACGCGCATGTGCGTCTGCTGGAGTACTTGTTCGCCAATTATATCTTTTTGAATGGTAGAGAATTGGTTCGCCTTCAGTAAAAGAACGTGATTTAAGCCACTATGTACATCTGTTATTTTAGTGAGTGTAAAACAACCCTTAAGCATCCCAGTGTATATATAACAAGGTACTTACACAAGTTCAGTGACATGCGAATTGTAGGAGAACTTTATCAATCTTGTGAGAGCCTTGACATGGGACTTGTACAGTCAACCCCCATTAACGTCAACCCCAATAACGTCAACCCCAATAACGTCAACCCCCGATAGCACCAACAGATTCGCTGGTAACCTTCTAAAGTTAGCAGTTATTATCTGAAAATGGATTCAATTCATTAAAGGCTTATGGAGCAAATGCTTTTGGATTAAATAAATTATCTATTACCAAAAGATTAGAATGGGTTGATCAACATTTTTTAGAAATCTTAGATTTAAATTCAGGATTATGGAGAAAAGCTGATGAACCTATGTTATTTTTAGCTTTTTGTTTTGAGTTACAAGGTTATAATAAGGATCCATTAAACTTTATTTCTAGATTACCAATTTATTTAGATGCAACATGTAATGGTGTATAACATTTAGCTGCAATGATTTCTGATTTTGATCTAGCTAGTAAAGTTAATTTAGTTGAATCTGATATGAAAGATGATCCTAATGATCTTTATAGTTTAATATTAAATCCTATTAATGAAGAAATTAAGAAAATAGAGGAATATGATTTAGAGTATGCCAGATTAAAGGGTTTAGTATAAAATAGAAAGATTGTAAAAAGAAGTTTAATAACTATTTCATATAGAGTTAAGATTAAAGGAATTTATGATCAATTAATTCAAGATCATTTTTCTATATATAAAAAAATTGATGGGAAAATGTTTTATAAACCTAAAGATGAGAATAAATTAACTTTAATTACAAGTAAAGAATTAATGTTATTAGCTAAATTTATTCATAAATCATTATATGTTGTACATCCTAAATTAAATGAATTATCTAACTATTTTAATAATATGGTTTTATTAATATTTAATTTAAACTTCCTATTGTTTGGATTACTCCTTCAGGATTATTAATTAGTCAAAAATATGTGAAACTCACATCTATAACATTATCTACTAAAGTTTTAGGTAAAACTAAGAGAATTCTTGTAAAAAGTCCTATTAAAGAAAAAATTAATAAAATTAAACAAGTAAATGCATTTATTCCTAATTTTGTACATTCAATGGATGGAAGTCATGTAGCGTTATTAATTAAAGAAATTTTATCTAAAGAAAAAAATATAAATATCTTAACTGTACATGATTGTTTTGCTACAAATGCTAATGATGTATATATTCTTTAAAACATGGTTAAAATAAGTTTTATTAGAATTTATAGTAATGATGAATTTATTAACAATTTTCACAAATTTGTCTTAGATTATATTAGTAAAAATTACTTAATTAATATTGATAAAACTTTAGTGATTGATAATAATAATAATGTTTATAATATTCCCCATAAACCAGAATTTAAGAAAACATTAAACTTAACAATACAATTAATGAAACAACTTATTTTATTAATTAAATATTAAATTAATAAAAGACAAATATGTTTTTTTCCTCATTATCTAGATAATAAATGGAGATAGGGGTTTTTTTATGGTATACGTATCGAAGAAGGATAGTTTAAAGTGGTAAAAATAATCTGTTTATAAAACATAAAGATAATCCTATAATTTTAAATTCCCTTTTTATAAAATAAAGGTAACAAGGAGCCTCTAATCCCACCCCTAGTTTCTAATAATTTAAAATCTTTATTTTATTTATCAATTTCATTAAATACTATTAAAAGTAATATATAAATTGTATTTAATTACAAAAAAAGGAACAAAATATTTCATAAAATATTATGTTCCATAAAAACATTAATAAATTTATTATTAACAGTTTTTTATTAAAATTGTATTTATTCATTAATAATTAAAGGTGCTGTACTAACCCATTCACTATTTATAAACACTTTTTTTCGTTTGTTAAAATTAGATGATAATCTTATCTCTATATTTCTAATTTGAATATTAGCTGTATATAGATTTTTAAACCATTTCATTTTATATTTAGTAATAGAAATACCTGCAGCAAGTTTATTAAAATCTTGAAGTGTTAAATCAGACCCAATAGTTCTTGCTTTAATAATTATATCACTATTATATTTATCAACTAAATATATTTTAGGACCTACATATAAACCATTAAAATTAGATTATTCTAATTTTAATTGTCCTAATTCTGCTCCTACATATTCAGAAGGTAAAGCTTTATCTACAATTAAAGAATCTGTATCTGTTTAATAATATGTATACCCTTTTAAATGCATTAATTTATTCATATACATTCATGAATAGGTTGTAATTGCTGCTGCAATAGGAATAGATTATGAAACAGTTCTTTTTAAAGAATCATATTTTAGAAGTTCATTATCAAAACCTTGTTCAGATAATTCACATAAATTTTGATCAGGAGTAATATTATATCTAACTAAATGTTTGTTTTAGGTAATTCAAAAATAGTATTAACAATATAGGAAATTAATAATTTATCCATTTCTTCTTTATTTATTAAATCATCCCTATTCTTCCAAATAATGAATTTAATAATAATTTATAAACTTCTCGTAATGGACCTTCTGATCTTTGTTTATGGAAATAACAAGTTAGGATATAATTTATAGAGACATTTATACCTCTATCAAATTGATAACTATATAAAACATTAATTTCATAATTAAATTCTTTAGATTGTTTTAATTCTTCAGAAAAATACCATCCTTTCCATGATCCTAAAGGACAATGCATTTTTTCATTATCTCTGTAAGGTAAAGTAGGAATAAATAAATTATCTGGTGTTTTAATTTCAGCATAAACAAAACCAAAGTAATCATCTAAATTTGTATTACTACTAAATCTTAGTTTTCCAATAGGCATATCATTTAACATTGAGAAAGATATAATGAATTTACAACGTATTGATATAAATTAGATCCTTTAGGATTAAATACATCAACTCTCCCACCATAGAAACTCTTTCAAATATCATCATGAGCTCTTCCTTGTACTTTATAAATGTTATGTTTCATAAAGTTAGTAGTAAAAATATTTAGTGCTAATCCCGAAATTGTAATAGATTTAGTAGTATTTAGTCTAAATTCATTATAAATTAATTTACTTATTTCATCTAAGATTTGATATAAACATAATAAATCTTTTTCTAGATAATAATTAGTTTTATCTCTTAAAGACTAATTAGCATTAATTAATTTTTTATAATCATTAATATTAAAATCTTTATCAAACATATAATATTCATAATGAGGAATTGTTCTAACATATTCTAAATTATTCTTATTTACAAAATCATATAGAAAAACTCCTTTTTGTGTTTCATTATTAAAAGCTTTACCTAATTTTTTTAAACTACTTGGTAAGAAATTTAGAGAATCTAACAATGTAATACTAATAAGATTTTGCCTATTCTCTACCCCCGAGGATCGTCAACCCTCAATATGGTCAATACTTTTGCTGGTAACCTGAGGGTTGACGTTAACAGGGGTCGACTGTATGCGTAAAACTTAACAGCAATGTCGTCATTTGACCTTAGCGGTTCTCCTATGTCGAGTTCGCTTGCTGCGATTCTAATAACGTTTGGCTCAGGTAAAGTCTGATATGACTTAAAATAGATGATACCATCTTTTAGTCAAATATTATAAAGAAGTAAATGATGATCAAACAACAAAAATAAGAAAGTAACCTCTTCGTCAAACACCTGCTCCTCCTATCAAAGATAAGATCATTGAAAGTTTAGATCACATCTGCTGGGTCAAGGTTTTTTCAATGTTTTGACCTACCTTGTCCTTGCTTGAGAATATTCAGTAACCGGATCATCGACTAATTGTCGTTTTGCTCGCTCCTTATCAACATTTTCTTTACAATGTGAACCATCGTCAACGTCATTAGCTCCAGGTTTTATTAAGTTCTAAGTTTTAAAACTGAAAGTAGATACATACCTTCTTCTGCTGGACGCTTTTTCGCTGACTGTGGTCCTACCGAGCTTGATGGTTGTGTATATGTTTCTGAGGATGTTGACAGTTCTGGGCATGCAGGTGGTCCTCTAGTAGTCGATGAGTTTGTTGTTTTGACAATGGATGTTTGTGCTACTCCGACGAATCCATTATTATTAGGTGCATATAATACAAGTGCTGTGTTATCCGCTTGGCTGCTGGTTTCAACTGTATCATTCTACACTCATTGATTACAAAAAAGAGAGCCTGGTTAAATAAATGACCAACACAAAACTGAAAAGGAAGATTAACATTTGTTGGGCCTCTTTCTTTCTGCAAACGATGTAGCCGACAACTTCACATGGAAGATCGCATGAGCGTAACCACTTCAAGTCATCAATGAATTCTAATCGAATTAGTCTCTTCTCTTTATCCATTGGAAACTGTCTTGAGTATGCCTCCAGGTTCCATTCCAACAACGGGCGGTTAGAGAAGAAATTACGCGTGCCTTGTGCTTCGAGTTCAAATGTGCAGGTTGCGAAATGCTTAGGAGGTTTAACGGGTTTCATATGTAAGGCTGAAATGTGTGGGTGGGAGAAAAGGGTTATGTGTAGCGTTGGTGAACACAGAAGGTTGAAGTGTGAGAGTGTGCGGGTGAAGGACTTTGAAACGGCGACTTTTACCAAAGCCCATTTAATGCAACTACACCTGCGCTGATACTCTCACTCATTTTCTACATGCTTGTCCTATCAATGTGCTATTTGGTACACTATCTGGTCGGACTTATTTCTTTTCTCTCCTACGACTCTACAAGTTCATCATGCACTCTTTTCACTGAGCTTTCCCTATAATCCTTCTGCAGTCAGCAGCCATATGACCATTTCTTGTATTCTCCACATCTGTGGTCCACCCGCTGGCGCCATGTTTTTGATCAAGTCCCCTTTAACCACAATCGCATTTGCAGTAATATCCATTTTCTCATCACCAACAACCGCCCTTTCATCAACTATGAACCACCCTAGCACTTCTGCATCCATATTACATTCCAAAAAAAAAATGAAACCACAAAAAAAAAACAAAATCAATCAGTACCCTGTCTCCAAAGTATTACGCACCCCTCTTGCACCAGGTCCAACCATCTGTCTCGTCGTCGTCCAGAGTTACTCTTAGTTATTTCGTACTTAGTCTCCAGTCTCATTACACCATCCATTCTCTTGTCTATATCTCTTTCACTCCCCAATACATATAGGCAAATAAAAATTGACCCACAGTCACCTACAAAAAAAGGTAACTACACCTGCGAATTTTTGGGAATAGGAAGAGTGCTACATACAAAAAATAGTAGCACTTGACGTATTATATAAACTAGCGTTGAAACCAAGAAAAACGACATATAGCTATTTAATACAGACAGCTGGTTCTGTTATAGAGGAGTTGTTGATAACAAACAACTAAGCAGTAAATATTCCGTGCCTTACAAAATTCGAACATGCACGACTCATGACTTGAGTCTCTTTTTCGGTGCTTTTATACCCGCCGTCAGTGACACTAAAAATTTGAGCAGTCCTGGCTTGCTTTTATTATTACGTTGGCATTCCCACATCGCCCATTCCTGTTGCGTTGACGACAAGCAGTTTCAGACTGCCGAGATGTATGCGGATACTTATAGAATTTAAGGCAAGTATTTTCTCTACCTGTTTCAGAGAAATGTTTTAAAAGACATCGGCAAAACACAACTTGGCCGCAAGGTGACAAAAGTGTCCCGCTTTGCCAAAGGACTCTGTAAGGCATTGCCATACACTGTTGTGAGCAGTTCTGTGAAACTGGCATCTATCCTATGATGTGACAAAGGCCCCCTTCAGGTGGTGGGAAACACCTTGTTGTTTCCTGTTGTCTGAACACGGCTGTTTCGCGAACTGTGAGATGTCTGTGGTGAAGGACATGGCTTGGCCGCAAGGTGACAAAAGTGTCCCGCTTTGCCAAAGGACTCTGTAAGGCATTGCCATACACTGCCATGAGTAGTTCTGTGAAACTGGTATCTATCTTATGATGTGACAAAGGCCCCCTTCAGGTGGTGGGAAACACCTTGTTGTTTCCTGTTGTCTGAACACGGCTGTTTCGCGAACTGTCCTTGCCTTCACCATTGGTATACAGCATTACATGAAATGATATTAATTGATTTCGTGGCAAGCCATTGTATTGTGCTATAAGACAAAATATGATTATAGGGAATCCTGCATAATGTCTCTTATCGTGATAGTAGTAGATAAGTACAATCTTTTTTTTCCAAAGCTTTCATAAATCTATACTAACAATCTGGCCTAACAACCGCTCAAATAGGGTCCCGTATACTCGAAGAAAACAAGTTGTGACAACCTTTACGACAGATGAGGTGAGCTGAGAAAAAAGAGGAGAGAGCAATTGTAAATTGGTCGTGTATTCACTTTCTATCACTCCTCGATGCATCGAAATAAGGATACTGCCCTTACAAATGCTACCACTATTAGTTCATAAAGACAAGGATAGCAACGGTTGAGAAACGAGACTAAGCACGACAATTGGGTAACAGATGGAAGGAAATACTCGGATGGCTGGCATGTTCGATTACTGAAACTATGCTGAAGATTGGGAAAACTGTTAACGAATCATTAACCACCGGAAGCCAGCACATAAACTAGTATAATCAGCAATAACATATTTCTAACTGTAGGGGTCCTGCTTGTGAATGTCGCTCGTAGTATAGTCTTCCCCCTGTTGTGATGTATATATCTGATCAATCAACAAGTATCGTTTCTTAGAAAGAGATTCCAGCGCGACCTTACCCCTTTATTGTTCTATTGTGTATTTTTGTATCGGCTATCTAGCAACCCAAGGATTGGATCCTGGTATAGTTCGGTATTCTCTCTTCCATTATCAAGTAGTTTGTTGTTGTTTTATTTCATCCACTGTTCTTGCAATATCCGACTATAACTTTGGCCGTTCCCAGGTTTTCAATTTTTGAAAACTCAGATAGGTGGAGGGAAGCAGGCACAGCATGAAGAGACTTGAAAAAAAAATGAGTGCAGCAGTATATATTTCGTCCGCCAGTAAACACAAAAAAAGCATTGTAACATGGTGTGCCGTCATCTTGAGGCAAGGTAATTTTATAAGTGCAGGTGTGTATTGTAAAGCGCAAAGAGAATGCGGGAGCGGCAGCAAAAATACACAGGGGGAGCAAAGAAAGAGAAGAGCGCGATTTTATTTTCTTACTATTACGATTTTGCAATCGAAATAAGCATCTGCAACTTTATACTAATGGTCACTGTCAAAACGTCTTCAAATCAATTCCAATAGACACAATTGTAACAGCGATTCGAAATGAAGTTTGATTCAGTGCGTGATCATAATAAATGCGGTGAAATGATGGTAAGATCGAGCGTGTATATTATATATATATGTGTGTGTGTGTGCGTGCGCGTGCGTGTTTGTTTGTATAGCATTGCGGTCAAAACGAAGGCCTTCTTGTCTTTGTTCCTGCCGCAAACGCACACGATCTGTTTGCCGATTCCTCTTATCATCGATGACGATGCTTCTACCTTCAACAATTCAAACGGCGTTGGCCTTGATGGATGACGAAAAACATACAAGTCTTGTTACGAAGTGTTGGTACGCGATGCGCAAATGCTTAAACAATACTCGTTTTCATATCTCGCATATAAAAACAAACGATGTCCAATCCGTTTGGCATTCGCCATCTCAAGAAATGGTCAAGGCTTATTTATTGTAATTTACAATGTTGATGGTAAGTGCTGCAGGTGTTTGCTAGTGTAGTGGCAAGTTTCTATAACAATAAATGGTGCATACGTATATATCGTTACTACTGCTCCTTGTTCTTTGATACTGCCTCTGTGGGTGTGGTTTATGGATAGGCAGGTTTTATAAAGGAATGGGCAGGATGGACGTCAATTATGCTGTTGAGCGGTCTATGTTATGTTAGATACTGAATTTGCCTAATAGCGCCGGAAACGCACTCACTTGAGGATTTGTATCAATGGTTGGACAGAAGAAAGACAGATGAAACTGCATACAGTGGTCGAATTTAATAAACAGTTGATAGTATATGAAGAAACATATAATGATGTAGTGGTTGGATAGCTCTATTTAAAGGGCTTTATATAGCATCAAAGTGGCAAAAAACCAGTGGTCCTAAATGGGATGTGTGGTATTGTGGATCATTTGTTATGTCAGGTTATTAAGACAGCAATACAGACTATGTTCTACACGTCCCTTCTTCCTGATTCCTAATCTTATAGCTACATCTCGAAATCTCAAACATGAGCAACACCCCAAACGTTTCTACTACTACTACTACTACTACTACCTTTGAGTTTTAATCTCGGCCAACCTTGCCAGGCACACCTAAAAGTGTAATCTCTAACATTACATAGACCGCTCAACAGCATAATTGACGTACATCCTGCCCATTCCTTTATAAAACCTGCCTATCCATAAACCACACCCACAGAGGCAGTATCAAAGAACAAGGAGCAGTAGTAACGATATATACGTATGCACCATTTATTGTTATAGAAACTTGCCACTACACTAGCAAACACCTGCAGCACTTACCATCAACATTGTAAATTACAATAAATAAGCCTTGACCATTTCTTGAGATGGCGAATGCCAAACGGATTGGACATCGTTTGTTTTTATATGCGAGATATGAAAACGAGTATTGTTTAAGCATTTGCGCATCGCGTACCAACACTTCGTAACAAGACTTGTATGTTTTTCGTCATCCATCAAGGCCAACGCCGTTTGAATTGTTGAAGGTAGAAGCATCGTCATCGATGATAAGAGGAATCGGCAAACAGATCGTGTGCGTTTGCGGCAGGAACAAAGACAAGAAGGCCTTCGTTTTGACCGCAATGCTATACAAACAAACACGCACGCGCACGCACACACACACACATATATATATAATATACACGCTCGATCTTACCATCATTTCACCGCATTTATTATGATCACGCACTGAATCAAACTTCATTTCGAATCGCTGTTACAATTGTGTCTATTGGAATTGATTTGAAGACGTTTTGACAGTGACCATTAGTATAAAGTTGCAGATGCTTATTTCGATTGCAAAATCGTAATAGTAAGAAAATAAAATCGCGCTCTTCTCTTTCTTTGCTCCCCCTGTGTATTTTTGCTGCCGCTCCCGCATTCTCTTTGCGCTTTACAATACACACCTGCACTTATAAAATTACCTTGCCTCAAGATGACGGCACACCATGTTACAATGCTTTTTTTGTGTTTACTGGCGGACGAAATATATACTGCTGCACTCATTTTTTTTTCAAGTCTCTTCATGCTGTGCCTGCTTCCCTCCACCTATCTGAGTTTTCAAAAATTGAAAACCTGGGAACGGCCAAAGTTATAGTCGGATATTGCAAGAACAGTGGATGAAATAAAACAACAACAAACTACTTGATAATGGAAGAGAGAATACCGAACTATACCAGGATCCAATCCTTGGGTTGCTAGATAGCCGATACAAAAATACACAATAGAACAATAAAGGGGTAAGGTCGCGCTGGAATCTCTTTCTAAGAAACGATACTTGTTGATTGATCAGATATATACATCACAACAGGGGGAAGACTATACTACGAGCGACATTCACAAGCAGGACCCCTACAGTTAGAAATATGTTATTGCTGATTATACTAGTTTATGTGCTGGCTTCCGGTGGTTAATGATTCGTTAACAGTTTTCCCAATCTTCAGCATAGTTTCAGTAATCGAACATGCCAGCCATCCGAGTATTTCCTTCCATCTGTTACCCAATTGTCGTGCTTAGTCTCGTTTCTCAACCGTTGCTATCCTTGTCTTTATGAACTAATAGTGGTAGCATTTGTAAGGGCAGTATCCTTATTTCGATGCATCGAGGAGTGATAGAAAGTGAATACACGACCAATTTACAATTGCTCTCTCCTCTTTTTTCTCAGCTCACCTCATCTGTCGTAAAGGTTGTCACAACTTGTTTTCTTCGAGTATACGGGACCCTATTTGAGCGGTTGTTAGGCCAGATTGTTAGTATAGATTTATGAAAGCTTTGGAAAAAAAAGATTGTACTTATCTACTACTATCACGATAAGAGACATTATGCAGGATTCCCTATAATCATATTTTGTCTTATAGCACAATACAATGGCTTGCCACGAAATCAATTAATATCATTTCATGTAATGCTGTATACCAATGGTGAAGGCAAGGACAGTTCGCGAAACAGCCGTGTTCAGACAACAGGAAACAACAAGGTGTTTCCCACCACCTGAAGGGGGCCTTTGTCACATCATAAGATAGATACCAGTTTCACAGAACTACTCATGGCAGTGTATGGCAATGCCTTACAGAGTCCTTTGGCAAAGCGGGACACTTTTGTCAACAGACATCTCACAGTTCGCGAAACAGCCGTGTTCAGACAACAGGAAACAACAAGGTGTTTCCCACCACCTGAAGGGGGCCTTTGTCACATCATAAGATAGATACCAGTTTCACAGAACTACTCATGGCAGTGTATGGCAATGCCTTACAGAGTCCTTTGGCAAAGCGGGACACTTTTGTCACCTTGCGGCCAAGTTGTGTTTTGCCGATGTCTTTTAAAACATTTCTCTGAAACAGGTAGAGAAAATACTTGCCTTAAATTCTATAAGTATCCGCATACATCTCGGCAGTCTGAAACTGCTTGTCGTCAACGCAACAGGAATGGGCGATGTGGGAATGCCAACGTAATAATAAAAGCAAGCCAGGACTGCTCAAATTTTTAATTTTTCGCGAGTCCGGTTTCACTCGCTATTTTGGCGAGGATCGACGCTAGTCTGCAAAATAGCGACAGCGATAGCGAGTCTGCTGGGAAATCAAACTCGCTAATTTTGTCGCTAAAATAGCTTTTAGCGAGTCCGCTGGGGATGCTCTTAGGGGCATATAGGGAAGTCGATTTTCAACCACACTTAAACCATTCTGCTTTCTTTAATACATGTGAGCCCAAGCCGACTCTTCTTTGATGGCACAAAACCCTTTGCCTTTAAGAATAATCACACAAAACGTAGATGTTGCTGGCACTGCCTGACAATTGGTTTGTCAAAGTTGACAGACTCTGATAGACTCGCTAAGATTATATGTGAGTCCGCTAGCAAAAGCTGGTCCGCTTGCAAAAGTTGGACTCGCCCGAAAAAAAAAAATAATTTTGGGAAAATTTAGCGAGTAAGCTGGACTTGCTCCAAATGCAATATTATTGTCATTTTCTTTTTTTTGTGTAAAAAGTGGGGAACGAATGGGAAAAGAAACTGATCATTCTTGAAAGAACTTTCAGCTCCCCACTCCTACTTCGAAAAGTAGAAGCACGATGTCAACCCGGCGATAGCTCGAAGGCCCCCGACACAGCTGGAATACCACTGCTGGCTTTATTCACCGCATCCAATTCGTTGAGAAACTTTTTTTTCGCAGCGAATGGCACAATTTATGGGCAACGTCCGCTATTGAAGCGACTTGTGGGTCAATTTTCAAATTTCGCTTGCATCGCTTTAACCCCAACAGAGGCCCTTCCTGTCATGACTATTCGTTGACCTCTACTCAATCCCTCAACATCTTTATCGTCAATCATCACCCAACTTATCAACCTTCATAAATATAAATGTAATCACTCGACTTGTTCCTTGTTCCTTTCTCATCATCTGGTCTCCTTGACCTTTCCGATATTCTTCTTGCCTTGACCTAGATTCATCTCTCCTCTGTCTTTGGCTTGTCTTGTTTTGTCGTCGCTTCCGGCTCACTTTATGACGCATGCCCGTAACACTAATTCAAGTGCCCGTGTATGATCCAGCCTTCGGATAAAGCTCTTCCAAGTGCATGTCAACTGCAAGATTGTGTGAGAAACAATGAGTCTGTTTGTAAGGGATTCTCTCACTCTGTAACCTTTAACTACCAAGAATAACTTTACCACAATACAAGCCTTTTTTTATTAGTATATGTACAATATCAAAACTGACAATTACGTTAAACACACAATCTGAAACCTGGTTGAAAAACTAGGGCACATCGGTGTGCTTCTATGGGTAAATCTATCATAAGCGTTGGCTATCCAATTTGTCACTGGGGATTCTGCGAGATGATTGTTTTTCATAGGCAAGACGTTTTTACCAGACAGCAGTGAGAGGTCGAACCTACGACCGTTTGAGCATGCTCAGAAAGGCTTCCCGAAATGGTGTGGAATTTCTTTTACAGTTTTGCGCTAGCCTTGTTAGGGTCGTCCATCGTCTCTTCATTTGGTGTATCTTTATCTATTATGTATGTGAAGAAAAGGTTAATTCGGCCCGGTAAATGTATTTGACAGCAGGCAATGTACAATGTGAATTATGTGATTCAACATCAGAATCAAGTAGTGTAGAATATGTCGATACGGCCAGGTATATGTATCGGACAATAGGCTACATAAAGTACATGACCGTTAGAGTGACAATTTTCTTGAGTGTTGGTTAATCCATGTAACATCAAGATCTGTTTGGATAAAGAATCTGTACATGGCAGTTTGACCTAGCTTTCGTTAACTTTCACAATTCCTGGTTTCCAAGAATGATATATTAGGGGAACCACTGTATAAATGTATGGGACAACAAACGATTCAACAGTAAAAATGCATAAAAGGTTATGCTGCTGCTGCATGGGAAATTTTATTATAATATGTTACACAGTATCACCGACGATTACATTGCTCAGAGAAACATTCGCATAATAGTACTTCACTTTTTCTCAAAAGCTTCACTCAGTTGATTGGTAATCATGGCCATGGTTTGTTTATACGCCGGTGTATCAACAGGAACAGTAGCATATCCATGAACTGTTTTTAAGCACATACAAGAAGGAACCATGAGTAATCACAATCCACCACTGTAGTAGTAAGGTAACAAAGAGAAGAAGCATGCTTCAACATAGAGTATAATACGTACTTGCGCCAATGACCCGAACAGTGGCATTAGGTACTCCAGCATTGGTCAATCGACGAGCATAGTCTTCACCTTCATCACGCAAAATGTCTGCTTCTGCGGTGAAAATTAGAGCTGGTGGGAGTCCTTGAAGCTCCTCGGTGGTCGCCAACATTGGGAATCCGATCTTTGTCTTCTCACAGTCATTCCAATACGCCTTATCAAAGAATATAGCGTCTTCGTTTTTCAAATAGTAGTCGCCGCCGCCAAAAAGCTTTGCAGATTCGTACTTGTCGCGCGAAGCTGCTGTCGCGGGATAAAGTAATATCTGAGCTTTGATAGCGCTTGGTAGACCACGTTCTTTGGCCATCACTAAGAACGGTAAAAGTGTCCTTCTTTAGCTTTGCATTTTGTCACTTTTGTCTTTTCAATCTTTCGTATCCTTAATATACATAGTAATGCATACATGGAATGACTGCAGATAGATTGCCTCCTGCTGAGTCGCCGCAGACAGCAAGACGGCTTACGTCAACATTTATGGAGTCGCCATTTTCAACAACCCAAGAGAGCGCTGCAAATGCGTTTTCATGAGCTGCGGGATACTTGGACTCTGGAGCGAGTGGGTAGTCAACGAATACAACCGCTACATTGTTCCTCACACAAATCTGGTTGTAGGAGCCAGCCATTAGTATTCCTCTTGTGATATTCAATAGAAGCGGTGTGTAATCATACATGTGAATTTTCCATTTCTTAAAGTACGAACTTACATCTTTAACTAGTTTGCCATGAGTATATTTGCTACCGAAAACCCAACCGCCGCCGTGACTTTTGAATTGATGTCAAAAAGAAACAGGTTTAGTATTGTTTAAACCTCCTAGAGAAGAGGATATTGAAGGTCAATAAGAATGTATGAACTCACTAGAATACGACAGCAGGGAGAATTTCATTCTCGGTTCCTGGTGGCCGGAAAAGAGTCAAACGGACATCAATGCTATTGTGAACGACGACCTTATCTTCCTCGATAACCTCGGGCAAGTTTTTGACTCCTTTCAAGCGCTGGTTAGCAGCCTCGCGAAAGGCGGGAAGAGGTATAGATCCGTCGCTAAATTTTGGGTTGTGCTTTGCCTGTTCACAGAACGCAGCATAAACCGGGTCGAGTGCAACTTCTACAGGTGCCATGCTGTTTCTTGTATGTAGCTGTCGCTGTGTCTTGTGTAGGGAGATTGAAGAAGAAGAAAAGTGCAAAAAGACAAAAATAGGCGAAAGATCCTTAAATTTTTATATGCATGTGTGAAGGTGCATAAAAAGAGACTTTATTCCCGCGGTATTACAAATTGTATATCTTGAAGGCTTTCAAAGGTTCGCACGCGTCCCCCAAAACTTTTGCAAAGTCTCCACGGTTTGATCAACAACCCATGAAGTGAGAGGGCTCAAGTTGCCAACGTTGAATACACCGTGAATCAAGCCCAGCACGCGCACGGCAGTGACTTGAACACCAGCAGCCACAAGCTTCCGAGCATACGCCTCACCTTCATCACGCAATACATCGGCTTCTGCCGTCATGACAAAAGCTGGTGGCAATCCCTTCAAATCCTCGTCCGAAGCATGTAAAGGTGCTGCGGTAATGTCGCGACGATCCTTTTCTTCGGGAACATACTGATTCCAGAACCACTCCATCATCTTGCGCGTCAAGTAATAGCCCTCTTGGAACTGATTGTACGAGCCAGTGGAAAAGTTGGCATCGGTCACGGGATAGTAAAGTACTTGGTATTTGATGGCATTAAGACCGCGTTTCTTGTCGAGCACTAGAAACAAGGCGTAGCAAGAATGGGGTTCAATGCAACGTCATATGAGCCAACTATTTCTAGAGCATAATGGTTCAAAGATGGGGGGGGGAAACAAAAGAAGTGTGGAATAAAGCGTACTTGATAAGACAGTAGTGAGATTACCGCCAGCGCTATCACCTGCAACGACCAGCTTGCTCGTGTCGACATTGATGGAGGCACCGTTTTTAGCAATCCATTCAAGGGTATCATAGCATTCTTCCAAGGCAACAGGATGACGCACTTCGGGGGATAGTGAGTAGTTTACGAAAATGACAACGGCGTTGGCACGGACAGTGAGCTACACATATGAATGATATGTTAGCGTGAGTGCGCTAACGTTGTTGTGGATACAAAAATCGATGAGAATGCATTACCTCGTAGCGGACTGGTTTGTAATTCAATTCACTACCTAAAACCCATCCTCCGCCGTGCCTGTATATTATATGTGTTAGTTTACTGCGTGATGGGAAAAGAAACACACTGTGTGGCAATGCAAAACGTACAGGTAGATAATAACGGGAAGAACCTTGTTCTCACTACCGACAGGACGAGTGATTGTGAGGCTGATGGACTTGGAACCGTCGCGGCTAGGGATCGACTTGCGCTCTTCAAGCACTTCAGGTACATCAACGGGCACCTTACCCTCGGCAGCACGCGTGAGCTCAGGAGGGATTTGAGTGATGTCAAACTCAGGAAGATTATCCAAAACGGCCTGACAGTAGGGTTCGAGCACGACGGGGGTAGTGGGTGCCATGACGATATGAATGGGTTATATACAAAAGCAGAGAAAGGAGTAGTTTAATTCTGAGACACGAAAACTTTGGATTGAATTCCGCTGACAACCTAAATTCAGCTCCCACTGGTTTTTAGGTCTAACGTAAGGTGAGAAATTTCTACCCGCTTCCCAAAAGAACATATCGTCGTTTTGCATACAACAATGCACCCCATGTAAGATGCAGCAAAAACCAATTATTACGTGGGAAATGAAATCTCGGTTGTAGTCTGTCCTTTGTAGATTGTGGTATTTGACATCATTTATTCTACCAGTAATAAAAATACAACTTGTCCTGCAGCCTGTAAGTTAAGTTCGTTCGAACGCTTCAGTCAGATGAGCCGTGATCATTGCCATAGTTTGTTTGTAAGCCGGGGTTTCAACAGGGACAGTAACGTATCCGTGAACTATGCGAACAAGAATGTGAGACATGAAATTATTAAAGACACAACCATGCTGTATAATACATACTGGCACCAATCACACGAACGGCAGCAGTAGCGACACCAGCTTCGGTCAATCGTCGGGCATACTCTTCACCTTCATCACGTAGCACATCTGCCTCTGCGACAAGCACAAGTGCAGGTGGAAGGTCTTTCATATCCTCTTGTGTCGCCATCAATGGAAAGCCAATTTTGTTTTTCTCTCCGGTATAATAAGCCTTTCCAAAGAAATCAATATCAGCGAGCGACAGGCTATAGTCGCCACCGCCAAATAGCTTGTAAGACTCATAAGGTTCGCGGGTGGGAGCAGCCGATGGATAAATTAAAATCTGAGCCTTGATAGCGTTTCCAAGACCACGTTCCTTGGCCATGACTATATACGCCCAACCAAGAAAAAACCCGCTTGTTATTTAACGTGCCTACATGGAAAGTCACGACAACAACTAATGTCAAAACTTAAAAATACTTACGTGCTAACGATGCCGACAAATTACCACCAGCTGAATCACCACAGATGGCAAGCTTGCTAAGGTCAACCTTAATAGAAGCTCCATTCTCGACCACCCAGCTTAGTGCACTGTATGAAACTTCGTGAATGGTAGGGAACTTGACTTCGGGAGCAAGCGGGTAATCAACAAACACAAGTGCAACGTG
The DNA here is from genome assembly GCF_025766255.1 of Zychaea mexicana. Taxonomy (NCBI): domain Eukaryota; kingdom Fungi; phylum Mucoromycota; class Mucoromycetes; order Mucorales; family Lichtheimiaceae; genus Zychaea; species Zychaea mexicana. The sequence goes on from NW_026516700.1 coordinate 250,357, forward strand.
GTTCTTGACACAAATCTAAGAGATGATTGTGAAAGCGATTAAAGAACACCATATTTACAGAAACACGAATTACGGGGGTTTTTTTTTTGCTTTGGAAGAGAGAAAACCTACGTCGCGAATGACTTTTCCGTGGGTATGCTTCGAACCAAAAACCCAACCGCCGCCGTGGCTGTTTTAAAGAGTATCACTTTTCAGTTTTTGCACGTCTCAAAAGCAATATACCAAAAAACAGCCTTTCTTTTCAGAGCTTACTAGTAAACGACGACTGGAAGCACGTCATTCTCGGTTCCAGGAGGACGAAAGAGTGTCAATCGAATCTCAGTGCCATCATGGGTCACTGTCTTGTCTTGTTCGATCACGTCAGGCAGAGCGAGGTTCAAGCCCTTTAAGCGACCGTTGGCCAGCTCACGCATCTTTTCGAGTGTAATAGTGCCATCGCGTGCCTTTGGAGCTTGCTTTGACTTTTCAAAGTAAGCAGCATATACTGGATGAACAGGGACTTTTGGCGCCATTTTGTACTATGGTAAAAGAAAAGAAAGAGCTTCCAGGGCCAGGAACATCAAAAGCAGCTTACAAATGAATTAAGCATTGTTTGTACTACGTTCCTTTGAAACCCCATTACGGAAGCTGAAATAAGACTTTTACAGACAGGTACCCCCCACTTAAAAAATTACTGCCGGAATTACTTCTTTGTTCCCGGCGGCCAGTCTAACTCAAGGAAGGAAAGGTTGGATGGCTAAATTCTCATCTTGGTAGACTGCGTTTTTGTCCGTGATAACGACTACTACATTACTCTACCGTGAAAAATATGTCACAGAATAAATACCATCTGCACAATTTGCCTCCATCCGTTAATACAACATCGATGTTGAGAGTTAGGAGGCGAAAGAAGCGGTTGCGCATTATCTTGATAATTCGAGAAAACACGATTTTGTACCCCCCAAATACCCCTAGAAAACTAATACATTGATGCATAATGGCTGTCATAGTGTTAAGTCAATATTTCCGGCTCAACAGACGATATAAACTTTCGGTATAGTAATGATGATCACAGCCAAACGAGGGGTTGTATCGTTAAAATAAATAGTATTTTCTTGACTCACGAACAGTATTACTGTTTTCGGTATCAGCATCGCTCCCAAGTGTCGCTAAATACAATAAATGATCAAAGATCTGCTATCTTATTGCTTCATAGAAGATCCCAAAAAGTATTTATTTTCACCAAGCCAATGGTAGAAGCGAACTTTTATGCACTATCATCATACTTATATGCAACCGGTTTTTCACAACATCGTCGCCATACACATTATCGGAATTTCGAGCCAGCCAGGTACGCGAATCTTTGCTTTCATATCACACTACTATATGGCCAGCAGAATATAAGCCAGGAGACTAGAAGTCATATACCGAACAGTGATTGCGCTGTATTTGAGAGCTGGAAAGTAGTGGGCTGGCACAAAATTGGCTCTGGAAGCCATCATCAGGGTTTTTTTACTTTCAAACTATATATCAAATGTGTTCATACATAGCGGTACGTCGACGATGCAATCGTCGCGTAGAGATATATTAAAGTACCTTGGGAGCTCGTTATGATCGTCGTCGTTATCACGTCCGTCGCACGTCATGATTTCGGAATGGACTGTTGCAAACGTAAACCGGGGTTTGTATATCATTTGAAGCGGTTGTGATGAAGCTGGTCTGCCAAGTTGTTTCTGGTAGGGAGTCTTTGCTCATTTTCGTCAAATAGTGATATCTTGATTATTATGTAAGCATTTGGATATTCTGTGCAAATTCAAATTATCATTGTTGATGGGATGCTGCTACAAACTTTTTGAAATCGTGCTACTACTGTAGTACTATGTAATTTGTTGACCTCTGTTCAAAAACAAAGTAGTTTTGCTTTTCTGATCAGTTAAGGCAAAAGTACAAGTGCGTCTTCACATCTTGGGAGTATGTAACTATATACGCCCTTTCTTATTTTTAAACCTGTGTGGTTACTTGAAAGGCTGGTATATTCTTTTTGTAGCTCGCTCATTTGTCAGCTTGACCAAGGCAATACACTGACACGTTTGACATCCTAAAGAGAATTCCTCATGTTATTGGCCCATAGACGTTTTATGTATTTATGTTGTCGTCTTCGTTGCTCATCATATGGGACCATTATTCGCAATCCTTTCGGCGATAACAGTGCTTTTGATATTCATCAGTTCTATCGATGGCCACAAGCGTTTTTTTTTTCTGCACAGTGATTTTCAAAGATGCAACGTCAGTTGCTGTGGTGGAATGATTATATATCTCAAACGAGCCTGCTTTTCACAATGTTAAATGATAAAGTCTCTGTTCTGATTGCAACGATGTTATAGTACACAATTATTTTCTGAAGGGCTTAGGGATCTGTCGGATTCGTTGTAGCTTTTTGTTCGTGCTGGTTGTCGTTGTTCAATATTTACAGGCCAACCAAAAGATTTGTTCTTCTTTGCAAAAAAAATAATAATGTTGTCATATGGTACATGTCCTTTTGCGAATTGTTTACGCCAGTCAAGTTGCTAGTAAAGTACCATGTTGTGTAGTGCGTCTCATGACTGCCGCGGTGATACGCTGGTGTCATTCATCCATCGATACATTGCAGCATCTTACAGTAGATGCTGTCATTTATAAAAACATACACCATCACGTTTTAACCGCAGTACAGAGTCATCAACGCTCCATATGTACTCCATTCAGCAACTACGCCAGCAAGAACAATCATTCTTCAGCGCACATGATGTGGTATATGAAAGCCCACATGCGACGTTAGACACATCTTTCATATTCATCATGTGGACGGGCCGATTGTGATATATTAAATGTGAATACTACATCGCATTAGGCACACACATTGACAAATTGCTGCGTACATGAATGTTCTGGTGATGATGATGATGATGATGATGTTGACAAAAGGAAACACAAACAGAAGCATGGCGGTAATGCTCGTGTTGTCAACAATGGCTCGTTTATTCCTGTTGTATGTCGGAATGACAGTTTCCGTCTGGTTGTTTGTGTCTGGCCCCTTCCTTTGATAAGAAAACTGCCAATATTACAGTAAAAAAAATTAAAATGTGCATTTTATGCTAGTCATGCCTTGCATTGCATTTTAAATAAAGAAGCAACATGCGATGTCCCGTTGTCGGGTACTATGTACTTGGAAGCCAAAAAGCTGCACTATAGATACATTTCAATCAAGCGAGAAAAAGGTAATTTTTTGTTATAGTTGCAACTTGATATAATGGTTAGAGGGATGATGTGACACACCCAATAAATTGTTTGTTTGCTATGATTCAAAATGTATTAGGGGATCATAACATTGACCAACAAGGAGGTGCTGAGTCTTTATAAATCCGCGCCGTTTCCTGCATGTTTCTGTACGAGTAATGTCTGTGAGAGAGGTTATAGAGTAGGGTGTGCTCTCCCCCCCCCACCCCACCCCAAAATTTAACTTTTCGCAGCATTGCATTACGCCAATCCAAGAATTTAAGATCAGTGTTTGCGCCAGCCCGCAGTATTTTCTTATGTTTGCAGTATGTAGTACAACCCAAGTTTGTATGGCATGTATACAAATCAACACTGCCTGCAGCGAAGTCTAATTTCTTTTCGGTTTGGAATGGTTATGATTTGAGAGGAACGGAGCAAGGATGTTGCTCCGAAAATATATGTATATATATATATATATATAACAATGCGAGAAAAGACATGGAAGAAAGCATTAGGTGGATGAGTGTGGATGGATGTAGTATACATGAGGGATGTGTTTGTCTGTTTGAATAGCTAATTGGCAGATGTCGTCTTTTGCTTTTTTGCACGATACTTTTGCTTCTTGACCTCATCAGAGTCACACCGTTGCCGATCCAGCAGCTTTTTATACCGTGCACTCGTTTGTTCCCGACCACCGCCTAGCACCACTGTCGGCTGGCGTTTTTTTGTTTGCAGATATTGAGTCAAAGGTATATCCCCTTCGCCTAGTCCTCCTTCAGCAGCTACCGGAAACGGTTGCATATACTGCATGAACGTTTGACACAACAATGTGCGCGTCATATTGGCACTCCATAACTCTCGCCAATGTTGGTATATCCGTGCCGTACTTGCACCGTTTCCGGTCACCCAGTGGATGTTCTCAAACTCGCAGTCGTACAGCAACAAGGGCAGTTCGCTGGCCATGGGATAATCAGGACGGGCTTCGATTTCCGAGACATTCAGCAACGCTTGAACGATCTCTGGCTCTTCCAACTTTTGACCCACCAAAAACAGGACGGACATGATGCATCGCACCTGATGCCACAAGAATGCCGTACCCTTCAACTCGACTTGAAAGAACTCAGTATTGGATAAACCCGGGACTGCAGGTGTCACCCGGTTGATATCCAGCGACACGACGCGACGTTCGTAGTTGGTGATATTCTTTGACGGATCGAGTTTGCAAAAGTTGCGAAAATCGTGCTGGCCCAAGAAATAACGGGCACCCTTCTGCATCGCTTCCAGGTCAAGGTCGCCTTTGGTGAAAAAATACTTGTACGTGCGCGATTTGCAGTCGAAACGAGCGTTAAACTTGGCATCCACAGGTGCCCATGCCAATACCCGGATATCGTCAGGCAAAAGCCTGTTCAGTGTATCCACGTAGGTGATCTCTGGCTTATCGGGCCCATTGCTGCGCACTTTGAGCGACACAACTTGGCCCAGCCCACTGACGCCCTTGTCGGTTCGTCCACAGCGTGAAAAGTTGCATTCCTCCACCGTGGTAATCAGTTTGCAACGTTGTAAAGCTTGAAACAGGCGTCCTTCCACAGTGGGAATGGTTTCTTCGTCTGTCTGTGCTGCAAAGCCCATATAATTCCAGCCAAGATAGGCGACTTTGAGAGCAATGTGTCGTTGGTTGTATTTGGACATATCGAACGGTCGTTCTTTACGTTTACTGCTTTTGTTGTCCAGCTTTGCATCTTCTTTTGTTGTATTATTCGCAATAGCTGTTGCCGTTGATGATTCGAGGGTTGCAATGCGTTCCAGCAATTGCTCGCGTGTCCAGCTTTCGTACTTTTCCATGTGTCGTCGCAAAGGTGCTGTTGATCGCAACAGGCGATTAAGCATAAGAGAACAAGGTGTGTCGCCAGCCCAAGCCACTTTTTTTCTCCCACAAATTTTATGCATAATTCAAAAGTATGTCTCATAGAGCTCAGCTTACTCTTTTCGTCATTCCTGCGTCAAGACAATGCCGTCATTTGAGGAACAAGGAAGTACATTTTGGAAATGGCTTGAGAAGAACGGAGCCACATTATCTGATGGAATTGCCTTTCATGATTATCGTAAAACGGACAATGCCGGCCGTGGTGTCATTGCAACGCGTGATATTCAAGTATGTCAATTTTTTTTTTCATGTACAGTAGTATGTAGTACACGCATGCGCCGTTAGATATATACGGAGCTTGTACTGTACCATGGTACACACTCACACACTAAATGTTTTGACGTGCTATTATTTGCTTTCGCGTTGTTTATGCATAACTACATTTATGTAACATATCATACTACCATAAATAAGGAAGATGAAGTGTTGTTTACGTTGCCACGGCACTTGTTGCTATCCAGTCAAACGTCCAGACTACGCCAGCAAAAAGATATGGCGCAAGTACTCGACGCGATGTCTGGATGGAACCCATTGATTCTTTGTTTGATGTATGAAAGCCAGCTCACCGATTCGTTCTGGAAGCCCTATTTCGGTAAGTTCGCATATTTCGATCAACAGAAGAGACGTTGGCCTCAACTCTATCAACCATAGATGTTTTACCAAAGGGGTTCTCAACGCCCATGTTTTGGAACAAAGAAGATCTAGAATCATTACAAGGAACTGATATTGTCGGTAATAAGGGGAATACAACAAGAACAAGAAGGTTTTCTCTTCTTTTGTGGTGGGTGGGTGGGGGGGAGGGGGGTGATGCAGATGGAGGGAATGTGGGAGAAAACAAACCGACCCAACACATAAATGCGGCATGCGTACGTGTGATAAGGCGCGCGGCGGTTAATAGGAAAGGGTTTTTTTTTTCACGGTAGGAGAGCAGGGAAGCAGTACGTCCAGTAACCTCTATTATGCACTCTATGCTCTGTAGAAAAGGTCGGCAAAGAGGAAGCCGAAGCCATGTTTGTCCAGGAGCTACAGCCGATTATCAAGGTAGGTAGTAGTAAAAAGTGTTGTACATTTACATTTCCATTTTTAAGAGAAACATATCGAGAGGGGATCAAAGAGAGAGAAAGAGAGAGGGGGGGCAAAGAAAACACCAGCACCATACTATTTACATGCCTGCCACCCCGTCCCCCCAAAGCAAGCGACCATGCATACTTATCATTCGTCGTTTTACACTAATACACGCTACTATGTAGGATCACCCCGAAGCGTTTAATCCTGATATTCACAATTGTGATCTGTTCCATCAATGCGGATCCTTAATTATGGCATACAGCTTTCACGATCCAATCGGAGCACCTGAGCCAGCCAACGGCGCCACTCAAGAGGATCACGATAACGACGACAATGACGAAGAAGAAGAAGAAGAAGGGTTACTGGCGATGGTGCCGATGGCAGACATGTTGAATCACAAGACCGGATATAATAATGCACGTCTGTTTCATGAACCCGAGTGCCTGCGCATGAAAGCAATCAAAAGCATCCAGACAGGTGACCAAATATACAACACATATGGTGACTTGTGCAATGCAGATTTGCTTCGGAAATACGGCTTTGCGGATGAAAGCAACCCCTTTGACTTGGTGGAATTGAATGGTGGCAATATTGTGGAATTGTGCTGTGATGATACAGACACGTCATTACGTGAACGAAAGGTACGAAGGATAAAAGGGAGGGAGGCTTTATAATGGTGATGGAGGGTGGTGGTGGTGGTGGTGGTGAGATAAGACTCCCCCTTTTTTACTATAGCGTTTCACTAACTAAAACGGTGAAATTATGATAGATAGAGTTTTTGATGGAGGAGGAAGCATTAGATGAGTAAGTGGATCCCAAAAAAGTGCAAAAAAAGGGGGTCTGGAGGAGGAGATGTACCTCCCGGGAGATGATGATTGGAGGACTCAGAAGCGGACCAAGGGGGGAATCATGCATTGCAACCCAAGTTGTATCCCTTTGTGCACTCTCAATTCACACACCTGCCTTGTCTTTGTTTTCAGCTGCTTTGTGATCGATACGGAGCATGTCCTGCCACCCGAGCTTATTAGTGCCTGTAATGTATATCTCCAACAACAACAACAACAACTTGCTTCTATGTCATCCTATCGTTATACTAAAGACATGTGTATACTTAAAAACAACATAGTGTATGTGCTACGTGCGTCAGCAGAAGAATTTGCAAAGATGGAGACAAAACAAAAGCTACCCAAGCCCAAGCTGACGCCAGCCATTGCAAAGCTGGGAATGCAAATTCTGGAAGAACGCATGAAGCGCTATCCTCAAGAAGTAAGTATGACCCACATGGGGGATGGGGAGGGCTGCAGAAGCGAACATAAAAACATGATAAAATATAACGATCATAGAGAGAGAGAGAGAGAGAGAGGGCTGAAGAGGGGAGGAGGGGTGGGGGGGCGCTATTGGGCGTATTAAAGAGAGAGAGAGAGAGAGAGAGAGAGATGTAAGGTTCAGCAAAGATTAAAATGTTTATCAGGACGACGACCAGGCTCTGCTGCAGAGTGGATGCAGCCCGAATAAGCGGCATGCACTCCTAGTCCGCATTGGCGAAAAGCGGATACTGGAAGCGACGATAAACAAGTTGAAACGGGAAGCGGAAGGTCAAAAGCGCGCCGTGGACGAAGAAGACAGCCAGGGCCACAGCAAGAAGAAGAAGGCTAGAGTATAGAGGATAGCCTGATCCAGCGACCTAGAGAGAGAGTTAGAGAGTTAGAGAGACACACATAGGGCATAGGGGTGTATGTATAGGGAAATTAGGGAATCCGATTGAAGCGAGATCTGCTATCTGCATATGCAATGCCCTGAAAAAATAGACAGATTTGGCAAAAAGAAAAAAAAATGGTTATAAATAAGGATCATTTATCCAAATGGAGCTATTTTTTGTTTTGTTTCTTTTCTCATCAGAGGACACTTCTTTTTCTTCTTCTTCTTCTTCTTTGTCGTTGCTGTACTTTTAGCTCTTTAATATTTCTCCCCTCTATTATCTCTTGTGTACTTATAACAACAACAACTACTACTACAACCAAAAGCAACATTCGACATGGCCACCATCTATCAAAATGCCGCAGGCGCACTCCACTATCGCAAGACTGTTCAACGTCAAGAACGAGTCGCACCGCCACCTTCCTCTTCTTCTTCTTCCTCTTCCTCAGTCAAAAAGGCATCCTCTGCATCGCCGCCACCCGATCAGCTCTTGGCCCAAATTTCAACGAACGTTGCAGTGATCGTAAAGTGTCCTCAGGAAGCAGGCTGTCTGGCACATAAGCGCCTGCCCAGCCTATCCAACTTCATCCACCAGGTGTACACCAAGAGCCGTATGACGCCCACGCTGCTTGTCGTCGCCTTGATATACCTCGAACGCCTGCAGAGAAAGCTTCCCAGCGGGTCTCAAGGAGAATACGACACGCCCTACAAACTGTTTCTGGCCTCTGTCGTGTTGGCCTCCAAGTTCTTGGAGGACTCGTACCCTGTTGCGCGCAGCATCCTGCGTGTCGTTGCTCCGGTCTATTCCACCGCTGAGCTTGCAGTCATGGAGCGCAGCTTCTTGGGTGTGATCAAGTATGACTTGTTTGTCAAGCTTGACCAAGTGTGTCAGTTCGTTCAAGACCATGGTGAATCCGTCAGCGTCTTGGAGCTGGATCTCTAACAAAATAAAACAACAAATCAAGCAAACAACAACAAAACAGCACATACGACGACGACGACGACACACTTAAAACAAAAGGTCAACACCAACAACATCTATCGAATGTACATATCACCCCTTCCTTTTGGCTTTTCACTCACAAAATATATATATACGACCACCACCACCTGCCACCACTCTTCTATGCCTTTTCCTTCTTACCAGCTACTTCTTCTTCTCTTATAATTCCTTTCCTTTTTCTTTTTCTTTACACTTACGGTACGGGATATCGATCTTTACTATCTTCTCTTTCTATGCACTTGTATATTTCTCCCCACCCCTCACCCCAAAAATGACGGTCAGCGAAATATCAACAAAACATAATGCTGCTGCTGTACATACAAACTCTTTGACCGTCAAAAAAGAATATATACTCTCCCTCCTCCCCCCCCCCCCCAAACACCAAAATTACACTATGAAACTCTACACGAACTCTCACTAACTCGACCCCCTTTTTTCTCCCCCTTTTTGAACTCTATGCTATCTTCTCTTTCGGTACACTCTATAACTTTACATCCAAAACTGTCAATCTTCTTTTTATTCTTACTCGCCAGTCACTCAACAAACTCTCTCTCTCCTCCTCCCCGCTTTATTACTTATGAGAATATACATTATACACTTTTAGTAGTACACATCTAATAAAAAAAAAAGGTTCTATACAATGGCAAAATATTCTGTCCACTGGTCTTGCGGTATCAAGGACCCAAACAGATCTTTCATGTCCTGACCGAGCTATTACATGGATCACATCGATGATCACATATAAGAAAAGGGGTGATAAGTATCGAAAAGAAAGGAGGATGGCGAGTTGCTCGTTTCACTCTCCATGACATCATTGATCATCAATTGTAGGACAAAAGGGCTTACCTGGTTCAGTTCACGGATGATGTATTCCATGAGAGCGATATAAGCATAATAAGCCATGTAACCCTCGTCCGACTTGAGTCCGAGCACATACTGAAGGCGCCGCATGAGCAAAACACGCGCCCTCTCAGCCGGTGGTAAATAAGGAGGCAGCGGCGTCTTCAGTTGCAATGCCGACGCCAACACGTAAAAATAGAGCAAAACATTGCCCACCAGCTCCGAGAACTCGGTATTGGCCCCCATCAAGAGTTGTTGGTGCACATGGACTGACCACACATCTTTGAGCACCACGATCCGCAACGATAGAAACTTGTCCAGGATGTTTTGACACGAGTTGAGCATCGAGTTGTACGTGGCAGTTGGGAATGGCCCTTTTAGCCGAGGTTCGCTGGGCGCATGAACGAGCAAATCCCGGAGTTTCACAAGGGCCTGTTGGCATTCGGTCTGGTGAAATAACATCTCTTCTGCATCATGTGTCGTTGACAGGTGCTTATACAGCCACGACAACCGAATCAGCAGGTCCGAGAGACCCTGTCTGAGCGCCTTTCTTGCTTCATATGGCCAAATATACGCCGTAACAATCAGACCTGTATTGATAAAGTCATTAGTTACTATCCAACCCATTCCACTGTATACTCTACTAGTATATGTGTAACATCTATCTTTTTCTCAATGAAACATAAACAGAGTTTTTTTTTTTTCATGCTGTGTTACCTATCACAACGCCGAGTGATACGGTGATGCACCGTATCCATGCCAACTCGACAACGCCAATATTGACAAACTGCACATCGTTACGATGATTGTACATGTAGAGAACAACCAGGTTGTACGCCAGCAGAGCAACTTGCCCGAATCGACCGTGGCGATGGTATAATATGACCCAGAAGGCCGGGATGGAGTAGAGCCACGTCAATAAGGTAAGGACAATGGGGTTGGCTGGAAACAAGGTGTAAGTCAGCGTGGCAACTGCGCAGCCGGCAATGGTTGCTAGGACACGGAGAACTGCACCCACATTCGTGCCGCCTACCGTGGGGGTGAGTAGCGTCATAACCTATTAACCGCCCGTACGTGTGTGGTATGGTATATGTAAATGTATGTGTTGTGCGTATGTAGACCGTAAAAAACAGTTACATATGTGCATAGGTACCGTTATTATAAAAAAGTAAAAATAAAATAAAAAAATCTAATTTTAATATTACTGTATACAGCAAAAGAACGAAAAAAAAGGGGACGAGAGTCTTTTTTCTTCTTTGCCTGTTGCTGCTGCGGATAAACTGCACACATCCTATGCAAGCAGGAGATATGTACGTTGAGGGGAGGGAGTAGAAGATGCAGCAGCAGCAGCAGCAACTGTCATGGTGTTGCTATCTATAGCAACACAACTTCCCCTTTAGGAAAATACAGTTAGAGGGGAAAAAAGAAAGGTTCGAGCACTTACAGTAAGTAACGTCCATTCCATTCGATACTGGTAAAAGTACGGTTGAGTGTAGGGTATAAAAGCCAATGCAGAAAAGGCTATTGCCGTCAACATGTTTTTGGCCGCAAACTTGATCGTACGCTGTCGAAACAAGGAAAAGAAGCTCCACAGCTTAAAACTGAATTTATGCCGCTGGGTATTGGGCTGCGGGGTGTGAAGCGTATTTGAAGTGTTGTGGTTATTTGGCAAAAAGAATGCATTATCTGCTGCATTCGTAGCGTTCGTTGTTGTCGTTTGATCCGTAGTTCTTCTCGATCGTGCCGTCGTCGTATTCCTGCGGTTAGCGTCGTCGTCGTGATTGCTGTGGCTGTACTGCGTCGCTCTTGCTATTGGCGGAGATGGTGTGGAGAGAGTGACACTACTATTTCTTCTTTTCTTCTTCTTCTTCTTTAATGGAGTCGCCGTGCCTTCATCGTCTTGGTCGGCAACAGCCGCGCATTCGGTCGCATTCACGAGTATTGTCAATTCTTTGGCAAATTCCGATAGCGTAAACACAAAGAAATATACCAAAAATACATTGTCTGCAGGCAACTCCTTCATGAGCTGCATATGCAAGTCGCTATAATTACGGCGGTTGTACATGCGACTCAGTGCATGATGGAGCGAGTCTTCAAAAAGATCTATTGCCGCTAACAAGTTTTGTCGTAAACGACAAAAGGATGGGGGTGCTGCTGCTGCTGTAACAGAAGGGACAGCAGTAGTAGTAGTGGTAGTGCTAGGTGCATCATGTCGTTTAGCGTCCGCCGCTGTCGTTTTGTTGTTGTTACTGCTGCTGCTGTTATCGAACTGCGATTGTAGATGAACGATCGTTTGCTTGCAAGTGTAGGCCAATGATTTCATCGGTTGACGCACGGTTTTGATAAACTGAACCAACTCGCCGGCATTGCTATCATCGCTACCTCCGTCATCTTCGTGATCATGCTGTTGTCGTTGTTGTTGTTGTGGATTTTGGTGATGATGGTTATTGTGATGGTTATCATGTTGCTGGCTTTTCTCTCGCCGCAATTCGTGCTCGAGTTTACGTCGTTGGTCATCTGCCTTGACGTTCCATTGATGATGTTCCTGCATGACTTCAAACTGCAGACCACAGCTGCTTCTCAATCCACCAATATGCCGATCGAGTCGTTGAAGACTGGATACTATATCATCGTAACACTTCATACTGTGTGGATGCTCACGTTTAGCATTCACCAAGGATTGCTTCAATGCTGTACATCCGGATCTGTGTGCCTTGATAGCTTCTTCAAGCTGCTTGTTTGCTGTAAAGTTTGGCAAGTCGCAATCAAGGAGGAATGTTTTGGTAAGTAGCTTGAGCAGAACACGGACCGATTGAAGGCTACTGTTGATGTCTGATCTACAAAAGTTAAAAAATATCATATTACATCACAATAAACCGTCATTTGTCATTTGCAATAGTTATTAGACATTAAAAATAATGTTATAATTGCATATTATTACTCATAATTGCACCCTGCACTACTACGTCCCTCTTTGTAATCACACCAATATAAAACAATACGTTACTTTAGTTTTTTGGTTGCTGTGACAGGCCATAACAAGAGACAAACAGCGACAGAGATGATGGTTCCGATGGCCACCAGAACAAACAGCTGCCGAATGACAATGATTGGATTATACAGAAAATGTATTCTATCAGGTGACGGCTCACGGACCAAGGTGGATAAAATAATGATGAATGCAAGTGCCGACGCTATGTAGGATATAAAAAGTATTAGTGCCAACCGGGTTAAAGTTTTTTCCATTCACATGCCATGTTTGATAACAGGGCTAACAAGTGAATGAGGTCCTAGCTGTTATCCCGCGAGTAGTGCCGGTTGTCTCATTGGTGGTCAATAAAGGCACTAGATATTATAAATACGGTTACCTGTTCCCGTGCTCGGTCGATTCATCCGACCTTTAAAATAAGCAATGACAAACGAGCTTAAGCCGATCCAGACACCCAGGGTTAATCCGTAACTGAGCCAGAATCTGCCTTGTGAGATCAGGATCGTGTTGATCGACACACTTGTTAGGCACAAGACCAGAGCGCACACTGTGAAAAGCCAACCATAACCAGCTGCCTCGACCATGCCACCGACGGTTTTCGCCGGATTAAAAAATACAGTAACCGTTGCTGCTAGATGGCTTGCGACCATGTCACCTCCCACCCAAGTATTCAAAAACGGCACAAACGTGAAAAGGGATCCTAGCATATAGGCCGTACTGCACTTGATGACCATTTTCTGGGGATATGTCAATTTGAACCGCATGAGTCGATGACGGTAATACGAGAGCATGGAAGTTGCTCTGTTGCCACCACTACTGCTAGATTTCCCGTCGTCGTCGTCATCGTCATCAGATTCAATAGAGACCGGCTGTTGTTGCTGATTGGGTTCTGATTGTTGATGCCTATTTTTCGAAAGGAGTGGACTTGATTCACTTGCGGTAATAGTAGTTACAGTAACAGGATTATTAACAATGGCGCTATTGTCCTGCTGCGCCTGCAATTGTCTCCGCTGCTGATCCAAAAAGGAAGAATACGATCCAGGTACAGTTGTCAATGAAACTGTGCGTCTTTGTAGAATGCCATCATCAAGAACAACTTCATAGTCACTCAGAGTATCGTAAGAGGATGGATGCGACTTGTATCCAAAGTAATCCTCGTCTTGACGTTGCTGGTGCTGTAGCTGATGATACTGCTGTTGAGGTTCTGGAGAAAGAGGTGATCGGATCACAAAAGAATCTGCTGCTGGTGTAGCTGTTGAAGATGGAAGCATGGCGGTATCTCTGTTTGGATGGGATATCATGATCGGGAGAGTCGTGCTACCAGTATCAGTACTGTTCAATACACTACTCAAAGAGGGTATCGGCTGTTGCTGGATAAGACTGGGAGATGATGATGCTGATGATATAGTGCTTATGATATTGTTACTGCAAGTAGGAAACGTAGTATCTTGTCGTTTCCGTTTGTTGTTGTTGTTGTTGTTGTTGTTATTGCAGCTCTTCTTGGCTGCAGCACCGGCTACCACATTGATGTTGTCTAGTACAGTCTGATGCGACAAGACACTCATGCGTTTGAATAGGAGAAAGTGAATGAGAATGAGCGAGGAAGAAAAAGAAAGAGAAACAAATATCGATTGAATAATAAACAGATCTGGTAAATATCAGTTTTTTGCACCTGATGATGGACAGAAAGAAAGTTTTGTCGCAGTGTGAATTACACTTTTCACACACGGAAATCCTATCCCCAATTCCGTGTCATACTAACTATATCATATCTATTGACATTACGCAACTAATACATATTCCTGATATCAGATGAGAGCAATAAAATAAATTATATATATAAAAGAGTAGGGAATGTAGGTGAAAGGGCATGTTTATCTATCAAGGTTATCAACTAAGTTTCTTTTTGGTATAAGATGTATATATATAAAAAGAAATGTCTGTGCGACTATTGATGATGATAAAGCAGGGCCCGCCAATCCATCCACGGAAAAAAAACCTTATTTTCTTTTCCTTTTTGTAAGCCAAAACAGCATAGTAGGCTCACTTCCTATGTATACAGCACCCCGCACTATTTGTCGTACACACTGTTTTTTTTGCTGTCGTTGTGTGCCTGTACGTTTAGAACCCAAAGATTCGAGTGAACAAATCCGGTCGTAGAAATGGTGCCAGGAACAAACGTCCCGTCATTGTCAAGAATATGAAATGGGCCAAAATAGAACATGCGCGGTGCTTTCCCGTCGGACGTTGTGGATTGCCAAACTTGATTTCACCCCATACCGCAACACCATGCAGCGTGAAAAACAACACTTGTTCTAATGTCATTGTACGCACCAGGGCCATGAGCATCAGTTCATGAAATATGCCACTGACAAGAAATACGGCAAAACCGCGAACACTTGGTGACGACCACCCTATATATCGTCGCGATAGGGGTGTTGTTAAAGAAGAAGGCGGTAACGATGACGACGACGACGACGACGACAATTCTTTCGTTTTCTTAATGCTGTCGTCGCTGTTGCTGTTGCCTGATTTGATTGTTGCAGCAAAGATTTGCTGATGGTAGATTTTGTGAACGATGCGATTCCAACGTCGACTATTTAACGATAAAACAAACGGTTTAATAAATGTAAACGGCGAGCCTGAAATAGGTGGAGGGGTATATACGTTCGTGTGCGTTAAAACTATAAGAACTGTTGTTACCTCCAAAAGTCTCGCGGACTGTGGGCTAAAATAGGTGAATCGAATATGTCATATATTGGAACACCCAGTGTGCACTGGATACTACCAACGCCAATATCAGCTAGCCCCATGATGCAATACACCTTGAATCCAATTAAAGCGGTCAACCACAGACTTTCCCAGCTCCAGTAAGGGATCGCCAAGAGTCTTTGTGAGTAGCCATGTGGAAGCCATGGATCCACCAAGGATTTCATCAGGGCCCATTTGAACACACCGCGGGCTATCTTGGCCAGGCCCTGAATTCGAACATATCCTGTCGCCTGCTGGTTCTCTTGAAACACAAGCAACGTACTGCCAACATTTGCAAGTGATTCGCGGAAACTGAAGTTCTTGTCAGCAAAATATACAATGTACGATGCAGCGTACCACGGTGTTCCCAACAATGTATTGTTCAAGAGTTCGCTAGGACAGGCAAATACAAGTGGGATGGAAATATGTATGGCGGCGAGGAAAAGGCGTAGTCGGATAGCACCTATGATTGGCTGTAGATGGCGAACGGCAAGGTAATCGAACCACAACATCAGTGCATGGCCTGTGACAAGGTATAAGTCAGGAACGACGATTTGAGGTGGCAGGGTTACATCGATGACGGGTTGTGTATGGGCAAACATTGGGAAAGAAAAGAAAGAAAAAAAGAAGGTGGGACGACGGACAGCGAAAAGAGAGAGTCATTGAATTTTTTTTCAATGCTCAGGGTGCATCATCATGCATGCAGTTAGTTCGGAAAAAGGAATCACCGTTCAATCAAGACTTTATTCTTAGCCCCCAGAGCCACTCAAGCATATGCGGGATCAGTAATGCAATGCTTGTCAAAAAAAAGCGACACTTCATACTATGTAACGCATGCGCATATATATTCAGAAAGTATCATAGGAGTTGCATAATATCATAACGGATCGAGCATATTTAACTTGAGTTTGTTGCGAGCTATCTTTACAGTATTCATAGTAGATGCCCGTATAACGAAATATAGATATGTAATTCGTTGTTTTCGCGAATGAGCCAACATATACACATTACTGACGCTTTTCTACAAAGACCTTCAATCCATTTTTCAATGGATGTGTAAGCGACATTGAGTAGACAATTTCTTGGCCAGGAACGAGAGCGAATTTGTATCGCTTCAACAAGATGGTAAGTGCCACGAGCCCCTCGAGGGTCGCAAGAGCTTGACCTGATGTTTATAAAGCAGTTACATGGAGGTATCAATGAGATTAAGCCACAGTGTTTGACAAAAGAAGAAATGTTTTTCTATAACGAACCTAGACAAACTCTCGGACCAGCGTGAAAAGCTGGCCATTTGGCTGCAGATTCCCGATGAAGTTCACCGTCCGGAGAAATCCAACGCTCAGGCTTGAACATATCAGCGTCAGGACCCCAGAGTTTCTTGGATCTTCCCATGGCGTATGCTGACCAATTAACCTGATCGCCTTTGTGTACATGTGTTCCGTCGGGAAGTATGTCATCCTCCAATGCGATTTTATTGTTGCTAGGGACAACAGGTTCTAAGCGTAAAACCTCATAGAAACTATTTGGTAGTGCCGCTGTTAATACCTTCCAATAAAAGTATATACTTGATATTACTACTTACACAGCATGTGCATAAGCCATTTTCTTGATAGTTTCATAAAGAGCAGGCGCATCTTTTTCAATCTCATCGGGTATCGACTCGTTCACTTCAGCAAGTAATTTATCTTCCACTCGAGGATGTAGCAAGAGGTAATAGATTGTCCACGAAAGTGTTTGAGCGGTGGTATCTCTACCCGCAATGATAAAATTCAAGACCGTATCACGTAGCTCTTTGTCACTCAGTTCTTGACCTTCCGGATTACGAGCACTCATGAAACGTGAGAGCAAGTCTTTGTACTTGTGTCCTTGTGCCAGTTGCTCCTTGCGCTCCGCAATCAAGCCATATGCAAATTCGTCGATCACTTTTATGTGCGCCGTGGCGCTAAGCTCACTGGGTCGCAAAATAGGACGGAGTGCTTCACGTAAGGATCCGAGAGGACTGATAATTCTCTGGAAACAATTATGCTGACAAGCATCAAACGATGTAGCAAAAGGAACTTTTTCGTTGTTATATAGGGCTCCAAGTTGCTTTCCAAATCCAAGGCTATAGAAACATTCGATTAGAACAAATCTATCTGTAGAATATGTGTGAAAAGCGTCTTTGAAAATAAAATACTTACTAGACGAATGTTTCGAGGGTGAATTTGTAGATTACGTCTTGGAAATCGATAAACTCGCCTTGTTCTGCCTTTTTGTTAAGAATGCGGTCTGACATGACATTTAGCTCTTTTACAAAGACTCTATGATAGAGGTACACAAACTAGAAGGGTTAGTAGCGTATTCTTCACCGTTTTGGTCTATAATAATTTTCCGCTGTCATGCATTACTCTACAGATCATTGACGATCAATTGCATAAGTCTTCCTTTCGTCACAAAGCAATATAGTATTGGTGCTTTATCTAATTGCTAGTTTAACTTGCCTGTGAAGAAATCTCGGAAATTGACAACGTTGAAGATTAAGCTCGCTGCCTTGCGCTGATACCGCCATTGTTCGCCTGATGTTGTTACAGTAAGTAATCATGTAGTCCGTATGGAAGCGATGTGATTTAGAAGTAAAAGGAAAAATGGATATATTTTGCCAAGAATTACCATTTGCTGCAAAGATACCATGGCCGAACAAATCATTCGTCATTTCACTAATCACAAATGAAAATTCGTTATTACATCGATCTCGTGGAAAGTTACAAGTGTTGCACGTTTCATTCTTTAAAACATAGTAGAGAAATGGTACGCTACACTGAGCGTTTGCCCTTGACATAATTCGAGAAATTGTCTGCGTTGATACAGTGTGGATCAATTGAAAATTCGGTACAGAACCACAGTAATATAAAGGATTTCTTAAAACATTCATCAAATACCTTTTAACACGTGTTCCACTGCAGCAGGGTCGATCGTCATTATCCGTGGCGGGAGGCCTAGTACCGATACGTACCTGAATGATGGTATTCAGCAGCGAACAAAAGATGACAAGATGAACAAAAACTGTTAGTGTGGCGTAGAAACTCGTTTTCCTCATATGAATCAGTTCGCATTAGATAGGATAGAAAAAAACGTTTTACATGGTCATGACATCCATATGCTCAACTTTTTCCAAGAAAAAGTCAAGGAAGCGGTCTTTCTTGGCGATCTGTTCAAACATCAATCCAAACAACGGCATGCCGGGGACATTAGGGATGCCTTCACGACGTTCTGTGAATACTGCGCGATCATTGTATTTTAAAGCCAAGAGACCAAGTAGAGCTGCGCCAGTTAGTGTGGCAAAGCCCGCAAAATTGTTGTTGGAAAGAGTTTGAGCCATGTTGGTGGAGTAGTTAAAGTTATAACGACTGCTTCACGATGAGAAGAGGAAGAAGAAGAAAAGGCAAAGCGGAGAGAAATTCACAAGTGTCAATATTCTGCTTAAATATTTCATAGTACAAACAGGACCACGATCGCAAACCGGATGGTGGGAGTAGACTATTAAGCAACGCCGGGAAAAACTGCATCGGTGTATCGTTCTCCCATCGCCTCTTTTTCATTGTCCGTGGCCATTGTTACCGAGGCGCTCTTACAGCAAAGGGGATGGGATTTCCTGGAGTTTATGCGCACACCAAGTGATGTCATGTGAGGAGGCAAATTAATGCAATGGATCGTTAAGATAAACATTGCCATCTGGTGTTGTTTAGCGCTTTTCCCATGTCATGTGCTCATGTTAGGAAAGTTCTCTTGACACGTATTTTCTTCTTAGTCATTATCGCACTGTGTGCTCATCGATCATAGTAGCGACTGGTTCAAACTTAAATCATATATTTGAAGAGAGACTTATCAAATACTGATAGGCCTTATTCTTCACAGTAAAGCTAGACTAGAAAAACCACGTCATTAGTGAGGTTAACCTCATGTACTGCAAGAAATGTATGGGTTAGCAAATGGGATAGCATGCTTTATGATTACAGCAATTTCCTACTATCTCTAATAGTGTAAAAGCGTGGGGTAATCTATTTTCTCACACAGCGACAGCGATGGGAACGACGCTCGGTCGAACCTGCGCCGAGGTACATGTACCGTGTGCACAAAATGATAGCAGCTCTGATTTGTTCCACGATGCTTACAGATGATTCGAGGTCATCGTTTATCGCCCTGTTGTAATAATAAAGAGTATTAGGTACGCAACCAGCGGCTTCGCAGTGCAAAAAGAGGCTGAAAAAAAATTGTAAGTGCGTCCGAAGTTATAGATCACCGTTGAGGTTTTGAAATCTTACAGGGATTTGGAAGGTCGTTTTAAATGTCAGAAAGGCTACAAACGACAACAAACGATAATTTGTATCTTCCGGATGAATATATCAAAGTTATCGCGTTGGATATGTGCGTCTCATAGTGTCCAATATGAGCTAATGCGGGTAGTTAAATTTGATTGCACTTAATATATATTACCACTTTGTTTTCTTGATGTATCAATATGCGGGTAATTCAGAAACAGCTCATGATACCGATCGCTTATTTACTTTTAATAAAGCTAAGGGACACCCTAGCTTTTACACTTTACACCTTCAGCTACTACTATGTATAATCATATACCTAGAGGTGGAGATCAGTGCTGTGTAGATATAAGCTACATCTTTCCAATGCTCAATGAAGCTCCTCCTATTCGTTGCTCAGCTATACAGTATGTAAATTAATTCAAGGGAGGTAACAGTTAAGTATGATATGCCTCTACCACTACTAGATTAGCTGTGATTCGGCTATTGGCACCCTTAGAATATAAAACCATCATCTTGGTGCCCTGTAAGGCTGCATAAAAAATGGAGAAGCTCAATGAACAATCGGTAGTAGCCATACCACAGCTGTATTACTGATTACGAGAGATATCACTAATGCCAGACTTCATGGGAAAAATTGGTCATCAATGGATATTTTGTAAAACGAGGTCATCCCCGAAGACGTAAATGTGCATTATAATTTGTGTAATATCATAGAAGCAACGACGTATAAAAAGCAATTACTCATACATGAATGTACATATTTTTGGTACTCTTTTGCGTATAGATCTAACAGATTGCAAAGACAAAAGAATAAGCGTGCTCCTAATACTGTTTCGAAAATAGACATTTGCGTTAGCTAATTTTAGCGTTGTAATGGTAAAAGAAATGAAGGTGGTAACATATCTGCTCGCGGGAAGGCTGATGATGATCACAAAAAGTAATAGTGAAAGACATTACTTTGTAATTGTATTTTCAGCACGTACACACTCATCATGAAGTCACTTACTATCATATGATTGGCATAGCGATAACCATGCCGGATAGTTGAGAAAAGCCTTATTACACAGTGGGATCTACTGCTGGTTTCAGTTGTCAAGGTACCCTTGCAGTTGGTTTAACTTGGAGCTTTCTGAATAGCGGAAGCTTGCCTTGTCGTGACCGCTTCTTGATTTATTCTGACATGGTTAGTGTAATAGGAAGTGAGGATGGGTTCTGCTTCAGCTCTGATTTGCAAGTGGCGAATGAAGCCATCGAGTTGCACATTCGATGCTGCTTGTTGTGAAAGCCGATCCTCGCAGTGCAGGATCTCTGCCAACTGTGTGATCTCTTCGTGGATGATCTGCTTGACGTTTCCTTCAGTAAGGCCTTGATGTCTGAGCTCGTTCTCTCTGTCACTCCTCCAACGTTTTATGCCCAACAGGTTGTTGATATCCACAGCTGATTACCAAACTGGTTTTTGACAGAGGCCAAATATGCGCTGTACACTTTTGATCCCTCGTACAAGGCAGTTTGCTGCGGACCATCGAAAACTCCATGCGCTGGTAGCCGGAGACTTGGAGGTGGCCGTTGATATATCGGTTGATCGAGCTGCAGATCGTCGTACTTCCGGGCTTTGTGCGGCTCCGGTCGCGCGTTGTGTCAATGACTTGAATACTTCGCTAACAAATAAGAGTTGGACAAAATCCTGGAGATTGACCCGTCCGCTATCTTGAGCTGGCTGAGGATCGTCGTCTGTATGGCGTTGTGTGTACAAAAAAGGGGCGCAACGGAAATGTGTCGATTTCTAAATATCGTGTTTTGCAATGTGGAAACGGGTGAAACCACCTTGTCACACTGTGCACACAACCTTCTTTTCTTTCGTTGCAATTCGGTTCAACCCCGTTACAAGTCCGCATGTGCTTACAGCATAATGATGGGAGTGCCGACAACAATTGTCGATCACAATGTAGCAGTCATTCATTTGAAGGCGATCATGGCGCATGATATGTTATTCGAAAATATACTCGGTACTGGTGATTTTGAAAGGCTTTTGTTGTGACTCTATTATATTGTTATTGCTGTGCCATAGATGCTGTTGTTTTGTATGCCATGGTGCGCTTTAAAATCTGATGCACTTCTTCATCATTCACTTTTTGGTACGCTCTGTACGAGTACCATGATGCGATGGCGGAAGCATAGGCTGCTAATATACAACGGCTGAATTAATAGCGAAGTGCTACTATGTACAGTATCAGACTGATACATGCAACTGAGAACAGCTGTTTAATCTTCTTTGATACAACACAAACAGAAACCGTGTATGTGGTCGTTCAGTTGACTATAATTCGATTTGTGGTTTTGACAGCAACAGTGCACATCCTCGTTTTACAGAGTCTCGGGTAGTTCTAGAATACCCTTAAGAGGGGTTGTGCTCGATCTTGCGCGGACAACTACCAGATATCATTATTGTTTAGGAGTAAGGACTACCATATAAAAAGGGGCCTATAGGCAGAGGCATGATTACTGCAGTACTATGTGCCAAGAGCTCGTTGGAATGACTGATGCCACTTGGTGAGCCAGATGTCATCTCTGAATTAAAAAACAAGCCATAAAGCATCTGGAGACAGTACATATATGAAGAAAATTATGTGGAGCGCGTTTTGCATCTCGCACTGGTAAAATGAAGAAGAAAAGAAGGCAATAGATGAGGTGAAATGAAGTCAAACGAAACAAGTTTCTGAAAACTGAGATACTGATGACAAGAAAAGAGAGGCCTCTAATAGCTTGAGATTGAGTGATTTAAGAGTGTTTGTTGAGCATTCTCACAAATGCTTGGACAAGTGTGCTTAGACGGATATAAACATAAAAAAGTTTCAAATCATAATTAGTATTAGAAACAGTTATGTCAAAATCGCTGTATAAAAAAATCATCGCACTCCCTCTCTCTCACTTTTGAGGGCACCACCCTCCTTAGAAAAGTTTGTAGGTCACACTTCCTATTTAGGTGTTCCATACAAATTATGCAAATCACCTTCTGAAAAATGCCAGTATTGATTATCATCTTCTCCACAATCACTATGATCGAATCGACAGCATACTTGTTATGCACTAAAACTGCTGATTCGGACCCAGAATGGTTTTTCAGCATGTATAGGAAGAAGCATCCAGACACCCCTTATGCTAGCTTAATTCCATTGATGTCAAAGGATTTGAAAGAACTAGCCATGAAGAAACCAATCCTAGCAAATGCAATCATCATTACAAACCACTTGATTAGATTGGCCTTTTGAGGTGGGAAAAGGTCCTTGCTATTCCAAAGTCAACGAAGCTGATAGATAGATAGTATTGGTATGGCTTCCAATGACCAAAAGGAACATGTGCTTATCGAATCATCTAGGTAAGGATATCTACATTATTTGGGCAAGATAGATACTCATTATTTTATTTGATAGTCTCAAAGAGAGATAAATATTAATTTGATAGTTACAAAATATTATAGAATCTAAGAATTCTATAATATTTCTATTTATAAATAAAATTATTGGGTAATTATTATTATAAATGACAGATTTTATAATAACTTTTGTAAAATCTAATTTATAATAATTATCATTTATAATAATCATCCAATTTAAATAAAAATGAAAATAATATAAATTAGAAATTTATTAATAACTCTTCTCTCCTCCTTCCTTCCAGTCTTCAAATCTTTGATTTGAATGTAAGAACGAAGTTCTTCTAGGACCTTTAGGTCCGACAAAAAAGATTATTAGACATTAATTTTAATATGAAAAATACCAGCTGGTATTTTTCTAGAAGAAATATATAATTCTTTTTGTCGGAGCTAAAGGTCCTAGAAGTCATTCCGCTGCTCGCTTCATTCCTTGTTTCGTCTTCGATGAGACTGGAAGGAGGAGGAGAGGAAGAAGATTAAAATTATATTTTTCTAAATTTTATTATAAATTTAATTATATTAAAATAAACAAAATAATTGAATCTTAATATTTATCTGTTGAAGAAAAGATTTTATATTACTCAAAAATCTTAAAAAACACTAATTCAATCAATTTAATAAATTCTATATTATATTATATTTTATGTAAAACTAATTTTTTTATTTATTTTTAAAAATCCATTTCATAATGCATTTATTGTTATTAACAAATAAATATAATAAATAAACAAAATGAGATGATATTTATATTATTTATAAAGTTCTTTTTATATTTATTTTTTTATTTAAATAGAAATTCAATTTTTGTTTTCTAATTTTTTTGTTAGAATTTAATTTTTCAATTTTTTTAATTTCTATCAGCTATCTTAGGATACATCCTTATTATTTTATGCCAAGAAATTTTATATATATAAAATACACAAAAATACATTTTTGGTGTATTTTCAATTATAACATTACATAATTTATAAAAAACTCAAATTTCACTATTTAATGAATTTATAATTTTTATTATTCAATATTAATAAATTATATATTAAGTCATAATTTATAATGACATAAATATATGTACATAAACAACAATATGTCAGGAGGGCAATACATATCCATTATATTGTGCCCTCCTTCTGTAATATTAATAACAACATCAATTACTAATATAATTCTTATTTTCTTAATTATATATATAGAAAAACATTTATTTATTACTATATACAAATTATGTTCTTAGAATCTGAAAGATTCAGATGCATTGTATCTAAAAATAAATAAAAATTATCATTGATTATTATACTACAGAATCACCTACAAGTAGGTTAAAAGCTTCTAGTAGGGAGCTGATTCTGTTACACAAGAATTTATATTTTTATCTTTTTTATAAAAATTATTTTTTAAACTTTATTTTTATCAGATGTCAAAAATTATTATGTAATCATTTTTGATAAGATGTGAAAATTAAAAATAAAAGAAATATAATTCTAAGGTTCATATGAACCTCTAAAAAAACATAGAAATCATTGATTTTAAATGTTTTTGTATATATATAACTAAGTAAATAATAAGAAAAGCCTGTAAGGGTTCTGTTCTTGTTGTTGTAATAAATAGTAGTAGTAGTGGTGTTATAGTATGAAAAAACTAAGTTATAATTTAATATTTAAGTAAATATAAGTGAATATATTAATTTTAGTTCACAAAAATATTTATTGTTATTGTTTATTCTCCTTTCATATCCTTCGTCCATTCTCTTCTCCTTCAACCTTGTAACAAATTCTATGCCTTTTTTGAACATCAATAATGAGGTAGACTTTAGGATGCCCTCTTATTCATCTACCGCATCTGGTGTAGGAGGCGTTGTAGAGGAGCTTGCTTCAGCAGGCACATCATACTTCTGTTGCCACTCCTTATTGCGATCTTTCACCCAGCCAATCGCGGTCTCTAAGGTGCTCAATGATGCACCTTGAGCTACTAACTGTTCCAGATATTGGTACTAGGGATCCGCACGGTTCGGTTCGGTTTGGTTTTTGAAGGGAACTGAACCGAACCGTCTAAAGCAAGAACCAAACCGACTGGAACCGACGAGAACCGAAGAACCGAACCCATCATGTATATAAAAAAGGCAAGATTCAGTATCTTTATATGAAAGCTGATGTGTGTGTTCAAATGTCGCGGTATACTTGAATACTGCAGTAAAAAAGAATAGTTTATTATTGTACATTGAACAGCGATCTCAAAATGAATAAGAGAAACAGAATATAAACATTCTTATACGGTGTGGGTCATTGCATGGTTAAAAGATTAAAGCACAGTTTTTACAAGAAAAAGTGGAGCATGTAGTATTTACTTAGAGCGACTTAGTATTACTAGTACAATATGTTATCGTAACATTGGAGGAATTGAACCACAACCGGCAGTACATACAGCTGCTGTGTCTCTACGTGTGTATAGTGTATAGTGTCTCATAAAAGGCAAAGGGTGAATGGGTAAGATAATTCTGTTATGGGCCCCAGGATGCGCAATCTCAGACAGAAAGCACAAACTTGATAAAACTGATCGAGAATCCATGCTTTATCTAGTACGTCATGGAGAAAATGCGTTGTGGGTAGCATAGTAGAGGAACAAGTAATGATGCGCGTCATAGGCAGAGAAAGCAAGCTGCCGTCAAAAGAAGTGTTTTTTTTTGTTCTTCTCTTCTTTACTATTTTTCCCTCCCTTCTGCTTTTGTAGGTTTTGTTGAGTTTTTGAATAAAGTATGGCTTGCAGATACACTACTTCTTGGTCTTTTCGGAATAACATTGTTCGTAACTTCCGTTATAGCCTATTTTCTATACTTATTACCGAAATTGCTAAATGCAATCTTCTGCCTCTCGGTTCTTCGGTTCTACGGTTCTGATATAGATCCCTACTCAAAACCATGTCATGCAACAGTTCATCATTGAGCACAATGGGGTGATCTATTTAAATAAATTAAAATTATGAAGGAAAGATAAAAAAAATTGAATAAAACAAATATATTTTTGGAATGTTAGATATTTTTTAAAGAAATTTTTTTGAAACATTATAAGTAGGGATCCATATCAGAAGCGTAGAACCGGAACCGAACCAAACTGAAGCCATGAAAATATGTATATGTAGAACCGAAGAACCGAGAGGCAGAAGATTGCATTTAGCAATTTCGGTAATAAGTATAGAAAATAGGCTATAATGGAAGTTACGACCAATGTTATTCCGAAAAGACCAAGAAGTAGTGTATCTGCAAGCCATACTTTATTCAAAAACTCAACAAAACCTACAAAAGCAGAAGGGAGGGAAAAATAGTAAAGAAGAGAAGAACAAAATAAACACTTCTTTTGACAGCAGCTTGCTTTCTCTGCCTATGACGCGCATCATTACTTGTTCCTCTACTATGCTACCCACAACGCATTTTCTCCATGACGTACTAGATAAAGCATGGATTCTCGATCAGTTTTATCAAGTTTGTGCTTTCTGTCTGAGATTGCGCATCCTGGGGCCCATAACAGAATTATCTTACCCATTCACCCTTTGCCTTTTATGAGACACTATACACTATACACACGTAGAGACACAGCAGCTGTATGTACTGCCGGTTGTGGTTCAATTCCTCCAATATTACGATAACATATTGTACTAGTAATACTACGTCGCTCTAAGTACTATAAGCTCCACTTCTTTTTTGTAAAAACTGTGCTTTAATCTTTTAACCATGCAATGACCCACATCGTATTCTCTTATTCATTTTGAGATCGCTGTTCAATGTACAATAATAAACTATTCTTTTTTACTGCAGTATTCAAGTATACCGCGATATTTAACACACACACATCAGCTTTCACTCAAAGATACCAGATTTTGCCTTTTTTATATACATGACAGGCTCGGTTCTTCGGTTCGATTCTTCACTTCTACGGTTCTCGTCGGTTCTAGTCGGTTCGGTTCTTGCTTTGGACGGTTCGGTTCGGTTCCCTTCAAGAACCGAACCGAACCGAACCGTGCGGATCCCTAATTATAAGTGTCATTAGTCAATATAAACTGGTGGAATAGTAATAGGCACCCTTTTATATGAGGAATACTAGGACGCCAAATATTTAATAGAATAATGTAATAATAAAATTAATTTACTGTTTACAGTAAAATTAATTGTTATGGATCAACCCCTCTATCGCTAGGGAAGACACTATATGCAACATTATCCCTTATATGCCTTTGTTCCACCATTTTAACAAGCTAATGGCTGTTAGTTCTCTACCTCGAAGTCTCTCTTCCTGCCCTTATCCATTTTTATTAGCTTGCGACTTTTGCCCCTTTGAAAAACAACAGCTTCATCTTCCCTACAGCAAAAGTGTTCGAAAATGGAGTGGAAAGCGCAACACTAGCTCATCTTCGCTATGAAGACAAAGCCCGAGGAAACTGAGGTGGCCCATAGTTTCCTGAGCCCATTTTACTCCACCATGCAGTTCCTAGGGAAAAAAGCAATTGACATCGTATATATTATATTCATCGTCTTTGTTGTAAGAGGGTTTGTTGTAAGAGAGGAAACTGATGGTAACTAAAAAATGCCTGCTTGGTAATAGGAAGACGAATATAGAGTTCATGCAACATGAATTTGGTACCTGCCATTAGATAAATTTCAATTTCGTATGACATAAATGTGTTAGATAGCAGAGCCGTATAACTATCACACCCAGCGGAAAAATACTTTCAGTGAAGAGACTCCCTTCAAGCTGACGCCTACTGGGCACATATTTTCGACTAAAGACCGTTTATACTAGCACTCATCATAGATAGAGCCCATCGCCTGGTTAAAAACCGATATGCTGAAAATCATCTGCCTCAAACTATGTAATCACCACTAAAGTTTCTTTTTTCTTCTTTCCACCCCTAAAAGTGACGTGGTCTGAAACAAAACTCGACGCTTCACAGTGCGCCTAAAAAAATCCCTTCAAGCTGACTCCCACCATAACGGGGATCACAATAGCTATTTTTTCACCTATAGGGAACTTTGCTACATCAGGAGAACAGCGACCATTGACGGGGAGTGTGGTGGGGAAAACACAGTACAATCAACAAGTTAACGGGAGTAAAGCGAGAGATGTGATTGGCACCCGCTGATGAATCCGCTGGTTTTCGATTGTAATGTTTTCTTACGATTGTATGTTCCCTCCTGAAAAAGTCAATGTAGGCTAAGCGGAGCTTGTCAAGTCTAGATCATGCTGTCATCAGACCCACTCTTTTTGTCTTGGTAACAATAAGGTTTAAGCATGGCGAAAAAGAAGAACACTAGTTGTTTGATCTGCAATTGCAGTGCATTGGATGCGTCATGGCTATACGTTTGGCGATGGAGCTGCCCCAATCACTACTCTGCACCACTTTTTTTTCGAGCGTATTGTGTTTCAACATATGCATTGAGAGAGAAATAACAAATTAGTGGTCAAAAAACATGAAGCAATTTTACCAAACTGAATACATGATATCATATTCATTATACCCAAGCTTGGACATGAGCTCATGCATGTTACCGCCGTTCTTAGCAATATCGTGACCAGGTAATTTAGGTGCTTCTGAGAAACCAAAGCCAGGTAAGCTAGGGACCACGACATTGAAAACCTGTTTTCCATAGTTGCTACAATAGGTTAGCAAGGCTAATAATATTGACCTCTGCTTGGTGTTGGGAAAACATGCATGTAACAAATAAAGTTGGATGGTACTGTTCATGCTAGCTGTCCTCCGCGCACACCGTCTCGAAGCGTTTTGATCACCTTGTGGTATTCATGGAAAATTGGAGGGCCAGCCATTGATCAAGACGAGGGGAACAGCGCCACCAGGTTGACTGGACGGTTCGTGGACAAAGTGAAGACGTAAATCTTGAATCGTAACTTGATAATGATGCCAGCGATTCAGTTCGGCGCGCGGCTTTTCCCAGTCGTAGTTGTTGAACCAGTAATTAACATACGGCTTCACAGCCCATCGGTATGCCTCGTACTTCCAACCAACTTCTCTTTCGAGCTCGTCAGGATATTCGGCGTTTCTGAGCCTTTCTTTTAACCGAGGAAAGACGCTCAGGTAGGATTGAAGAGATTTCATAAGATTCGATAGACATGTTCTGTAAATAAAAAAAGAAAAAGGAGCAAGGAAATGAGAAACAATCTGTGAATATATTTTATGCCTTCAATCGTGGCTGCGAATTACTTAACTGGGCTGTTGCCCTTTGATCATCTGATTGATCAGCGTTAAGCGTATATTCCGTTTTATCGTGCATACCTTCCTGAACCCAATCATCGATACAACATTCTGCATGGCTGGTTTGCTCCAGAGTGCTCATCTGGTAAGGTACGAGTCGCGTATGAATTTGTAGCTTCTAACTAATGGAAGTCGCTAATTGCGCTGGTAGTACCATACTACACTATGAGCTCGTCTACAAGAAATCGCAGAAGTTTGTTTGCGACCCACACTCAACTGCAACCTTTATTGAAGCATAACTACAGCACTGCGTAGGAGCTCCGATAAGCTCTTAAACCATATGTGAATAAAGCTACTATAAGGAAAGCAACCCATCATTACATGCGCTATGCCTCCGGCTATTGATAGGCAATAGATAAAGTCTCGATTCGTAGCCTTTTGTACTTTGATCCTGTTGTTTTCCCGTCTTACTACTGTACGTAAGGGAGAGGATTGTTTTGCCACAACAGAAGCCGAAACACCACTTCAGAAACAAAAGTTTCATGATTGTGCTGCCTTCGACACTATCTTTTGAAAGGTAAAATATTATTATGAAGATGATAAAATGAGGTGGTGACCAATAGTAATACATACCACGTATCTGACCGACTTAATGATTCGCTACCACAATAGTCGTAAGTCCATCTATCTATTGGTTGTTAAGTGCTGCAACTAAAACAAATTCATAGTACGAAGTCAATTTACCCCTCTATAGGCCTCTTTACTATATCTTGACAATACTTCTATAAGCAGTAAAACAAATCAATGTTTCCATGAATTTAAAAGCAATGTCAGACATGCTTTTATGCAACAATTTTTGGTTACTACTGTACATACCGAATGTAGGTTGTGTGTAATCATTGCTATTATCTTAAATTATCCCTAAACATAATAAGAAAATGCGCTTACATACGGCGACGAGCGTCGGAAAAATAGAAGAGCAGTTGAGCCCACTACTGCTTTGCATACATTGAATGTTTTCGCTTTGTGTACGTGCGGAGGAGAGCTTTCTATGATTGGCCTGTCGGCTGGCGTTTAATAAATGAAACGTTGCAAAAAGTCATTACTTCGGACGTAGAAATAAAACTCCTTGGCGTCATTTTGAAATTTTCCAAACCGCCTCGCTCTTTCTTTTATCTCTTTCCCGTATTCTGCTTTGAAAAAAACAATGACTGTCAGTGTAATACTAGAGCCCTCATTCCAAACATACTGCGATGGCGAAAAAAAGAATCGTGAAGCGTTGGTAAATGCTCCTACGATCCCAGAAGTGCGCGAGAATGCCGAGAAAATGCACGCCGCACATCAGTTCGTTGATATCATTGAACAAGAAAGAACTATTGTTCAGAATGGTCATAAACTTCGACTAAGCCTGTTTCGGCCAATTGGCACGGAGAACGATATTCTCCCGGGTGTAATCTTCTAGTAAGTGAATAAAGCACATCATAGGTGAAAGAAGATCTGTTCATTTGATGTGAAGAGATATAATGTTCACAAGCAGTTTAGCAATTGGTATTCAAAGCAGAGGAACCAACTACTAATGATGATCTCTCGATGTAATCTCGGAAAGTAAAGCCATGGAGGCGGCTGGGCTTTTTGCTCCAAGTTCACCCACGGAAAGGCAATACGCGACGTAAGTAATGATGGCTGCGATATTAGATTTTTTTTAGAGTTTAACGTTCGTGGGAGCGAACTGTATAAAATCACCTGATGATGGTATTGGTACACAAGCATTAATTCTAAAATTCACATTCAGATCTCTATCAAAAACAACGTCGCTGTTGTGTATGTCGATTATACTCTTGCACCGGAAGCCAAATTTCCCATTATCAATGAAGAATGCTACTCAACTCTGGAATGGGTGCATGAAAATGGTGCTAGTATCAATATTGATACGAACAAACTCGCTGTGTGTGGCGACAGTGCTGGAGGTCATTTGTCAACTGCTATTGCATGTATGTCCGACATATTTCTTTACTTAAAGCTAAAATGGAAGCTAAACAGTATCATATAACCAACTGTAACCAATTAACTTTACCATAATTCTACTTGACCTTACGAACAAACTAGTGATGGCCAAGGAACGCGGGCTTGGTGAAGTGATTAAAGCCCAGATCTTGATTTACCCAGCAACAGCACCAACATCAGAAATTCGTGAATCCTATGAGCTTTTTGGTAATGGCGATTATGGCTTATCGAAACAGGAAGCCCTGTTTTTTAAAAACCTGTATTTTGATGAATTCGGCAATGATAACAAATTTGCATATCCGTTGCTGGCAACACGCGAGGAACTTCAAGGCCTCCCTCCAACATTACTGATCACTTCAGAGGCAGATATTTTACGTGACGAAGGTGAAGCTTACGCTCGCAAATTGGTCGAGGCAAGAGTTCCTACGTGTGCCATTCGTATTGTGGGAGCAAGTAAGTGATGACGACTCTGTTACAGAATTAGAAAAATGAGAAAAATTAAACCAACTCTTTTATGAATAGTTCATGCATATTTCAGTATTCCTACTCCTAAAGAGACCCAGGCCTACAAGCAGACAATGGCCCTAATCACGCAACAGCTGAATGACGTTTTCGCAAAGCAGTAATAGCTATATTCAATGACATCTTGACTAATTTGCTATAACTATAGTAATAAGGCTGTCAAGAATATATACTCAGCATTTTGCAGTAGAAGAATTCAATAAAATATCTCTAACAAGCGGCTTGTTCTGAGACAATTTATGCATCAGTACAGTGTTGTAATTCTGTCGCACGATAACATTAAATGCCTTACAAACACCATTTCCCAGCGTCGTCGTCGAATGCTACAGCAGAGAATCTAGTTTTGACTTTTTTGTATAACATAATGGTAGAGAAAGTGATTGTAGCAGGGTCGCCGATGAAAAACAAACAGGAAATTGTGTGCTGTGAAAGGTGTCGAAACGATGTAATTACGTTTTTGTAAGGTGAATAATATTGTTCGGATGCCGCCAAAGGCGCGCACAGTGAAATAAATGGTGGGGGGCAATGCATAGTGCGCAAGACAGGTCTTTTTCTTTGTCCGCACACGTTGTACAAAATTATTGTAATGATGCAAATCGCGGCAAACAAACAAGCAAGCAAGCAAGCAGGAATACCACTCATCAAGAGTTGGATACACGCGTGCAAGAAGGCGTGATAGCGTTTGCAGACGCAGTAACAGAGCAATATAAAGCACAACTGAGCTCTCGGAGTGTCAAGCGCGCAGCAGAGGCTTCCACCCAAAGTCGATGAAGTAGTAGGAAGCTTAAACATGCCATATCGATTCTTTGAATGCGTACTCTAGTATTCGACGACGCCCCGGGCTGGGGAGGTCGCCTCTTTCAGTGCATGAATGTGCTGAAGTTGGCAGAGCTTGTCTGTGGTGCGGGCTAAAGAAAAACATCGAAGTAAGGTTAACGATACACATGATTTATCACCCACCATACCCTTACGCATTGGCTTGCACATGATTTTGCTTATACTTTTGAGCTCTCTTGCTGGTCTCGTTTTACTTCTTAGTCAAGACAACCTATTAACAAGCCAGTCCTTCCCAGAGCAATCTAGGCTGTAGAAGCACCATTTTTTTGTAAACAACTAGTACATTGATAACTGTTATTTTTTGTTATAATCTTGCTATTTTTGTTTTCTTCGCGACATGATATTTCTTTCTGGAAGAGAAAAATACACAAGGGTCCATAACTAAATTTACACACAACTAATGGCTCACGGAAATAGTGGAGTCACCACCATTTCCAGCAGCTATCTGAAGTTTCTGTTCTACTTGTGAAGCCAAATCTTTAATATCATCATCCGGTGGAGACGCCAATGTCTCTGCTGCTGCCTTTACTTGTTGTTCGGTAGTAGTGTTGGTCGCTGAGTCTTCTGTGACTAGGGTTGCGGTAGGAGAAGAGTATTGTTGATGTTTGTGTTGCTCTGCTGTAGCCGATACCGCGTTTGTTATTACGGATGTGGTAGTGTAGTGAACGTACCTAGTAGGTGCCTGTGTAAGTAATGGGTTTTTCTGTGCTCTGCCTGTTTGCAAACACAAGTGATTCATTTTATATGAATTGTATATTAACTTACTGTTGTTGCTGATCTTGATAATACGGTTGTGATCCAGCAGGAGCAATGCCAAGCATAGTTTCTGGGGTGATTGGCATCATGGGTCTGACAGGGAAGCCTGCCATCGGTTGAAAGTCACGTGGTCTCAATATCCTCTTGCGGGCCGTCTGGTTTTTAAGTTTCTTTTGGGCTGGCGAATCAGCGAATCGCACTTGAAGTGGTGCTGATGAGCCTAACACTGTCTGACCGTTAAACCTTTCGATAATAGCAGTAGCCGATGCACGATCCGACAATCTGTGGATACACACATGAAAAAATAAGTCTTTTTCGTTCCCTGTTCCCCTCTTTTACATATGTGTGTGTATATACCGTGCAAATCCAACACCTCGACTCATGCTTGATTGTGGGTCACGTAATATACGGTTTGAGATAGTCTTGTGTGGCTCGAATAGATCTTCCAATTTCTGCATACGCATTAGATATTTCTAAAATATAATTGTTTTTCCCCCACCAACTTATATATCGAATAGTAAATACCTGTTCTGTCATGTCCAATGGAAGGTTTGAGATGTATATATTAGTGGATGTTTCATCTTGTAAGCTTCTCAAACGCGAACTAAACGACTCCTAAAATAGTTGCAATAATTCGTTCGTTTTAACTCTTTGTATGTAAAAACGACATAAAACCAAGCGAACATGGGTTTTCTCTTTTTTACCTGTCCAACCCGAGCAAATGATGCTTGTAACCCTGCCTTGTTTAAACCATCAATGGCCAAATGACAATCGTCCGCATTCTCGTACATGGTAAATCCATATCCTTTGCATTCACCCGTCTTTTGATCAATAATTGCTTTGGACGAGCTGATCTTGCCGTATCTACAAATGATATCGTTTTGTAGGTTATAGTGTAAGCAAATTCATTTCATAAAGTAGTCATAGCAGCGCCTGATTGTTCAGCATCATCACTTACACTCGGCAAAGTTCCATAAAGGATTCATCCGTGGTTGTAGAAGACAAACCACGCACATAGATATTATGCGAGTGATAATTGACTGGGTGATCTGGGATCTCATGCTGCTGCGGCGGCGAATGGTGTCGCTTATGATGACGCTGATCGGTTGACAGACTGTACGAACCAGGTAATGGTTGAATATATTGATGGGGCGGGGATCCAGGTACTGAGGCCGTGCCGGTCAATACAGGCGAAGAAATGTGCAAGGGCGGAAAATGATGGTGTTGTTGATGATGGGGTGGAAGCACATACGCATGCGTCGGAGGCGATAGGGTGATTCCTCCAGCAGAAGACGGTTGCTGATGGTGGTGATGGTGCTGATACTGGAAAGTCGGACTGAAAGGAGGGCTTGTAGGATTGACGGGCGGCGACTGTGGATGTAATGCAGGCGAGCCGGGGTAACTTTGATAGCCTGCTAGGTCGGAATAGTATTGCACCGAGAACTGTGGACTCAGTGGATACACGTATGTATAAGAAGAAGCTGCTTCGTCGAAACCACCAGCACCGCCACCGTTTGGATGGTGATGTCGATCGTAATGGGCAGGATCCATGTACCCATAGGGAGGGTAAGGCGGTGAAGTGGGCGTCGTTAAACCTACTGCTGCTGCGTTGCTATTAGTGTTGTTGTAATTATTGCCAGTAATAGTAGTGGTGGCACCGGTAGCAGTAGTAGAAGAAGCAGTGGCGCCCTGTGCTGCTGTTGCCGGCGCTTGCTTTGGAGTTGTTGCTTCGTTGCTACTATTACTGACAGCAGCAGCTGGAGCGCTGTTGTTGCTGCCAGAGTTTTCGGTGTTCGTGGTATTAGTCGTCGTAGTAGCAACAGGACCATTGCCAACACCAGGAGCAGGAGTTGCCATGAAGAATTAAACAGTGAATGAAGGAAACAAAAAGATAAGGAACTATAGTAGGTTGATGAAAGCGAAGACAAGGAAGAGAGTTATTCATCTTGAGAGTTCAATCTGGCGAATGAGCGTTCTAACTAGCATACCTTTAAATCAAAAGATATTATGCTTCTACTTTGCAGAAAGAATGAGGGCTGCAGTTGGGTGGAGTGCTGCTCCTTTTGGGCCTTATAAAATGCGTCACGAGGAAAAGAGAAAGAGAAGGGGAACACAAGAAGGTGACGCTGGACTTTCTAAAGCGTTCACTTGGAGCAGGAAACCGACTAATCGCTCTCTCTCTCTCTCTCTCTCCTGCTGCTTAAACTCCTGAATCTGCTCTCCGCCTTATTATGAATCTGGGGAAGCATACCATATAATTTGGACCTAGTTTGTTTACAGACGATGTGCATGTTGCTCTTTCTTTGATAGCCTTAATGTCTCGAGTGTACCCATGGTGCTCTCTCTCCTTTTCCAGCGGCAATGACAATTGCAGCTTCTGCTACTTTGCGTGCATGCTTTGACAAAAGGGCTACATCAGGAACGGCTGCTCAACGATTGTTACACGAAGAGCAATAATCTGAAACCTGGATCATCCAGACGCCATGGATGTTTCTCTTCCTGACTTGTACTTGGAATACCGCGGCAGACCAGAATCGGAAAGAAGGTACCTAGTCTTTTGCTTACCCAAAAGAAAAACTACATCAGTAGCGCCCTCTCTTCTTGCGTAAAGCGCTACAGAGTAGCTTCTGTCAATTACTACTGTCAACAAACTTGAGCTGGCCATCTACCACGGGGTTTCATTCATGTAACCTGAAATTCCTGTAGCACAACCTCTTCTTTCGAAGCAACATTGCGTAACAACAATCAAAGGGTCCGCCACCACGACAATATACACGCCATCCGGCTCATCAATGATCGTACATATATCAATGCTAACAAACCACACTACCATCAACAATGGGCCTATATATATAAAGGCGTCGTTTCTAGATGAAATTCTTACATTTTGCTACAATAAAGGACAAACACGGAAGGCATTTTTCTTATGGTGATCGATTCAAAAGAACAAAAAAACGTGGCCAATATAGCGGCAGTTCAAAAGACACATTGCTTTAAACATTTCCAGTAACACGGATCAGTCCTTTTTAAAATCATAGTGTTGTCCTTTTACAGTGCATTGAATGCAGTGCGTCGTGTCCTGAAATTTTACGCATATGACAAACAGATGTAGATCACGTTTTGCATATATAGACGAGCCTGTGAAGATCATATATCACATCTTCAGCAACATGGCCCGCTTTTAATCGCTCTGCATCTCCTAGGCGATGTTACGTGTATATAAAGGAACGCGAGCTTATTGATACACAGTACAACTAGTAGCACCTTAGAAGCAAAAGAGACTAATACCACTTAGTAAAAGAAGCCGCGAGTGCCAGCGAGAGTACAGTATCATAGTCATAGACATGATTCTGGGAAAAAATATGTACAACAGCGACAGTAAAAACAATGATAGTATTAAAAGGGATGTAATATAGTATGAGATCGACTCGTCCCTCGTATGTACCTGAATCCTGTTGCTATTACGAGACAACAATTTCAAGCTAATCCTTACTTGGTTAGATAGTGTCAAGGATTATGTGTTGCAGGATCATAAAATTTATTTTTGGCAGCAAGTATCAGGACTAATGGAACACAACAGCCCAGTTTTTATTATATTTAATATTATCATTTCGCGAGATGGAACAGGCTTTTTAATTTATCAAATTGCAAGATGCTTTGTATATCGTGTTCACCGAGCAATAGTACCACCATACTGAGCCTCCCTTCGAGATAACTTCCAGTGACTAACAATAACGATCCGTAAGATAATACATAGTGCTTACTGTCAACGGGAAATTTATGTAGCTAATTAAAAATCGCGGATACGGAGAGAAAGTGAACTATTCACGCGGTCCATAGCTTACTGGCGCTAAGAGTACTGACCTTGCTTATCTAATATACCACATTTGTACCCGATGAAGCTTGCTCCCATTCTTGTCGCTTTTTTTCCGTCCTCCATTTATGTATACAGCTTCCGGGATACCCTTGTAATGCCGATGCTAAATAGAAGAGAAAATTCTGTTCTCACTCGTGTCCAGTTTCTTACAAATGCAAACTACAACGTTTCACTTATTGATAATCATACAATCAGAAGTAGTAGTAGTGGTAAAATCGCTGTAGTTAGACGGAGTTGACTTTGCTGAAAGCATGTATCAAGTTAGCCCACCAACGACGAGCAAACCTTCTAATTCTTTCTTGCTAACACCAATTAAAGCACGGAAACCCCTGCTAATTGCCATTGTTACGCCGCTCCAAATCGTTGGAAAATAATGTATCAAACGTTTCATGTAAACAGCAAATTAAAAATGACGCTTGATTTTGTAGTATTGTGTAGTCAAAAACAATGTACTAAAAGAGCCAGCGGATGGGCGCCAAATTCGTAAGACCAAAGTGATGGGTATACTTAGAAAGATAAACCCTAAAAATGGTGCAGTCAAGCACCAGCAATACTGTGCTTCGGTCAAGTTAAGATCCGTCATAAGACCTCCCAGTTTTGTTTGTGTTATGAG
The DNA here is from genome assembly GCF_025766255.1 of Zychaea mexicana. Taxonomy (NCBI): domain Eukaryota; kingdom Fungi; phylum Mucoromycota; class Mucoromycetes; order Mucorales; family Lichtheimiaceae; genus Zychaea; species Zychaea mexicana. Next base: position 288,402 of record NW_026516700.1, read on the forward strand.
ACTTATCCTCCTCTACATTTACACATCTCCCATGCTCAGAAAATGAGCATTACCTAGAAATCCAATTATTTATGGAGTACTACGTTGCAAACGATCCAAAAGAACACTCCCAACCAAGTGATTGGTTATAAATTTAAACGAGGCTCTTTGCCTCACCGGACGAGCTGCTTCCCAGCCACAGAATCATCAATGTCTTTGCGTTTCCATAGGTGTTTGAGTTGCAAGAATATGTACTCGCTCTCTTTGTCATCGTCGTCTTCACAGGCTCCAATTCTCTTCTTGTTAGAAAGAGGCGGCAGCTTCACATGACTGTTTACTTCTGAGGATCAGTTGCAATACCAGCAGTATCGTAAAAACGCTTTAACTCTCTTTACATATCGGTTACTGATTCAACAATATATGCATATATGAAATTCGTATACTGTATATCTGCTGAAAATGTGTCATTGTAGTCACACCTATGTAGCTCACCATTTTGCGCATAATTCGGGATCTTCTGAAATCTGAACATCATCTATTGTCATGATTTCAAAACTGACGTTTGTTTGAGCTTCGACATTTCTTAAAAATCGAAAGAACCGGCTTGACGATAATGAAAACTTCCTGGCGTACTTTATAGATAATCAATAAGCCATTATGATGGTTGGCTGACACAGTAACACTATGTTTGATGTATGGGTGTCTTTTTTCTACCTTAAAGTGGTGACGGGAGAGAAAATGGCCATCAACCAAAGTGGAGGCGCGTTGATTTCATTGCGAAGCTTCCGGTCAAAACAGTGGAAGGCATTGTCACTTTATTATCCAAGGAATCAAAATCAATAGGCCTTGACGTTCCTCACAGTAGTGCCAAAGGGTGGTTGAGTGTTCATCAAGCGCGTGGCAAGTCCTAACTAGCGAAGAAGGTAATGAGGAAGAGGATCAAGCCGTCACAGCAATTCCGCGTATTGCTGCCCATATCAAAGACTTAATTATAAATACCGACATCCAACGAGTTTGGCTCAAGTGTCTGCATATCATGAGAAAAGGCCAGTTTAAAAAGATTTGGTCACTTTCTTCTACAGAGTAAAGAAGACCGGGTATCTTAATCATGGAGCAGGGAAATATATCTGTCTGCATGTTTCTACTTCGTAAGCTGCAGCTTGGACAATGGCAAACTATCATAATACTGTTATGTAATTGTTGTGAGGGCAATAAATCAAATTAATAGCACCTATCCATCCAAGCATGCTTGTATATATGACAGCCGCCTTCTGGCAGATTCACACCACATTGGCAGATCCGGAGCCTGACTTCAATGAAAGTGATGAAGCTATCTCACTAGCGGATGTGCTATTCGTATTCCCAAGGTTGAGGCGGTTACGATATACCAATTCCGGAATTTCACACGCTATTGGCGATCTGTCGCTACTGGAAACCCAACATACGCTTCAAGACCGGACAGCTGAAGGCAAGATTTAATTCAAGAGACAATGTCGGACCATTACTGCAAAAGTGTCCACAAATACGACGACTTGTTCTAGATGGATTCTCTGACAGGTGCTGACCGCCGTCTATGGAAAATGTCACAATTTGAAAATTTTCGGTTACAAGTTCATCAGTGGAATACGAAATTTGTACTTGGATCAAGGAGCCTACACGACAGATGCTATGAAGTTTCGCCATTGAGATCCAGAATAAATGCAGACACTCGAGACGGTTCACTTTTCGTTCTGTTCTTCAATATGGGGAGATTGCGATACCCATCATACTGGGCTCCGATTGCCTAATATATGCAGTTTGACCTCGGTTCAGATGGATGGTATGCTATTAGGGATAATACTACGATCTATATCTACGTCCACCACTCTACTGCATTTTAGCGCAAGAGATCCATCTGATGAACCGGCAATCGTCGATACACTTGTTCGAATACCGCCCTTGCAACATTCGAGTTATTGGACGCCGACATTGGAGCGAACGACATACACTTGATACGTTTGTTTAAATATTGTACAACGACTATCACCGAGCCGATAATTACGACGGCGACGACGTTAGCAGCAACAGCAGCAGAATATCAAGGTATTGCGGTCCATATGCTTTGGTAACTGGTGCAATATGTACAACTACATCCTTATGATTCTTGCCGATATAAACAACGCTTCGAAAAGCTTCGTTGAAGCGCTTATCGGACACCACGCCAAATGGATTTACTGACAGTTTGACCCACATTACGCTGTCCCATATTGATTCGATCACAGACAATCATGTTCTATAGCCATTCCACCTTCTGCAATGGAATTCTGGTTCTATTTGTCTTCTCCATATAGATGTTGAAACGAGATATGAGCAGCAAATCGTCAATCATTCATTCCGTCAATAAGATGATACAGGACGGACACTGCATTAGTCTTCTTGAATAGTGAAAAATGCATCATCTAAGCAACAATTATTGATTACTGTCCGACTTCTGTAACAATTCCTGTAACCGTGGTGACACAATCAATAGATCGGATGCTGTGGTACTGTACATCACAACAAACAGAGTGACGGTATCTATCTGTGTAAATATTGTCAAAATGACTAATATTTATGTGTCGTCAAGGGAGCTGTGTCAATTAATATCCGTCAAGTATGTTTGATGGGATTTGCGTGGAGAGCAATGAATAAGAGCATATTCTCGTATACTCTATACTCGATTGAACACTGCACATGTGCTGTAAACAAAGGCGCATGACTTGCTTAAAGCAAACGCATTTCCTCAGTCATTCGCTCTCAGGGGGGGGAAAGGCCGATTACCAATGTGGGTACTCCGGCATGCATTGAATCAAACTTTGCTGACTCAGTACTTAGCGATAATAGGATCGGAATGAATTTTTTCGTCTGGGTCCTCCGCGTTGGTGTGTCCCACAACCCATCAAACAAAAAACCCTAAACCTCGAAACGGTGTATAACTTTGAAAAGAGCTTTTACTGCATTTCTTCTTTTAGCCCCCACCCCCTTGGTTTTCTCTTTTACTGCAACGCATAAACAACAGCAGTGGTAATAGTAACAGCAACTAACAGGAACAACAATGACAACGGTCTTTACACTTTTTGGCATGAACGTGGTGCACAACAACGCACCTGCGTTACCAGCACGATCGCAGCCAACTACATACCACGAATACATTGACTTTTTGAAACAGCAGCTGCATTCCCCTAGTGCTATCACGCCATCGCTGAAACAACAATCTAAAATACGCATTCAGTGTCAAGTGCGAGCACGTATTCCGACCAATGAAGGTGGCGAAATGTACCTCCACCTGTACAAGAACAACCAAGACACCAAGGAGCATTTGGCCATTGTGTATGGCGACGACATTCGGTCACGATCCTTGGACAATGCCTGGGAAAATGAAACAATCATGAATCGAATTGTTCGAGGCGCTTACTATGGCCGCTTGGAAGAGGTTGTCACGGACGAGTGCCGTAACCTAAACTTGACAGAAGATCAAACTCGGTACTTGGAGGAGCAGCAGGATAAAGCCAAGGCCAGTTTTGCTCAGTCAGCCGAACCTCCCTTGGTACGGATCCATTCCGAGTGCTTCACGGGAGAAACGGTTCATTCAGCACGTTGTGATTGTGGCGAACAATTGGATGAGGCCATGCGCTTGATGCAGGAGGCGGGACGAGGTGTCGTTGTGTATTTGCGTCAAGAAGGTCGTGGTATTGGTTTATTGGAAAAACTAAAGTAAGTCTCTGTGTCTCTTTGATTGAAACGCGATGCGCGTCAGAGAAGGGGGGGGTGCTGAAGGGACAGTTTGGGGAACCTGAAATGAAAGAGAGAGAGAGAGAGAGAGAGAGAAAACTGATTTGCTTGTACATTATAGAGCCTACAATTTGCAGGATTTAGGTCATGATACCGTGGCAGCCAACGTTCTGCTGAAGCACCCGCCTGATGCACGCACATACGGCATTGCAAACGCCATTCTTGAGGATCTGGGACTCGAGAATGTGATGATGCTTACAAACAACCCTGACAAGATAGAGCAACTGGAAGCCTTTGGATCTGTCAAGGTGGTAGAGCGGAGGGCCATGGTGCCACGGTCATGGTCGTCCACGCCCGTGCCTGTCAACGACCTGTTACGAACACCATCGTCTTCACCCGCTCCTCAATCGTCGCCTCTCATGCGTGGGAAAGAATTGGACAAATACCTCGCTGTCAAGGTTCAAAAGATGAGACATTTGTTGGATTTACCACAAGGTCTTGACAAGTAAAAAGTGCTTTAACACCCTCTTACATATGCCTTTGCTTGATCCCCTCCCCTCCATGGTTTCTCTCTTGGTTCACTCGTCGTATACTTAGATCCCTCCCATCCACTAAGCGAAAATCCACTCTTATATTTGCTCCTTTTATGGTGTGTTGTAAATGCGTTTATAATAGTAATAATTCCCTGTTTCTTAGAATTAACATACATCTTTGATTGACAGAAAAGACTCTTTATACATAAATATTTACATAGTTATTAACCTCCACTGACAGGTGGTATAATAGCAACTTCATCGTTTGGTGATAGCTGAGTGGTAGCTTCATCATCCTTATCCACATACTCCATATTAACAGCATACATGGCATGATCCACTATGCTCCGCAACTTATCACCGTATTTGGAGACAAGGTGGTCAGTCAACATGGTCAATGTCCTTGGAGCGCCAGCATGCGTGAAAGTAGACACGTCAATGACATCGCATTCAACTTGAGTAATGTCGCGGACCGCAGCGAAGTACAAGACCTTCATTTCGGAGGGAGAGCTGGGTATGGAACGGAATAATAGATGATATGAGTACAAAATGCTTCGAGTTCTGTGGTTGGCTCTGACGCATCCCTGCATTTCTTTCTTTTTCCACGATAGCGTCACACGATAGCGTCACATACTTAAAAACAGATCGACTGACCTCTTTTTTTTTCCTTTCATCTATATACCATCCACCGTCGACTATTATGTACACTCCCCCAGTTGCAGGATCCAAAATTATCGTTGTAGGTGCTGGCACCTTTGGTCTCTCCACCGCCTATGCCCTTGCTTTGAAGAAATACAATGTCTGGGTATATGACCGTAATACTGTTCCCTCTGCAGATGCTTCATCTACAGGTAAACTTTTATATATAATCATCAACAGGCACGTGTTCATCTCGAGCGCGAAAAGTTATTCTGACGTAGTTTTCTGTATGACTTTTCTCAAAAACAAGACATCAACAAGTGCGTACGCATGGATTATGGCGGGGATACACTTTCCATGCAGCTCATGATGGAAGCTTACCCACATTGGCATCAATGGAACAAAGAGCGAGCGGAGATGGGCCTGAGCCCTGTTTTCCACCAGACCGGATGTCTGCTACTGTGCAAGGGCGATAGCTATTCTGACTATGAACGCTCATCCATCAAACACATCAGAGAAGCAGGATATGGCCACACGATCCAGGAGCTTCCCACGCCTGAAAGCATCATTGAACGATTTCCACAATTTAAAGATGCCGTTGACAATGGCTACAAAGTGGCTTATCTCAACACCGAAGGAGGTACAGAAATCTCGTTTCTTTTGTAAGACAACCGATAATATGATTATGTTAATGCGTTACTCTTATGTACGACTTAGGATGGTGCAACTCTTCAGAGACCATCAAGCATCTCTATCAAAAATGCGTGGATAATGGCGTCCAGTTTATTATTGGATCTGACAAGGGTGCCTTTGAGCAGCTCCTTGTTGAGGATGATGTTGTACGCGGCATCCGGACACGGGACAAAGTGAAGCATATTGCCGACCACGTTGTCTTGGCAGCCGGTCCATGGACAGCGAGTTTGCTCGATTTCGGGGGTCGTCTCCAAGCAACGGGCCAAGCTGTGATCCAATTCAGCCCTCCACCAGAATTCATCGAAAAGTTCAAGGACTCGCCCGTCTGGGGAGGTGATATTTCGCGTACCGGCTTTTATGGTTTCCCGATTAATGCAGAAGGCAAGATGAAGATTGCTAGCCATTCAGTGGGGTATGTGAGCCCTCGCTCTGCGGATAACGTATCTGTCCCTCGCACCCAAGTCACTTATCAGGACGATACCATTCCTGTCAAGGCCCTGGATAATTTTCGCAAGTTCTTGGGCGAATTTATGCCCGAGACAGACAATTGGGATATTTCATACTCACGTGTCTGCTGGTACTCGGATACAACTGATGGCAAATTCTTGGTTGCACCTCATCCAGACTATAAGAACCTTGTTATTGCCTCCGGAGATTCCGGCCATGCTATGAAGTAAGTAGCAGCACCTATCTCTTCTAATTTATGTCATCTAGGAGTTTGCTTAACTAATGGCTCGGCGACAACGACAGGTTTACCCCTAATATTGGTTTCAAGATTACTCAAGTCATTGAAGGTATCGAGACCGACTATAGTCGTGCGTGGTCATGGAAAGAAAGCAACAATGACGTGCTCACAAGCAGTGATGGCACAAGAAACATTACCTCGAAACCACTGACGCTGGGTGTTGGTGAAGCTAGAATGGCTTCAAAGGTTGAGTTGAAGGCACCCAAAAAGAAGTCCAGCTAGGACTTGTTTAGCAACAAGTCTAAATAATATGGTATTTCTGACGTGTTTGGCAACCCAGTAGTGTAGATGACGATTTGCACCCTTTTTGAAATTCTACTTTTACTTGTATTGCGCAAAGCCGTTTTTCGCTTTGATCTTCTTGGGTATCGCCTTTTAAATACCCTTTATACCAACTCATCAAATATAACCTTGGGCACATCCATCGTCCCTATTTCACAAGAAACAGCCAGAGAGTACCATTTCTCTCTAAAATGATAATACTCATAGTTAAGGAATAACTGTGTAAGCGATAGCATCACTCCCCAGAGTATATCGTTTTGTCATCAACGAGAAGCTTGTTATATGGGATGCATGTAAAGCAATACGGTATGATATCTATTCAAGTATTCATGATAAAAAAATAACTTTGCTTTTGTGCACTCTATCAGCAATGGCTTCATCACACGATATATACGTCGGTTGCTATGCTAGTCTAATGGGTTAATGTCTTCCCTTATCACCCCTGGCGCGGATAAAATGTATGATATCATCACGGCTGTATACATTGGAATTGGTATACAGTGCCTCTAAGGTTAACCACTAATGTCTTATTAGATCAAACTTCTTTTTATTATAGCAATGGACAGCTGGTATAATGTTCAAGAAAGAAAATATGATAGTAATTGCTATCATTTAGTACAAACTCCTAGTCAACGTAAAAGATCGTTGTCACAAGTACATCAATTTTTTTATCGCCTTTTTTTATTATAGAGAACAAACAGCATTTGCTTACTGTCATGCAAACGGCGGAAGCGGTTGCATCAGAGGTAAGCTGGTACAATGGCGCACATATTTATAAAAAAGCCGGGATATACATCAATATTCGCAGGCGCCATAAATGCTGAAAAAATAATGCAACGATCTGATAAATGCTTTTTCGGTTTGGACTCGTACCTTTAATAACTGCTCAACATCCTTGAAGGCGCCGGTATGGAGGATACATACCCGAAATTTTACAGCCAAACATTAACTGCGGCTATCGTAAAGGATGGGTCATCCTTTCGCAACACATCAGAGCAATTCCAGCATTCAACTGAAGCGATATCTTATTATTTACGCGCAATCTCGAACAACTTGTTAAATTTGGCAAGAAGCATGTCGCCCTACTACATATCTGGCAACGGGCCAACATCTCATCCGACTCGCGTTGCTCAAAATTACAGGATTTTTCCTAATGATTGGCGGGGCTTTTTTTCCCATCATGGCGGGCCTTTTTTTCATTTTGGCGTTGGGGGGTGTTTGTGATTGGCGGTGTGATTTTCGTGAATGGCAGGAGGAAAAAAATACAATGGCGGCCGAATTACAGATTGATGGCAGAATAATAGATTCATAAAGGCGGCCGTAATTTCAGGTTGATGGCAGAATAGTAAATTCATACTGGCGCTGTAATTATAACACTGGCGGCATCATTTATAAAAAATGACATTAGATACTAAAGGAGGTTCCTCTCCATTAAATACATCACAAAAGTGGGAAGATGTATGAGACAGTATAATAGGACTGGCAAGTTTCTACTAGATGATTAGCACATTGCCTTTATATATATCAACATAGATGCTTTGAGAACTAAGGGAAGAGCCGCAACAAAAGATATCGCAAACGAAAGTTAATGGTTATGTGTATGTAAAAGGTTTTTTTACAATGCAAGAGTTACTTCACATCACATCTACAAAAGCCGATCCTGCATAAGAGCCAATGCCCAGCGGACTTCATTGCAGCAATTGGCGTCCTTGGACTTCTGGACCTTTGAGTTCCATTCGAAATATGCTTTGACGATTTTATGTGTGGTCTCTACTGGCAGCTTGACTGGTCGTCGCTAAACTACATCCAGCAGCTCCTCTCATCTATTTCAGCTAGTAGCGAAATAAATCTTTGTCGAAGTATTTGCCATACTCGAGATCTGTTTAATAGCACTCTATAGACAGAAGCTATAAACGAAAGAACCAATTCTTGTTGTTGCAGGTATGCTGCTTTAAATATTTTTAAAATATAAAACTAGCTCAATCTCACACATCTCACTCACACCCACACCCACACTCACATTACAATATATCCATCAAGTCAAATCAACCAAGTAATTATTTTTTTAATTTTTTGTAGATTTATTATTGCGTTCTTTGGAAACATATCTTCCAATAGTTGCAATAGGAATGCCAGTTTGACGATAGATTTGTCTAACTGACATTCCCTGCTGGAAGTGGAAGTGGAAGATCAGGTCGATCTCTTCCTGCGTGACCCGCTGGCGTGGTCTTCTTTTTGGTACTTGGTCTTGGACCACGCCTTGTACTTGGGCCACGTCTTCCACCTCAGTCTTCTCCTCCGGAAACCAGTCTTGGACCTCGGTCTTCTCATCTGCGTAAAGCCAGTCGACCTCGGTCTTGTCTTCAACCTGAACTGGTGAAGCTGATGAGCTAGATAGAAAACAGGTTTTTTTTCATATAAGTGTTCTATGCATATTTTTTAATCGTGTATTTTTATTATGTAGTCGAGCTTACTTAAATCAACTTCAACCAGGTCAAGACTTGCAATCCAACTGTCGAAAGCATCGGCGAAGTCGCATTGAGTAGGTTCATCGTAAGGAATTGCGTTATGGAACATGTTGGAAAAATATGCTTAACCCAGTAACTAGATCCCATCTTTTAAATAGGCGCTCACCATCGTTGGTTTCACCTGAAGTGTCGTTGCACACAAGTGTCGTTTACACGAGTGTCGTTTACACAAATGTTCCACATGAATTTTATTTTTTATGGAGGAAGGTCCCTAAGTGAAATTTTATAGACTCTGCAGTCACGCGTGTCCCACATCAACAGAGGCGTGCTGCGCGCGAAACTGTGTGCTAGGTCGATCAGTGTCTTCTACAGGTATGGCTCATTCCACACGAAGTTTCGAATATAGACTATAGTGAATCGCTATTGATAATATTTATTCGTTCTATATTATATATTTTTCTGTATTCTTTGGCCCATCGCTCCATAGTTGAGCGTGGAATCTCAGTTCTATTGTACCCTTTTCTTTCGATGGCACATAGTCTTACTGCTTCCTGGATCCTCTCACTCTCCTTGTACCATTTAGCCTTTTTTGCTTTTAGGCCCGCAAATTGTTCTTCTAGTTCTTGTATTACTTGCAGAAGCTCTAGGGTTTTTAAAATAATAGAGGTCTCGGCTGATGGCTCGTATTCTTTTCCCAGTTGCTTTGCATCATAGATTTTGATAGGGTGCGCGAATTTTTACGTACTTCCATTTTCGGCGATTGCAGGTAAAGCAGTCGCTCTGGCAGGAAAACCGGTCTCTTTTTTCTGAGCGCGTTCCTTGACTACTTACACTCACTAGTCATACAATCATACTAACACCAATTTTTACGTACATCAACCTTAACGTACCTTTAAAACATAGTGTGGGCTTTCTTGCCCTTCCGTGAAATTTGATTATATATACAAAATCTTCAAAGTAATAACAACAACATGTATGGTCCTTTTAGCGCTCAAGGTACTTAAAAATCATATACAGCAGGTACGTAAAATCGGAAGTATGTAACTCCAAAATGAGAAGTACGTAAAATTTTATAGGTTAAATATACAGCGCGAGAACTGATTTACTGTAAGGTGCGGACAGGGACAAGACAAGACAAGGACAGAAACACCGGACGAGAATGTGCTAGGTGCTTTCGGCAAGAACAGGACAAGACAAGAAGGAAGCCAGAAGGTAGGGAACCAGATACTGAGGGAAGAAACAAGAACAAGGTATAGGGAGGAAACAAGATAACTGACTGATGTTTTATCGTTCAAAGACTATGATATATATATATATGTCTTTACTATAGAATTCAATGATGTGAATAAACGGAAAGATTGGTATTAAGGTCGATAATTCGGATGATGATGATAGATGGGGATTTAATATGTCATCAACGAGGTTGAGGATGATCACTTACTAGAAGTCGAAGAATGTTTATAACATTTATGTACTTCGGTGGCCAAGTACGTAAATTTTTGCATAAAAAGTAAGGTGAAGTACGTAAAAATTCACAGTAGCCATTGTAGCTGCAACGGTTATACAGAGTCAAAGTAGGCTACATCAATGGTAGCTATTTGTATGATCTACTCAAACGAGGCACAAAAAAGACAAGAAGTACGTAAAATTCCTAATAGGAAGTACGTAAAATTTTATAGTACGAATATACAGCATCAGAACCGATATACGTATTTGAGTGGCTAAGTACGTAAAATCTTGGAGGCTAAGTACGTAAAAATCCAAAAAAGGAAGGTGAAGTACGTAAAAATTTACAGTACCCATTTTGATAAATTCCTCTATTCAAAAAAAATTAGCATAATGGTATTGTAAGCAATTAAAATGGATGTATGAACATACCAATAAGAGGGTCTTCGCCATCATTGACGTTGACAAATTCGCGTATTTCTTCGTGAGTGAGGGATATATTGCTCATTGTGAAAAATAATGTTCATAAAGTACAATATCAAGTGATTGAATTACTACGTATTTAAACTATGCAGATCTAACGCTCAAGGTGCGTAGAGCACCTAAAAGAGATAAAGCAAATGTCTACTTCGCGGATCTTACGCTCAAGGTGCACGGAACACCTAAAAAGAGCAAAAGTCCACTATGTAGATCTAACGTAAGTTGTATGGAACACCTGCTTTCCACTCTGTTCGCGCCCTCCGCCCACCCCCAAGCTACCGACGTAGGTTGACTTCATCCACTGTACAAGCTGATTCAATCCTTTGTCCAAATTTGATGGAACATCAAAATAAAATAAAAGACAGAAGGCCAGCATCTACTAGATATAAAGTGGAATTGTATAGAACACTTGCTTTTAAAAAAATTAGCTCACCTGCTGCCTCTACCTTGCCATGAGGGCATGTCTAAGTTAGAGTAGCATAGAATACTTCCAAAAAAAAAAAATACAAAGTACGAAGTTGTATAGAATACTTGATTATTGTAAAAGTCCACCATGAAGGTCTAAATTTAGGGTTGTATCAAACACTTATTGAAAAGAAAGATGTAATGATAGTTTATATGAGTAGTACCAAGTAGGACCAGTATGACGAGTTGATTTCTTTAAGCAGGTGCTCTGTACAACATAAGCGGTAGATCTTATACGTAGTGGACTTACTGGGTGTTCCATGCGAAAAGCCAACCCATACTAAGACAGAGTCCGTCCCACAGCAGGATAGAGCAGGTGTCCCATACAATGTAAGCGATAGACCTTATTGCGGACTCACTGCTGGGTGTTCCATGCAAAAAGCCAACCCATACTAAGACAGAGTCCGTCCCACAGCAGGATAGAGCAGGTGTCCCATACAATGTAAGCGATAGACCTTATAGCGGACTCACTGCTGGGTGTTCCATGCAAAAAGCCAACCCATACTAAGACAGAGTCCGTCCCACAGCAGGATAGAGCAGGTGTCCCATACAATGTAAGCGATAGATCTTATAGCGGACTCAATGCTGGGTGTTCCATGCGAAAAGCCAACCCATATCAAGACAGAGTCTGTCCGCAGCGGGATAGAGCCAGGTACGATGAGATGCTTTTTTGGGCAGGTGTTCCATGCAAACCTGACTTAAAACACCTTCTTCTTTGCCCTAAGCAACTGTTCCATGCAACTTTAACTTTAGATCGTTGTCATAGATTTTTGCTTTGTGAATTTTCAATCTTAGATCGTTGTCATGGACTTTTGCTTTGTGAAATTTCAATCAAGTCCTCCGTACAACCTTGCATTAGACATCTGAGTGATGAGCTTTTACTCTAAGCAAGTGTTCCATACGACTTTGCTTTTATCCGGTATTTGTTGAGTAATTGTTCCATAAAACCTTACATTATGCATCATCTTAGTGAACTTTTATTTAGCATTTTTTGAGCAAGTGTTCTGTCTGAAAAGTATTTAAGCAGTGAGCTATAGGTGAATTGATTGTTTATCGCTCCCAACATAAAATGTCTGAATTAATCGAATACGAAGATATTGTCATGGAAGAAAACATCTACAACGATGCACTGCCATTTGCCGAGTTCGAAGAAGACACTCCATCACCATCATCATCATCATTGTCGCCACCACCATCATCATCATCATTGTCGCCACCATCATCCGAGCGAAGAAGAAGGGCACCCCGCAAATACACCCAAGAAGATGTTGTGGCGGTTCTCAAAGCCTATTTCTACGAAGGACGTAGTGCTGAAGAAGCTGGCGCGACCGTCGGGATGCCGAAGTCAACGGCAGCAAAGTTGATTCGCACTTACCGACCACGGATGCCAGCTCCACCCCCAAGGCCCCGCCATCGTGCCCGTCCAGCACAAGCGCAGCCAAGTATAATTACGAAAATTAGTGAGGATGTTCTGGCATCTGCTTTGCAACAATAGTTTTTTTTAATAAATTTTTTTTCTTGTTGCTGGTTTAATTCAAATGACTTGTTTATTTAATAATGATATAATATTTCTTGTAACATGGTTGGGTATTGGTAAACGGGAAGGAGTATTGTTGGATGATGGATAAACGACATTTGGATGTCCGTGCGTTATTGACATTCCTTTCTACATTTTACTATGCAGATAATTGCTCAGATTAGAGAACAACTGGTAACATCTTCTTTTCTATAGGCTTATCCACAATTATTTTCCTAAACTTTCATATCCCCTCCAGCAACACATACATGAGAATAAATCGCAACTGATCAGCAGAATAAAAAAGATTGAGGTGTTCCGTGTAACATAACTTGCACATTACGCAGAAAAAGATTGAGGTGTTCCGTGTAACCTAACTTGCACATTACGCAGAAAAAGATTGAGGTGTTCCATGTAACCTAACTTGCACATTATGCAAAAACTTGATGATGGATGCATAGGGATAAAATGTATATATAAAGCCAACGTAGTTTATCCACTAAAACTCATCCTCACATTTTCATTTGATTTTTCTAGTTACCTATTATCATGCTACCTATTAAAAGTTTACTACTACCTTACACTACCGATGTTGATGTGTACGAAGACGAGATGGAAGTCGATGATATATATCAAATTGTATCCAACGAGTGCAGTGATTTTACCGGTGGTGTGCAATCCCTCGTATCAATGACCAAGATAAAAAATACGTTGCAGGTACTATTTTTTTTTGTTATTAACTACTCGTCGATAACTTTATGATATTTAATGGGTATTTCAAACTTTTACTAACTAAAAATTGATAATTCAGCAGAGAACTTCTACTTCCAAGGTAACAGATACTCCAGCGTCTACTTCGACTGTTACCGCAGCCACTCAAGATCGAACAGAACCAGCGAAAAAAGGAAGAGGAAGGCCTCGCAAAAATCCTCAACAAGAAACCATTGTTCCAAAAAGTATGCTACCCAATATTATTAAACCTTACCAAGACCATTAAACTTCCAGTTGTGTTTGATATCTAACATAACAATTCTAATATTTTTTAGGGGCTCATCGAGTGTATCGAGATCCAGAGATTATTCAACTGATCGACAGGATTCAAAACGTCACCTTAAACGCTGCAGAGGCTGGGCGCGACCTTTTGATCCCGGAACGAACTGCACAACGATACTGGAAACGATTTGTTGAAGGCGAACCATACCTACCAAGTACGATGGGCAAATCACCTGGTCCTCCACCAACCTTGGCACCCGAACACACGGCATTTCTCCAGGCGTATTACGATACCAAGTCAGATGCGACCCTAAAAGAAGCACAACAATCGCTTGTTGATCGATTCGGCATCAGCATCACCCAAAGTGGCCTCCAAAAGCACCTTGTCAACAAATGCGGGCTTACCTTGAAGAAGTTGGAACGGATCTCCGAGTACCGCAACTCCGATGAAACGATCGCTTCCCGGATCAACTGGGCATACGCATTTGAAGCCAGTGGCATTGATTACTACAAATGCGTCTTTATTGATGAGGCTGGCTTCAACATGCACATCAAGCGTAACTTTGGTCGATCAAGACGAGGTGAGCCCGCCAAGGCCTTGGTTTCTAAGTCGCGTGGGGTGAATATTACGATCTTGGGTGCCATCACTGGTGAAGGTGTAGTCAACTTGAGTCTCCGGAGACCTCAAGTGGTTGTCGCTTCCAAGAAACGCAAGACGCATGACGGTGAAGAAAAGGTGGTGGGCAAAATCGGCACTCGGGCGGAGCATTTTATCGAATTTTTGGAAGTGATGATGAAGGTGCTCACTGAAAATGGTATGGGTGGAAGGACCTTGGTATTGGATAATGCCGCTATCCACAAGACTGATGAAGTTCGGGATGCCATTGACAAGCAAGGATTCGAGATCCTCTTTCTCCCGCCCTACAGCCCATTCCTCAATCCAATTGAGGAATTTTGGTCAAAGCTCAAGGCAGGTGTCAAACGCCATTTACTGACCACAGACGACACCTTGCTACCGCGCATCATCAACTCCGCCCATGAAGTCACCGCCCAAGATTGCCAAGGATGGATTCGCCATTCCCTTACGTTTGTGCCTAGGTGTATAGAAGGAGAGAAAATGCTGTAGTTTTTTTTTCATATTTTATATGTTTTTTTTTACTGCCCTTCGATATTTTTTCCTTTTACTTTTTTTTTCATATTTATATATGATTTTTTTAATAAATTATAGAGTTGTCGAAAATCATTAACTGTCATGCTGAGAAAAAGAAGGCAAAACGATTACAGTAATTACCCAACCGCCATTATGAATTTACTATTCTGCCATCAACCTGAAATTACGGCCGCCTTTATGAATTTATTATTCTGCCATCAATCTGTAATTCGGCCGCCATTGTATTTTTTTCCTCCTGCCATTCACGAAAATCACACCGCCAATCACAAACACCCCCCAACGCCAAAATGAAAAAAAAAGGCCCGCCATGATGGGAAAAAAGCCCCGCCAATCATTAGGAAAAATCCTGTACTCCAAAGAAGTAGTTGGTGCCATCGACGGCGCCCATATCCGAGCATCAGTTCCGGTGGTACATCCAAAGTATTTCGTAATCGCAAGAACGATTTGAATCAGAACTGCTTTATTACATGGAGCCTAAATCTGGAGTCCCAACATGTCTTGGCAGGTTGGGGAGGTTCTGCGCATGATGATACTTGATACATAACAAGCGTTCGATACAGACTTTATCGTTCCAATAAGGAAAGTACTCTCCTGCTGATGTCGGATTTTGGCTCTTTCTGGTTCGTTTCTAAATCAAAATTGCGGTGTGCGAGATCATCTGCGTGAGTCGGCAAAGTCGAAGACTAACGGTAGGCTGATGTATTTGGTATCTGTTGAGTCTAAAGTTCATACTTTATAAACTTGCTAAGCTTATAAGAAATGACGCGTATACTCTATTCATAGCCCCCGTAACAAAAGATAACTCTTCAACTTGCGTCACGCTCATTTGCGAAACGCCATTGAGCGAGACTTTGGCTTTCTGACGAACGGGTTCGGCATCCTGGACGGTGACGTGTTGGGCTCAGTATAGAAGCGCATTTATTGATGGTAAAAGCAAGTTCCCAACGGAACAGAACTGATTGGGATAGCAAAAAAAGCTCATTATTGACGCCCGCGGAGACTCCTGGGATGGATCGACAACAGTAAGGGGTGTGCGATGAAGCGTCCTCGATTGTTTTCATTAGAGGTAAACATGTACAAACAATCAAGGATGTAGGTGCGGGTGATGATTCATACATGGATGAATTATGTGAGGAACCAGAAGAAAGCACAAAACGCTCGTTTGATGACTAGATAATGATCACGAGCTCGGGTTCAGACAAGGGCCCGTTCGTTTTTGCGCGCAAGGCCATGAATTGAACACCAGCGGGTAAATTTTAATATAAAAGGAGAGCGCCTTCAACAAGAACTGGGTTGCATATTATCTCTTGTTCCTGTACTTTAAACTTGCACACCACACATACAATCCACAATGAATGTAAGTTCATCTGTTTAGAGTTTGCAACTGATTACGCTCAAAGACTCGATCTAACGCGTGCCGTTCGTAGGAGTATATGTTCAGCGTTGAAATGTCCTGCTCCGGCTGCTCCAATGCCGTTAATCGTGCACTGTTACGCCTCGAAGGTACAACTTGAGAAAAGACGCTTAGGACTGTGGAAGGGGAGGGTATATGCTTGTATAAAGAACGGTCTACATGCGTGCCTGTAGAATTGAGAATAATGATAAACTGATACACATAACGTATCAATTCAGGCGTCGAGGAAGAAAACATTGATATCAATCTTGATAAGCAAACCGTGTATGTCAAGACCGACTTACCGCGCGAAAAGGTGCTAGAAACGATTAAAAAGACGGGCAAGACTGTCAAGGATGAATAAATATATGATAAGGCCCGCCGAAGCATTACTTTCAAACACATTCGATCCTTGGTCTTGTTTTTTTTGTATACCTTGTAAACCACAAGAAAAATATATACGTATATGTGAAGAAGACTACAACAGCAAGAAGAACAAAAGAGAGAGTGAAAAGGAATGTAATGTTGGGGGGGGCGTTTCAAGGAGATTGGGGTGGCTTTGGGAATGATGCGGGTGATAAGGATTGTGTCGAGCGGTGTGCATCCCAGAATATCGTGATTTCGCCGTCGCTTGGACCGGATACCATGCTATCCGTTATCTGGGGACGCAACTTTTCTGAACTGGAAGAAGCCGACGACGCATTCGTTGCACTGTGTCGATCATGGAACGGATCATCTTCATCATTTAGCTGAGCTGCAGGAGCAGAACTGGGACGCTGTTCAACATCTGCCAACTGCACAGGCACATGCTGCTGCTGTCCATTTTCTTCGCCTGGGTTTTGTTGTTGTTTTTCTGTTTGCTGCTGTTGTTGTTGATGTCGTGTGGGGGCCGTATTGGATCGGCTAAGTTGAGTGGAGTCTCGTGTCAGGACTGTCCGCGTCGAGCCACTACGAGTCAAGCCAGCGCCATTGTTGACACGCACGGTGTTGACACGCATGATTTGTGGTTTTGCTCGTTGCATCTGATATGCCTGTGTTGCCTTAACAGGCGTTTTAGTGACATGCGCTACACTAGAAGCAATCGATGCGCGTTCGTCGTCTGTGGTCAGCACACTATTGCGCGAATGATGGTCGTCAGAGAATGGATTATCGTCAGCTGCTGTCAATGCGGTTGCTGTCGACTGTCGCTGCAGATCTGATTTTCGGAAGGATTGGGATAGGAATTTATTGTAGCGCGGATAGGAGGTCTGAGCTACTGCATTGTCGTATTGCTGCTGTTGTTCTTCGATGGTGTTGGCTGGTCGATTGTAGACATGTTCTGATGATTGGCGTGAAGGAGGAATATATGCTATTGGTATAACGCCAGACATGACCTGTTGTCGACTCGACTTTTACGACCAGAACAACAGGTTATTAGTATTCGCTTTGATTATTCGTGGGTCATCCAAATATATCTACCTCGTTGCTATCATCGTTCATTATAGCTGTTGTTGTCGGTGGTGATGCCGCGGCCACCATTGACATGGCCGGAGCAGACGGAGGTGGTGGAGGTTGGCGTTGTTGCTGGGACATGCCAGATTTTCCATGAAAGGCAAACGGCAACGTGTTCTTCTTTTGTTTATAACGGAATCCAGCATACCCAGCTGCAGATAGAACAAGGCCAGCACCAACAAGACCACCCACAAGGCCGCCGATCAAAGATCCATTATTGGCGCCGCTACTAGTACTGCTGCTGCTGCTATCATCGTTACTGTCTGAGCCCGGTGTGGATGTTGTAGGCGATGAAGGTGACGAAGAACCGCCGAGTACGGATCGACTGACGCATTGTGAGGCAGGACATACACCACAGCTCGACATGGTTCCCATGATGCACACTTGATCTGCACCACAGCTTGGTGAGCATCTCGCGACGCAGTTGGATGGTGTACAAGACCCGGTCCCAGTCTTTGTCGTAGCTGTGTTATCTGCTAAAGCGGGTAGCAGTAATAGTAGGAGTTGTAGTAGTGAGATGGTCATGTAATAAAACAAAAGGAGGTAAGAGTAATTTAACGGACAAGAAATTAATAAGCCGACCGAGAAATCCAACCCGCTTTATTGGTGCCGTTGCTTTGTACGTACTTGAAGTGCTGCTGTTGTCTATTTCAGCAGCGTCACATAGGAAGCCCAGAATCAGGCATGCCAACATTAAAGAGATGATCATGGGGCGCCGTTTTCGTCGTCCGATTGGAACATGTAACTTCATTGTTGTTATAAAAAAAAGGAAAGGTATGAGAGCAAGAGAAAGAGATCTACCAAAGACACGAGGGTCTCGTAGGTGGTTTTTGTAAAGTGAAAGGAATGGGGAGTTGCTAGAGGCAAACACGATAAGAATGGAAAAAGAAGCTGTGACAAAAGAAAAGAGAAAAAGAAATCAATTATGAACGTGCACAAAAACGGATTTCATTCAATTCAATCAAGTGCTACGTATCACACAGCCGCACACACCGTACACAACAAGCATTTATTAGAAACGAGTATTTTCTAGTGTCGTACAAGTTGTTTTGGGCTCATGGAAGAAGCAGCTATAGCTTTTTTTCCCACAGAGCAACATCCTCACCATCGTCATCGCATTATTCAAACAGACACGTTTATGTTGCATCAAAGTGGCCTAACCAACAAGTGGTCAATCAAGCGTCTAGAACAAGAAGCCACAGAAAGAGGAGATCACATGTCTGAACGACGCCCCAGCACCTCAATATAATTTAAGGGAAAAAAGGGCTCCTGCAGAAGTACCACATACCAAGTGCATTAACTCGGCTCCAAAGATCGTGCGATGTAGCGAACTTATGCTCGTTGATATCCACCTGATCCTTGTTTGTGAGGGAAACTCGAGCCATTTGCTGGCAGCTGATATCTTGCATTATTTTCTAAAAAGTCAGGGTTTTAATTTATCATTTGAATAAGGTTCTCTTTGTTCTTCCTTGTATACCTTTCGATTAAATGGTGTCGTCATGTCATACAAGATCATAGTGCTTGCCTCAAGATCAGACCCAGGGCATACTGGCTACAATCTGCGTATATCCACGTATCATAAAAACGAAAGAGAAAAAGTTCGCGCCTTGTAAATTGTCTCGATTCACCCTTTTCTCTTCTTTCTCAGAGACAGATAGAAAAACACTTTCGTACTACATACTGAGGTGCCTGTGCGGCGGTGTTGTTGTTCTGGAAATAATAACCCGCAGTAGCATCGTTGCACCAGCAACCGTTTATTGCCTAACCCTATATATAGGATCTTCCCTCAGAAATGTGCGTGATGAATTTCAACATGACGGCTTTTTTCCTTCCATACATGCAAGGCGTCTGATACATCAAGGCATGCTAGACTATGCATTTCGATGTGGTTGCTTACTACCCTGTATCTGTACAAAGATAGAACTGTGGCTATAATAATGATAACATACTTGAGACTGGTTTCAATAATACGAAGCAATTCATACTATTTCATGGTCAAAAGGGTGCAGAGCATGAGTGCTTGTTGAATTCCACTTCTTGTCGCTGTGTACGCTATCGATACTTTCCGGTAATCACATACTACACCATTGTAATAGAAGGTGCGCATTATGAAGATCGTCAATCGTGCAAAGGGATATGGATTTGATGATAATATGAAAGCAGCTGAAGCGGTCATAGATGCAAAAGACGCCATTGCAGTAGTTTATATCATTCTTGTGAAAATGGCAAGGGTTACGGATAACTCATCGACTGGTTTCGAATTGGAGGATAGTAGCATAGAGCTACATTTCCTGCTGCTAGAGTAGAGCTTATTAAACGCGTTGGAACGAGGACAAGGGGTAGGCCGCGTATAAAGCATTTGCTTATTCCAATATATATAATAAGAAGGTCACTCAGGGAATCGATGTCGATTGCCGTTTAGAGTAATAGTAAACTAAGCAGCTAGAACAGGGGTAAAAGTTACATTTTTATGCAACCACAAATTCTTATCTATTTGCTATACAGTGATCTATCTTCAATAATACATACAGTATATGCCGTTTTTTGACATTTTATGGGTAATATGTACAAAGGCGTATTCTATAATTATAGCGTCGTATTGTAATGATGGTCCACCTTCATTATTCAGTTTTTCGCAATTTTGTCAAGAACGCTGTATGACCTACATATTATCGGCACAGAACAAAAAGAAAGAGAACATGCATCAGCATTCCTCGTCCCATTATTTTCGCTGATAATCCTCATTCCTTGATGAAATTCACCTTTCACATCAAAATTTTTGGGTCGACAAACCCACGCCAGCTCTTCCGTGCTTCTGATTTGTGTTGCTCGCACTTCCCATTCCTTCCATTCGGCCTCGATACAAGAATCCATCACCATTGGCAGATCTCGGACGGCCCGCACCAAATCCAACACCTGTGTCATATTTGGTAGATAGCATACAATGAACCGATCGTTGCGTAAAAGTGGCAGTAGTTTTTCAATATATTCGCTTGGTGCGGGCATATCAAGGACAATACCATCAAAGATTACATCCTTTGGCGCCACCTCACATACATCACCAATGTGAAAAGATACCGCATCCTTGTATCGTCCTCGCTCGTAGCGTTGTACATGTTTCCGTGCTGTGTTGGAGTGACCCTCACGAATATCGCAGGTGTGTATCCGTCCTTGGGTAGAGACTGCTCTTGCTAAATACAGAGTCAAAGCGCCGTTGCCAGTTCCGGCTTCTAGGATCTGATGACCAGGCTCAATATCAAGCATTTGTACCTATCTTAATAAACGGGTTAAAAATTCTCTTAACGCGTGAAAGTAAGATCTAAGACGAGCGTTGATACTTTACGATAGTGGATGCATCTTTTGGATAGATAGGCGTACAGCTACGGGGAACGTTGATTACGTACCTATATACGAGGAAAATTATTAACACTTTGTTCCTTTAAAATCACGGTGCAAAAGATGATAACTTACTCGTCAAGTGTCGGCTTATGCACCATAAACCCAAACGCATCTATTTTCATATACAAGATACTGACTTAGCTGCACTGGAGGAAAAAGTAACACTGACAAAAATAAGAAAATGGTGCCGCAGAAGGAGACCTATACACATACCATTATGAGTGCGTACTGATGATCTTACCGAAGCTCCAATCAGTTTCGAGTGAGGAAGGATTCCACCCTTGTAATCCTTATGTTGGCCCTCTTCTAGTGGGCCCACCAAGTACTTGCGATTGGACTTTAGTTCTCGAAGCATGCAAAAGTCGCCCTCCTGGAAAGTCGAAATTGTGCATTGCTGTGCTTTGTGAATTGGAAACCGGCGTTGTAAGGATCGAATGGGGGGACGAGCAAACATGTTGACGTTTGCGGGCGAAAATAAAAGGTACGACACACAGTGGCTGATGGGAAGTCCTGTGAATTTTCAATTCGGGCAGGTGATGGCGGCATCAAAGTCGAACATGCGTGTCGCCGCATCAATATAATCAGCGTCCAAAACGATAAGATTTCACCACAACGCAGAACATACGTTTGGACATAAGCATCATACATGTATAGTGCGACATCTATTACTCTTGAGCCTGTTCTCTGTACTTAGGAGATATGAAAGTATTGCTCTGTTTCATTAAATGATGGTTTATTTTTCCATGATATAGTTTCATCATGGCTCCATTCTGTTTGATCTTCTCCGTGAGGCAGTTGGTCAATTTTTTTGTTCGTGGCTGAAAACGGTTTTTCGTAAGCATTATACTCAGGAATGAGGCAACCGCTAGGCTATGATGACAACTGAACACTATACTTGCTTTGATGTTTCCAAATATAATGAGGATTTCTGTGCATTATGCATCCATCGATGCTCGCAGTTAGATCAAAATAAAAAGCGTCGTATGCTCAGTGTTCATCGTCTGTAAAAAATATATATATATCTATACATTAGGATCGATGCTGTATATGTAACACGAAATAAGCTCCACCCATAATGCTTACCGTGCTGGACGGCGAGTTTTGGGTTGGTGTGATTTAGGTTGTTGAATGTCGCCTTCCACAGTTCTTCGCAGTGAGGATCTGCGAAATGTGGTTATGTTACTGTACATAACCCATCCAGGGCATACGCCAATCGAGCAGAAAGTGAAACATAGGTACTCCTTCAATAGTATATATTAGCCAGACTTCTAATTCTAATGGCGCTTTCTTCTGTACAACGTCTTCAATTACACCAACTTCATCTTAAAGGACATATCAGATTTTACTATATATCCTTCGCTACTAGCGTAAGTCGGTTCGTCTGTACAGTCTGATACTATGAGAAACTAAAGCGAGAACTTGCAATTCTTGTTTTCATGGGTGTATAATCTGCAAAAAGCGAGAAAGATGCCTGTTGAAAGAGAGTTACGTTTCATCGAAAAGTTTCAAAATGTGAAGAAAGTGCAATACGTGGTGGTTCTTTGTGATTAATGTAACAAAGAGCTGTAAGTAGAGTTCGGGATCACTCTCCGTATACAAACTGGTAAGCACCGGCTGTATTAACATGCAGCTGGGCAGGACTTTTGGGGCCGTCCTTGATGTGAGCTTTACACAGTACCAGATGTAGCTTATGGATACAAAATAGAAAGTGACCGACTTGTATGGTGCGGACCGCGCGGCAAGAAGAAAACGGACACGGACGCACCTGGGGGCGATGAGCCCATTAAAAGTGTCTGATAAACTTAGTAGCGACATATATTCTTTCATGTCGTGGGATCCTACCACAGAGAGCCACTAAAGCTACTAATCGGTCGGCTAAGAAAAAAATCTCTTTGGAAGTTGGCTTACCGATACAACTTTTGAAAGACATCCTTTCGTTTCCGGGTTACCTCGCTTCATGATTTAGAATGCTGCTCGTCAAGCTCTAATCTATATGGTACTGGGCGTTATGAGGGGGCTTAGTTTGGTATAATATACAGTATGACTATTTGCCTGAAAAAAAAATTGAAATTGATTATGTGCGTAACGCCCAGTAACTGCCTTCCATACACGGTGGGTACAATCTTCCTTGACATTCAAATATGCTCTTCCATCTAATCCTGGGATGAACTTTTGTCGCCTTCGCTTCGCCACACATCAATTCTCGAGAGTTTCGGCTCGACAGCTCGACAGCTCGTTACCGAGGTCGATAAATGGTGAGCAACTTGTGTCATTTCTTAATGTAGGTGTCTCTGACACCTGAAATTGAGATATACTTTGCAAAGCCATCATTGCATAGTTGCTGGCAAATATATTTGGCAATGTTCTATCCTCCGTTTCAAAATAGTTTGTATACAAAAGCTACCGACACACTGATAACCACATTAAATCATAATATCTAACTTGTATATGTAAGAAGTAGTGCTTAAAAAATGTTTTCGCTATTTATAGAAGCTACTGGATATTCAAGCAAGTATGTACATGTATTTCAAACTTTCTCCATTAATCCGCTTTGTAGACGCAGCTTGAGAATAATGATGAGCATGACGCTCAGTATAGGTACAAAGACACACGCTAATTTATGAGTTCTATAAGGCTCGATATTTAAAAAAGATTCGATCGCATTAGCTGCTATAGGACCAACGATAAAACCAATAGCATTCGCAATGTAAGCAATGGAAACACCAGATGAGAACGTACTTGTTTCAGTAATATCACTTATAACCGAAACCGCTGTAAAAGATTGTTGTTGTTGCTGAGAATTAATTCAGGCATAGTTTTTTTTGAGGGGCGGGGAAGACCAATACTACTACAACTTACTCAGGGTATAATATGATGGACCAAAGAAACCAAACAACAATGCATACAAGAGCAATGTATGATAGCTATATGCAAATGTCCAGACAAACAAGGCAGCAAATATAGTTATAGCTGTAAACAGGATGGCCGTGTTCAGCTTTCCTAGCCGATCCGCTATCAGACTAATAGTGTTGTTGCATGTGTTGTGCGATTATTAACTAGTTATAACGGTCGCGTTATTAGTTAATTTTCAAAGAAACAATTATACCCTATACAGATAGGACCCAATGTAGCCCCTACGGACATGACAGTAATGAGTGTTGCACCTTGCACCGGGGACAAACCGATAAGTGTCGCATACGCTATTTTTAAGAAAACAGTTAGCAAAGTAAATAGTAAAAGAATGTGCACGGCCTGTGTATACGTTTAATAAGATCATAAAAAAGAGATTCTTACAAGGAAGAAAGATAAAGGGAATGAGGTCAACAGTTGATCGAATGAATCCAACTACAAACCATATCAAGAAGTTCGGGTTGTCGTAGAAAATGCTGAGCTTTGGAATATTATTGGGATAACTGTTGCTACTGTTGTGCCCCTCATAATCTGTCTTTCTGGCCTTCTGACCGTCGTCTTTAATAAGTTGTTGCGGCTTAATGATCTTGCTAGTGGTAGGATTTTCTGTAATGATAAGGCAGCCGATAATATTGAATAGCAGAAAAATGATGTTGAGGATATGATAGGCCCTATGAAAATAGTTCAATAATAAAGAAAAAGTACAAATAGCGTCAGCATCGTCATCAGTGCACAAAACAAACAGAAGCAACTGTCTGTGTAAAGGAAACTGCAGCATGCAGTGGATTCTACCATCGCATGTCCAAACGATCCGATATTTGTGTAATAACACATGGGATAATGATACCAGAAACACCTGTGCTGCTCATGATTATGCCAAATGCTACATTCCTTGACCCTTCATCTTGTGGTGTGTCAAACCACGATGGTATAATCACTACGCTGACCTTTAAGTGCACATCAATATATGAGAATACAAGTTTGTGTAAATGCCATGCTTCTGGTATGAGAAAGAATTTGTATTTGCAGTACATACAGCAAATAGCAATCCGAAACCAGTAGATGCACAAACGCCTAATGACACAAAAATCTGCCAGATCTGATATATGAAAATGGAAGAAGATGAAATAAGAAGAGACAATAGCGACAGAAGACAACCTTAGTACAGAAAGAAGCTCTATAGCAGCATTCCATCATTTTATGCATACCTGGGTAGAGTAAGCAGCCATGACGAGCCCGAAGAATGTCAGCGCAGTCGCAAGAAGAAGGGTTCCTCTAACTCGGATCTTGGAAATAATGGCTCCCGTAGGTGTCACTAAGCCTAGTCCAAGGAACGCAATGGTAGTTCCAATAAGTGTCAACTGCATCCTTGCGTTTCTGTCGTCGCTAAATAATTCTCGCTGGTAATAATCTTGAAAAAGACCTAATAAATCGTTTAAAAGATGCTACTTTAGACTTCTTGAACAGTGAAATAGGGGCAAACAGTAAACGGCTTTTACAACTACATAGCATATAAATATACGCTGTCTGTGGCTATTTTTCTACCCTGTGACGACGCATGTATGTTCATAGACGAAAAAGACTAACCCCTGTTCATATTTTTAGGTCAAATCTTTGCTATTACCATATCGCGCTCTGAAGTAACGCTATGATTTTATGTGTGTACCTACCAGCTATTTGTAGCGCCGTTAAATTCTATTCCTGTCAAAAATACCGCCGCGACAACAAGCCATTTTTTGGATGAAACGGTAGAGAAGGACTCTAGACCGTATACACGAAACCCATTATCCTTCCGCATGGATTCATGGTGCCGACCATCCTTGAATGATGTGTAGGTGTTTCTTCTCTTTCTTCGTGGAGCGTTATGCTGGAATAGCAATGGTGTGTTCACGTCGTTCTGGAAAAGTGCTTGGTCAAGAGAAGCTGTTTTACAAACATATCAAGCATCAAGAAGGGTTTACAAATTAATTAGTCGTGTACAAAGACTCGACTTGGTACATACACAACGGCATAACATGTATGTGCGAAGATATGGGACGTCTCTTTCTATCGGTAATATACATAACACGCAAAACATTTTCTGCTACAGTACCTGTTGTTGTGCTCGTATGTTGGCTAACAGTTATGTCTCGACGATATTTAGTAGCCGTCATTTAAATGTATGTAGAACAATGGAGAAATTGAGAGAGTAGAGAAAAAAGCAAAAGACCGATTTAGTTTATTAAAAGTTTGGGCAATTGCGCTTTTGACGGCTGCACATATGCATTTAAAGGGGACGTAGTATGCATGCGATGTGCAATAGCCCCGTCTGCAGATGACCTCTTGCTTCGCCGAGGTGGCTGGCATACAGGGCCATTCATGAGACTTGTCAGAGTGATTTACATACTAATGACCATAGATATCACTTTGGTCTACTAAACATTTACTACTACCGCTACATAACTCAGTCAACTTTTCATATATTTAACAAAGTAAAAATTTGTCGTACGGCGTATGCCTAAAAACAGTTGGAATTGACTCTGAAGTTCTTTAAAAGGATAGAATACATAGAAACGACTCGCATAGGAGCGAAGTGTATTTGAGGCTCAAATCTACCAAAGAGATGCTGCAGGGGAAGAAACATAGCACCCATATTTTAAAATATGTCAAATAACAACAACGAAGCCATGTTGCATCTGATGCCAACGAGAAGTACAGTGCTGGAAGGCATTTCCGTATGTAATGCTTCCTTTAATGTTGCATATATATAATTAATTTAGATGCTAAAAAAAGCGGGCTGTTATTACCTCAAATTGTTCCATTATGGCTTTGCTACAAGTTTGATCTACAATTATGTGCTATGCAAGTGCTATTATATTTCCGTCTACCCCATCAACCTAACAAGCAGATTGATCACATGGCGTACACCAAATTTCAACCGAGGAGGATTAATCTGTAGTATGTATCTAACCCATGATCATGACTCCGGTAGACCGCGGTGTATGGTTTGTGTGCAGCTCTTAGAGGTATGCGCTAATATGATGATTAACATTTGTCTTTGTATCTTACACGTGTGGGCGCCTCGTTCGACTATCAAGTATACTTGCTTTGGTGCAGAAAACAATTATGAGAAATCACGGGTGGGATACATGCGTCGCGGCACCGAAATCGATATGTCGTCAACTAATCACTATATAAATGAGGTGAAGCTGTCAAGTATAAAGAAGTTGCCTTTATGTGCTTCCATCACAGGGTGAAATCCCCTTAAGCTTAATTCCCAGACGCTGGCACCTTTATCCTGAGAAAACGGCATCTCAAGGTAGTCATGGCTGTTATGTAAGAGCTGTTATATTTGTGACGTACAGTAGCTGATTCTTGTTGTTATTAGGAGAACCAAACACAACAAGCAATAGCAATAGCAACATTTTGGCGATGACTGGTTCATTTACAGCCCCAAGCCGGAAATCGCAAATCGAAGCAGAGCTCACACGCCTCAACAATCTTTACACCGCTTTCCAGATAATCAGCAACGTGCAACTCTCCTCGCGCACCTACAATCTATCAATGATGATATGTTCATCGACGTTGAGCAGCTTCAGCAGCCAAAATCAATCCCTAAAAGCACTCAAAAACCACAAAGCAGCAGCAACAAGCGTGAGCTGATCGCTTTAGAGCATCAAGACTCTCAAAGCTGAAAGAAAGCGAGCACCGGCATTAGTCGTGATGCTGCAGCAATATAGTAAAGTTTTATGCATTAAGATGTATAGCCAATTCTTTATTTAAATTTTTAATATCTATAGGAACGGAAAGATGGAGCCAACAACAACAACAACAACAACAACAACAACAAATGAAGCAAACAACATGGCACTCACCATCCCTCCTCCTCCAAAAATTCGCTTTGTACCTAACCTCTACCTTGTTTGCAAATGGATTCCTCCATCAGCTGTTGAATTGGTGCATAATCCCATGCCAGACGGTAACTGTGGCTTTCGGGCCTTAGCTGTTGAGCTGTATAACACAGAGGAGCGATACGTCGATGTCAAGATCAAGATGCTCGATCAGTACCTCTCTAACGCCAATACGCTTTACCAATACTATGACAAGGGTCGTTTACTTAAAGTACTCGATCCTTATACAAGTGAATGGTTCGTCTCACCTGAATGCAGTCAAATTGCCGCTGATACTTTCAAAACACCAATTGTCATAGATGGCGCACAATCGCATATTTTCCTCCCTTTAACCACCAACTTAGTACACACCAAGCGCACCCACCCTATTGTCCTACAGCTTGTTGGAAACCACTTCATACTCGTTATGACCAAAAAAGACGCAGCTATCCAGTGGTCTGAAATATTCCCTGACGGTCGTGGACCATACAAAAGCATTCGCGATGATCCTTGGTATCCCCTTTTTGAAGATTCTTTTGAACGGTCTATTCAACCGTTTCCCAATTTCACGATTCCTAATGACGAAGAAGTGCATCCCATTCAAGCATCTGAATCTGAGGGCGAAGACTTAACCACCTGTTGTAGCCGAAATAATTAATCAGCTACTTGACACTTGATCCTCTTACTTTTTCGCTACCTTTCTTACTTTCCCTGCCACTTTCTCTTTTTTAATTCTTTTTGCCAACACCTTATACTTAGACTAATAGACGAATCCTGTATCAATTTTCTTTATGCATTCTGCTGATTCTTTTCAGTCAAAAGGGTGTGAGGGGGTGTGCACGAAAGAAATGTCAGTAGGGTGTGTGTAACGGAAATCCTACCAAGGTGTGTCTAGGGGTGTGCATGAGGGGGTGTGCAAATAGACCTGCCCCCAGCACAGCGGCTGACCTTAAAACTCAAAAAAAAATGGGGGGGGGGACTACCAACTTTTATTTTGTGGCTGGAATAAGGGAATTGTCTTCCTTCGTGGCAGCATAGTGGGATCATTAGAAATGATTGTTTTTGGTGATTTGCAGGGTTAGCTGTTCCGAGGTTGATCACAGGTCACGGAAATATGTCCAGTGCAACCACAGTTGAAACACTCAGGGGCTGGACGATCTGGACAATTTTTGATAACGTGATCTTGTGAGTGGCAATAGTGGCAGTAATCTCCCGTGGATTGCAGGGTGACATAGAAGACACGGTTGCGATTGTGCATAGTACCAAGGTCGATAGAATGGGTGAGAAATTCATGTGGCTCGTCATTGTTTGGAATCATGTGGCTCGTCATTGTTTGGAATCATGAGGACGGCGGAACCCGTATCCTTGGAACCAGCCACCCTCCACAGATCTATACAGGCTTAGATGGAGCACATGTCCAAACTGCAAAAGCGATGCTCGAAAGCTCAAGATAACCGGTTTTTAAACCGGTTGGTAAGTGTGAAAGTTTCAATTTCGTAAGTTGTTGTTCAGGGGGTAATGATCGCAGAGCACGGTAGTGATAGCCAGCTACGTCAATGCCCTTTTCGATAGCAGTTTGGCACATCTGTTCATCTGTGAATGTCATTTCGTAGAGTACTTGTTTTCTTGTCACAGTGAGGAAGTAGGCCAACCCCAACATCCCAGTCTAGAAAGAGCTCTCTAGCAGCGCGAAAGAACTTGACTTCCTTGACAGAGTTGACCGTAGTTTCAAAGATAACGCTGAACTCTTCGGTTCCGCGACGAAGTAGGTGAGATTCAATGGTTCCAGCGTCGGCTGTCAGCTGTCTAAGAGTATCTCAGACAGTGGATGAAGCTTGTTCAGTCAAGGACGCTGACATTTGACCATAGTGAACTCGCAAACGATTTGACATAAGGCGTCAGCGTAAGTGGGTTTAGGTGAAGTAGTGGTTGAGTTGTTGACATTGTTGGTTTGGTTCTACGAGTTTCTGACATTGATTAGGGTGCTACTAGAAGTAACCCCCTTCAGGTTTGGTGAAGAAGTGGGAAGAAACCATGAAACGATCAAAATATGATCAATACCAGGATTGTTCTATTATTATCTGTCTTCGTACCTTGCCATCGGCATTGGGTTGTAGTGAGTTCAGCCATCCAACCCACTGAATCCTCATATACGCCTGCCTTAGCTTAGGAGACAAACATTATATCAAAGCCCCTGAGCGCTTCATAGTGATTTACCAACGTCATACGACGTTGTCTTTTTGGAAAGAGCAAGTATCGTTTTGTGTATTTTTTTTGCAAGGGAATATACTACATGTTGGGGTGGGATAAATCATACTACTACGGCTTCGTTCTCTTCTGATATCTAGCAAATGCATTTCGCAACGTGACATGATTGTTATAGTCGAAAAGTCCTTTCTCCTTTCCTTCCGCCAAGCATGTCACCCAATCCATTCTCTCATATCCTTCTGCAAGTCTCTTCTCCTTGAAGCTTGCAACAAACTCTATGCCTTGATTGTGCCTTGAGGACGAGGTGGTATTTGCTTCTTCTTGTTCTACCGCGTCTGGTGCAGGAGGGGCTGTGGAGGAGCTTGCTGTGGGCACAGTGAATTGTTCTTACAACTCCTTGTTGCGATCTTTCGCCCAGCCAATCGCGGTCTCCAAGGTGCTCAATGATGCACCTTGAGCTACCAACTGTTCTAGATGTTGGTACTCTCTGTGCTGCAATACAAACGAATCCTTGAGTGTGTCGATGGGATGCTCCTGGGATCCTGCAAGACTGCTGATATATTGTGAAGCGAGGTTGTACAGCATTTTTATAGTGGTATCTCCACTGCAGCGTGCATCAATCACTGATGGAGCATTGTCGACCAGGGACATGCACAGAGCGATGAACGGGTTTCGCAGAATCACTGTGTTGCATTCTTCGAGACTCTGTTTGGACGCGATCAGGCATTTTGCACTGCGCAGGAGTGGGCAAATAACACAGTAGACAAGTGGGTTATTTTCGAAAATATCAGGTTAGGGGAAAGCATACAGGCCTGTAAGACATGTCTGGGCTTAATAACAGTAATTTTGAATAGAAAAGTAACAACCCATAAAAATACCCAAGAGTACTTACGGCTTTCTACGCACACTGCTGACAGGGTACGTCATCCTCACTATATAGGTAATACATAAAGGTCAGAGGGATGTAAGTCGTTGATAAGAAATTGTCGTCGTGCCAGGTGCACTTACCCAGGTGAAGGCGCCGCCAGGCAACGCAGGACTCAACCAAAGCCCTGCTCTTTAATAGTGGGCTATGCAACCGATTATAATAAAGAAGAAATTTATCAGAACTGACAATTCTCACACGAATGACAACTTCTCACACAGCTTCACAGCATAAAAGCACAACTCACATGACGCTACCCTATGTAGGTCAGTGCCTGAGAAAGAGCGAGAGAGAGAGAGAGACAGAGCAAGCAGAGCGAGAGAGACAGAGAGAGCAAGAGAGTGAGAGAGACAAAACTTTAAAGAAAAAATCGAAAAGAATGTTAGACCAGGTTGTAAATAAAGAATCACTCGTCGTGACGATCAAACAGCAACTGCTGTGACAGAATGTTAATGAATGCATACGTACAAAAGGCCAAAAACAAAAGAAAATGATGCAGGACAAGCGCGTTGAAAGTTACGAAGAAAAGCCAACGTCTCGATGAGTCGTGCAGTATGCTACTTTTATAACCTTTTTGATCATATCAATCACATGGTTTCACTAGTGTCGTCAGCAGCTTGTTTCATCAATGACTACTGGTAAATAGAGAATGGACTCCTTTTTATCGCACACAAAGGGATCCTTTTATCTTTAACACTGCTTCTTTTGACAAAGCATACTACTACTTAGTCTACCATCCAAACATTCTATCAGTGATCAAACAAAACGTAAGTGATAAATTGTGTATCAGTTATGCGCAAATTCAACGGCTACTGAAAGGACACAGTTGGAGAAACCAAATGGAACACATTGGTCTGAGTTGCATCGTCTTCCATACTTTGATCCCGTTTCCCAGACAATAGTTGACTGTATGCACAACATGTTCTGTGGGACAGCCGAGCGCATAGCCACCATATGGAAAGATGACGGAACCTTGACCAAGGAGCATTTGACCGATATAGAGAGTTGCCTCGAGAAGATGGTGGTGCCCCCATCATACAGCATCGCTCACGGCTGTATTGCGACTAGATTTGCTGGAATGACGTTGGATGAATGGAGGTCGTGGACTGTTGCACTCTCGCTGTTGTTGTTAAAGGGAAGATTGCTTGGAGAAAAAATGACACACTGGTTGCTCTTTGTCAAGGCAGCACGTCTCCTTAGCAAGCCACCCATCACCATCGCTGAAAACGAGGAAGCCTACCAACTGCTGCTCAAATTTGGCTGCGACCTCTCAAGGTTGTACTCTAGAGATCAAGTCACGCCAAATATGCATTTGCATATTCACCTTCGCGACATGGTACTCAATTTTGGCAGCTGCTATAACATGTGGGTATTCAGCTTTGAGCGGTTCAACAAGATCATTAAGAACCAGCACACCAATCAAAAAGACCGTTTCGAGCTCACTTACATAAAGAAGTTCTTGAGTGTCGTGTTCGCTGATAACATGGTCCAACGAGTCGTGGTCGAGCGGTGCGGCAACAGCACGATTGCCAGACAGATTGCTGAGCTATTGCTGCCACAATCAGAAGCCATGCAAGAGCATTACGATTGTCAGCTGTTCTTGGATCAATCGGATTTCGACTATGCCGCGGGAGTAAGCGTAGTTAGTTGGGAGCCGCTGCTACCATCATGTCTTCCCCTCAAGACGGGCAAAAAGGTGTACATGGATACGCGCCACTACCACTGTCTTGTCGAGTAATACCAATCAATGTTTCCAGATATGAATTTTGTGTCACTCGCCAGCACTAGTGGTAATCAGGTCAGCAATTACCTCTACAAATTTGCAAAAGTCAATCTCCTGGGCTAAACGTTCATTTCCAAAATGTCTTGCCACATCAACACCAGTACTTATGTCTGAGTCGTTTGCGTAAGTACTCAGTCTCATACTGAAGCGATCGTTCGTCCTGGGCGCATTCTATATTTCTTTGTCTACAACCTATGCAATCCCACCAACAGTAATTTCTGCCAGTTCGTTTTTGCTTTTGTTGAGTACCTACGACCAAATACGCAAGTCTTTGAGTCGTTTAGGATGCTAGGCATGGACGTCTATCATTTAAAAATCGAACCGTATATGTGGCAGTGTGCTGTTCTTTTGGGGAGGCTCCATTCCGGCGTTGTTGTTACCCCTATTCAAATAGACAATAGCTGTGCTCTTACATATTTACCACGAAAAATAAAAGTAATCTACTCTTAAAAGCATAATACCTTAGGTCAGGTCTTAGTCTTTTTCTTTTTTGGCTTCACGCTGCTGTAGTTGTAATAGAGAATAAAATAAAATACAAGTTTTGAATTATAAAAATTGCTTCAGATATAAAAAGCATTTTGAAAGAATCTAATGCAACGGTGGATCAAGAAACTTGTAGATGGTCAAATAAATAAAAATGTTGAAGAATCTGATTTAGTAATTGGCACAAAAAAAAAAAAAGGAGAAGAAAGCAAAGTGGTGGAGACAAGCATAGTGGCAGTAAAAGTCTCAGAGTAGGAAGAAGCATAGCAGTCCAGGTGGTGTAAAAAAGGGGTCATCCTAGATGGTTTTGGGGGAGAAGGATTTTAGTAGGGGAGCCAATTTTATCCATTTGCTGCATCACAGCTCTGAAAGCGCTCTGAAAGCGCTCTGAAAGAAAATTCTCACTGAAAGCACACTGAAAGCACATTGAAAGAAAAATTTCAGAGTACACTGAAATCACTCTGAAATCGAATTTTAACTCGTAAGGCCGAAAACCCTTACACACAACACGACATTTTGCCACGACATTCAAGAACGCGTGCATGGTTGAGTGGTACAATTTCTGCCTTCCAAGCAGAAGGCCGGGGTTCGATTCCCCGTGCACGCATTTTGACGACTGTCGTGTTATAGTTGTCAAATTTTTTTGGCAGATGTTGACTTAAAAAGAATTGGCCTTTAATTATTCTGTTCTGGCAACGCAACACTTTTGCCAGACCACAACAGAATACCGCCTCGCTAGAATTCGTTGACAAAACACAAACAACCATACAAGCAACGAGTAAAAGGTAGGATGTGACAGTATATATATTATTACTGTATATGGCAAACACTGAGGTAGTTTTTAAAAAAAGATTATAAATAGCAATGCTAGCACAAGCAATAAAAGTATCTTCGAATAACCCTTTGTTTTAATCCTTTCTCATTGGCTACAGATCTACCTGCCAAAAAGCGACTTGACAATTAGTAGCAGAAGAACGCTTTATTATGCAAAAACAGAATAAAGAAGATACTTAGTTTCAACTTACCAAACACAAGGATGGAAAACGAGCCTATAACAGCTATTCTCCAGCTGTTGAGGGCACTGTTGGAAAACCAAGGCAGATAAGATGCAGCTCCAATCTTTTGAGCTCGTATATATGAGCCTGACACGTATCATAGTGACTGCAGTCTGGATGCTGCACTGAATTAGGTTACGGCAGTCGAACGATACCTTAGTATAGCCAAGCTAGGTGAACATAAATGGGTCACATATGCAGTTACATTGTTGTGTGGTTAAGTGGAAACATAGTGGCGACAATAAGAAGCATGAGTGACGATTGACGAATGGTGTGAATTCAGGAAAAGATTGCTGGCAACTTTCAATCTGCCAAATACATCATAATTAGCTTGAAATCAACTTGCTGCAGGAGTTCAAGCAGGAACAGTAGCAGCTTATGTATTGCAGTTTCAGGCAGTATGGTCGTCTATACCAACTATGTCAGACAAGGAAGCACTTGATTGATTCCCATGTGGCTTGCTTCTAACCATCAATATGTAAGTATTGACTTGTTTTCCATCATTGACCAATGAAGCGATGAAACTGGCACTGGCTGTTGAGGGTGCACAGCAAACAGGGCAGGCAGTATTACAGCAAACACAAGGTCTCCTAGAAACCTAATCCAGTTTTCAACAGCAACAATTGATGCACCAGCTAAATACACAACAACAGCAGCTCATGCCTGAGTACCTGCACTCGTCAGGCATGGTGCCTATAGATCTTGATGCTGTATATACAAGGCCCTCCTCCGAGGGATGGCAAGGTCCTCGTTGTAGTACCAACAATTGGCGTCAATAAGGATTTTGAAGTAGCAGTGATGACAATAAGGATTGTTACAACTGTGGCGGTTGGGCCATATCTCGCAAAACTGTCTGTCTCCTCGTCATAACAGACAGCAACAAGGTCGCTATACAAGCTAGAGAAAAGGCTAAGTGTGTCGGGATCGCGCTCATCTCCATCTTTAAACACCGTCCAAACTGAGTCTGTGCCAGTCCCTGAGGCCAAATTGATTGATCTATCTCAAGATCAGACCCATGATACGCAATTACTGCAGCATACACTACTAGAGGACAGCTAGTACTTTGATTACTTATTATTAATAAAAGAAACCAAGTTGCCCCTATACTCAATGTTATGCAATAGTCATTCTATGAAGGTGCTGATTGATTCTGGTGCTACTGGTTCTTATGTTGCACTAAGAATTGCCGCAGGGCTGTCTACCCGCGCAGTAGCTGGAGAGGAGGTCGAAACCACCAGTGGTCATATGCTGTCGATTTCCAATCAAGCTACACTGCCACTGAACGCTCAAGGCTATGAGCATCCAGCAGACACGCTTATATACTCGATACCAAGTTCGACGTTATTCTCGGCCGCGATTGGCTCAAGACCATATAAGCAGTGCCAGATTGGGAACAAGACACCTAGAAAATCAGGAAGGGTACACATACTTTTGTCCTCTGGCCACATCACACCTACTAAGTCCCTGAGCTCTCTTACCTGCTATCATATCACTAAGTTCTGTTTAGAGTGTAGTAAGGAAATTGATGATGCATTCATCTGCTATATCTAGTCTGATAGTACCTAAAGTCAACCACCAGACAGCGACCCGCTCAAGACACAGCTAGTGCAGGAGTTCGACGACGTCTTCTGTGAGGAATGCCTAGATTGCCTCCAGACTGCAGTGTGCATCATGTCATTGATACTAGTGATGCTGATCTTGTTTCTCGCCCTAATTATTGTATATTATAAGAACCAATCCAGTTGTCTATGATCATGTGTACCATCAGAGCCCCAAATTAACATAGAGAAACATTGATGCATGATCTATCGGGTAGTATTTATTTTGTGGCTTATCATCCAGTAGTAGGCGAGAACGGAGGGTTTAAAGGTTGGTACATCAAGATCCATATTATATTAGCTTTTTCCTATAAAATATGAAGTTTTTCAAAATTTTGATTTTTATAATTAACTATGCATATATGAGATCATGCTTTTTATCTGATAAACTTAACAATAATAAATGATAAGTGAGAGTTAAAATATAAGAAAAAGAAGAAGAAGAAGTAAAATAAGGATAATGGTAAATTTTATATGTAATTTTTAAAGTATATATAGGATTTTTCATCTCATAGCAGACATTTGAGCTTTTATTTATGTAGAAGGGATTTAATCTTAGGCAGAGTGGACATAAATAATAATCTGATTAGACATAGATAAAAAACAAAGTGGACATAAATAAAAGATAAAGTGGATCCAAATAAAAGACAAACTGGATATAAATAAAAATCTAACTTGATATATATAAAAGTTAGTAATGACTTCAATAAAACTTTATTCTCCTAATTATTCTTCATCATTAGACTTAAGAGTATCACTCCCTATAAATCTTATTTAAGTCTCTACTGACTTTCATTTATGTCTAGTTAGATTTTTAACTATGTCCAGTATGTCTTTTATTCATATCTAGTCAGACTAATAATCATGTCTACTCTGCCTAAGATTAAATCCCTTCTGCCTAATTAAAAGTTTAAATGTTGCTATAAGATAAACCCTGTATTGTTAGATTGCCCTAATTACCAGCTATATAGAGGATTAATTATTAATTATTATATAAGAATTTATTTATCCTATAAATGATTATATTATATATAAAAATATTGAATAAAGTGTATTATCATAATAATATATAAAATAATATGTTTAAAAAAGGTCTATTTGAACCTCATGAGGTTCAACATCAATGCTTGATGGACCTCTTCATTATTATCTCATATTTAAATAAATTGTTATAGTAATATATTTGTTTTTATTTTTATCAACATCCACCTGCCTCGCTTCACTCGGCTGAATGAGCCCCTTCGCTGCGCTCCGGGTCATTCAATGGATCCCCCCCACACTAGGGGTTGTAATCTGACCCGCGGGTTAAGGACGGGTCAATGGGTCGGGTTGATGCTTTTCTGAACCATGGGTCAACCCGTCTAACCCTTAACCTAACCCGTTGACCCGTTGTGACCCGTGTATACATATAATATGTATGAGGTACTTGTATTCAAGTCGTCAATCTTCTTGTTGGGAAGCATCATTATATTATAGGATGTAGTTGTCAATATGTCTGCTATAGAACTATAACATAAAATGTACTTATATTCTTTTATTGTGGGATTATATTTTATATTCAAGAGTAAATGATACGTAAGCTATAAGCAATATATGTAAAAGGAGTAAAGAAGTAGCAATAGTACAATGAGAATAGACAATAGAGGGTGGCAGTAAGAGACAAGATTTGACAAAAGACAGAAAAGGAATTGAGAAAAGAAAAACGAAGGAAGAAGGAAGAAGTGAAATGAAAAGGGAAAAGGAAAAGGATTAGGGGCATATAGGGAAGTTGATTTTTAACCACACTTTAACCATTATGCTTTCTTTAATACATGTGAGCCCAAGCGAATTCTTTTGCGATGGCACAAAGCCCTTTACCTTTAAAAGTAGATGTTGCTAGCACTGCTAGAAATTTGCGTACCATCATCCTGGAGAGCTGTGTACATATATATGGAGTTTTGCACTTCCAGTGCTCAAGTTCAGGTTGATTGAAACTTCCTTCATCATATCGAAATTAGTCTTGCCCTATCAACCCAAGTTTTGACCCGTCGGGTTGAACAGGTCGGGTCGGGTCAACAGGTCAGACCCTTGACCCAACCTAACCTGTCCAATTGCGACCCCTACCCCACACCCACCTTCTAAACCTGAAACTGCTCGCTTCGCGAGCTTATTGATTGCTATGACTACATATAACCCTGAACGTTATCATTATTGCTATGACACGAAACCCTACTACAGATTGGTTTGCCAAATTCAAAAGGGACAATAGAGAATTTTGGTCGCTCTTTTGCTGCTATTGACAGCTCTTACAGTAATTTGCAAGTTCATCAATACACTCGCTTTCATTAGTTATCATAGTAGATTACTGCTGCTTGTCGTAATTAGCTGAAAGACGACAGTAGGACTGAGTTGACACTCGCGTAGTTCTATATCATATTTTTCGCATCAGATCTACTTACCAAAAAAAACAGTGAAAAGGTACGAATATTCTATTGTTCGTAAAATGGTGATCAGTTAAAATTGGATAATTGTAGCAAAAAAAAGAAAAAGAGCAAAAATAAGAATTAAGATGATGGAGGTAGAGAGGCGGTGGTTGTAGGAGAAGCAGGTGGTGAATTTACGGCTTATTGAGGAACAGCGGCCGGCGGAGACAAAAGAATTTCATGGTAGACAATATTAGTAGTAAGTGGTGGGGATGTGGTGGCTGTTGACAGATCGACTGCAACCCTGAGGTTTTGAGGATTTGTTGCTCTGGATAATGCAACATATAGTTGTCCATGAGCAAATACCGGTTCGTTGAGAAGGATGCCGACATCAGATAACGTCTGTCCCTGTGACTTATGTATAGTCATTGCAAAGGCTGCGCGAACAGGGAATTGCCGGCAGCAAAGGACGAAGGGATATTCACCCTCAGT
This sequence comes from Zychaea mexicana, assembly GCF_025766255.1. Classification (NCBI taxonomy): domain Eukaryota; kingdom Fungi; phylum Mucoromycota; class Mucoromycetes; order Mucorales; family Lichtheimiaceae; genus Zychaea; species Zychaea mexicana. The sequence goes on from NW_026516700.1 coordinate 327,570, forward strand.
AGTGCACATGTTGATATAGGGAAGAAAAAACTCTTCACCTGTGTAACCTTGGTCGATCCGTCTTACAGAGATGCTGTTGTCGTAAAGGCCTGATACAAAAAGTTTTGTTCCATTACAACGACTGGTACCAGGATCCATATTGCGTAAAAGCACCAATGGCATACCGACCTTGAGACATAGCTCATGGTTAGGAATACTACCAGTAGTTATACTCCGTAGAAATTCAATAGGATAGCTGGCTGCAGCTGCGTCAGGATCATCAGCATCAAGTATACGATCATTGGAAGCATATGTTCTGCCTATACCGGGGAAGATGTCATATGCTGCATCATTGATGGCATCGACGTCAGCATTTTTGGCAGCCAAGATTGCGTGACCATAATAATGCTCTGGTTGTGGCTCAGTAGAGCGAATTGACGGATAGATGGCATCCATCAATCCTATGGTATTGCTTGTATCGATCTGCCTTTCTTGCGGAATCTCCATGCTTTCTTGATACGGTTCACGTCCATCACCAATAGCCAAAAGAGTTTCAGCAAAAGCAGCAGCATTAGCGCCTGCATTCCTCACGCGCATGTTTTCGGTCAAATGGAGGACTTGAACATGTCACCAAAAAGAGGCAGATTGGATGGACTCGGCAATGATTTGAGATCGATTTCCTTTTTTACCACCAGAAGCATCTGACGAAAGTCCCCTCCAAAAACAACAACCTTGCCTCCGAAAGGTAGTTCACGCAACAGCGGATCCAGAGCACCCATAATGTCCCGAAGAGCACGGTCAACAGCATCAAAATTATATTTGCTGCACATGACAGCTTCGTCCCAGATGATAACTGACGCACTTGCGATAAGGTGTGTGTGAGGACCGCCAAGGCGAAGATTGCATGAAGTATAAGCATCCGCGTTCAATGGAATCTTGAAACGACTATGTGCTGTTCGGCCACCCGGGAGCAAGATAGCTGCAATACCAGAGGAAGCGACAGGAAGTGCGATTTGATCACGGGACCGAACATGGCTCAATATAGCCTTAAACAGTTGAGATTTACCCATACTACCTGGACCATTCACAAAGAAAAGGCGCGATGTATGGTGATGAGTGGCTGCAGTAATAGAGTCGGTGATAGTGTCAAAAGTGTGGCGTTGTCCGTCGTTTAATGTAGGTAGCAATGTATTTAAGACTTGCTGTTGCCTCTCTACGTCATATTCACGTCGTTCGACAATCTCCAAAGCTTCTAGGCGGGTAGGGCATCGAGTTCTGTGACAAATTGTTGTGGCAGAGACGGGAGTTCTGACAGATGATGGCCAGTGGTTTGCAAACGCATTTCGATGTCACCAAGGGTACACTGATACATATGATTGATCTGATCATTGCTGAGCTCGTCTTGGCCAGCAGGAAGGCTTGCCTGTAAGGCGAAAAAGTAATCATCTGCCATTCTCTCTCGATACTTGGTCCAAAGTGAGAGCGGATCTGCTGGGGAGCAATTGATCAATATATACACAAAAAGTGCTCTAATCGCTGATGCTGATGGTGAATGTGGGCACGCCTCTTCCATGCATCGGTCCCATTCTTAATCAGATTCAAGAAGACCACGTGCGAGAGTAGCTTCTTGGAATGTTTCATATATAGTGCCATTGATCGTTCGCAATGACTCAAAGCTTGTAGGACCACGAACGGTAAGAAGAAGGAGGCGAAGACAGTAGAGAGGCATGTTGGACAGAGAGGCATTATAGATGTGTGTCACAACATTGGCAATTGGCGGGCTCGTACGTTGTCTCTATTGGCGTGCTCGAGCATCCCATGTGTAATGAGAAGGGATATCATGGTACCGATATTGGCGTGGTCCATTTTCTGTTTCATCACCGTCGCAAAGCTGAAAAAACACATTTAGCTTGGTGTGAGTTGATGCTTCCCGGATGTTCGTCAGCTCATTTTGTGTTACGTCTTCACGAAAACGAACGACTTCCTCTCCAGGCAAGTGCAAATCTAAGCACATAACAGTCAGACGGTGCATATAGACTGAAAGCTGTAGAGTTCTCCATGCTGCCTCGCAAGGGCCGATATACCGAGCGTTCTGGTATTGAACCACCTCATCAATTACTTCTTGCTCTACATCAGCAGGGGCAGGTGCAGCAGTGGTATAAGCTGTTGATGGTAGTGGGTTGCTGATTGCTGTGGTGGTGATTGTTGTAGCAGGAGCATTGTTTGCAGGCGCAGCAGAACGCATTGCTTGCAGTTGTGCTCTATCTGATCCCTTGGTGATATATTTACACAGATATTTGATCGCACGCGAGGATGTGCATATTTCCACATTGATGTGTGCGTCGTATTTGTGGCTCAGATATGGGTTGTATGGAACAACATAGCTGTTGTTGGCTATGAAGCCACTGCGCGCGAAGCGATGGCTTGCACCATTACGACGCCGTCTATATATAGGATATCCGTCAACATTGACCCTGGTCTCGTTGGAAAATGGCTTTAGATATCATTGTTGGCACTGACTATTCAACATACACACTGCATCAGCTTTGTCACGATTACAGGAGCCATGGATCATGCAACTTGTCACTGTATGATATAATTGAGGCTGGGTCACAGGGTCAGGCAGCTCCACACATACAAACCGATCATAATCACTAGGTGTGTGTGGGTGCTCGCTTTCATCCAGGATCAAAAGAATGTGAACGTGTGGCAACCCTCGTTTTTAGAATTCAACAGTCGCCATGTACCCAGCAACACGGCCGAAAAAGCTCGAGTCGTTAATGTGATGAAGCAGCTCATCGAGTTTCATTTTAAAGACACGGGTGCACAAATCAGGTCGATCATAAGCGTGCTGGCCAGGCTCCAGCTTGGAAGTAATCTCGGGCCATTTGGGGTTGCATGTGAAGGTGATGAAGAGAGTTGGATTACCCCATTGACGAATGATAGCAAGGCCGTCTTGAAGCATCTGCTTCATATAGCGTGGACCACCTGTAAAGGATGACAGCAAAATATTCGACCTTCCGATTTGACGTGCATTTACATTGTCGACAACACCGCTGTACACCTCAGCACGAATCTTGCGTTGGTGCGTCAGGATATACTGTAGGCGTGATGTCTCAATGTGTGCATAATTATCGACTATGAGCTGCTGGAATAGTCGACCGAAATGATGGTTGTAGGTCTGATGCTCTCCGTCCCGAACCATTAGCATATATGCGCAATAATCCAAAAGGGTAACTAAAACGTTGTTGCCGTCATGATAGTCGCATCGCAATCCAAGGTACCATCCGTTATCGCCGTGTGGGAACATGAGGACGTAATAGAGGGGCATATATGATGCATGTAGAGAGCTAATTTGCTGCAGGCCGCGCTCACAATCAGGGATAACGATATCATGAGGTTGTACCGTGCCATCTACGCTGTCTTCGACAACCATAGCTGCAACCTCCGGGTGAGTCTGCACATCGTATCGTTCACCACGCGCAGCGCGAATAACCACCTGGATAGTGCCTACGGGCTGGTTACGGTATGCACCTGCTGCAGCAATGAGTGTACGTGCGAACGCGTTGTGGCGCTGCATAACTGTCTGAATCGTGTTGATGATATCATCGTTTAATCCCGTGAACATTGTGCTGCGTCGAGTTGTTTGCTCTTGGGTATCGCAAAAGTAAATTTGAGCGAAATTAGCTCGTGTTGGATCGTTGGCTCTAAGTGGCCGGAGACAGTGATACATGGTGCCATTGATCCGAAAAGTTGAAACACCATTTCTTCCACTCGCCACGTTAGGATCGTAATTGGCGCGAATGGATGCGAAAGCAAACATGCTGTTATAGGCTCAGATATTGGTGTGGAAATTGGTGGCAATAGGGTCGGATGAGTCGTGATTAGTGATAAGTGATAACAGCTCTTGTGGTGGTGCACGAGGGAGGGGTAAGCGTATCTTGCCAGAAGTACAGCAAATACCAAAGCGAGGGTTAGATACAGACGATGCAACTAAGCGCTCTTCAATCCACATTTTTGCGTGACAAAAAGAGCATTCGACATTCATAGACTCAAAGATATGACGACGATAGTAGTTGTTGTTAGGCGTGAAACAAATATTGGAGCCAAATACATTTTGAGGTACAAAAGGCACCCTGCATGCAATCTGGTATTGGGCACCATGTTCAGAGGTGACATTGCGTGAATTGAATGGGCAATTAGCGTGCGAAAAACGTCTATGGTCCAGCGATCCACAGCTGGTACATTGGCGTGCAGGAACAGGAGGAACTTCAACAGCTGTTGGAACATTTACCACGCCGTCATCAGCATTGTTAGGCTCAAGTATATCATCTGACATTATCTCCTCTGCAGTTGAAGTGACAGTTAAAATGTCGTCATCAAACGTTTCCAAAGTTTCTGAATATGTCTAGTATTAATAGTAGATCTAAAAAACATGGACAGGTATAATAATAAGTATACCTTCCACCATGTTATCAAGACTATCTGGACATTCAGAATCAGAAGGGTTATTATGGGTAGTAGAGCCACAGCCAGAACAGCGGATAGGGTCAATACTCTAAACGAAAAGTGTTTGGCAACCACACAAAAGGTATAGCTCATAAGTACACAAAAAGCAGCTGAAGCTAATGCAGTTATCAATCGTTTTCAAAAGACAGTACGTTATTATCATCATTTTCCTCAATTCTGCATCGAACATTACGCTCATTCAACGGACAACTGTGAAAACTTCCTCGAAAATGGGTAGTAGACCCACAAATGCAAGTTCGAATGGGCATTTCCGCCTGGTTTTATAGAAGTGAGTTAGTACTTATATGACCAACGTTTTCGCGATCTGCAGGTGAAGCCAATTATGCCTGAGATTTTTGCTCGTCTTCGTAAATGGCGGGTAAGACAATGCAACGCACCTCTTCCTAATGGTCTCCTTGAGAACTCATAGCTTAGCAAAATAATTAGAGATTGACAACAAAATTTTAAATTTGGATGGGACAGTAACGCGACAAAGAGAGCGGACCCTTCAAAAGTTATGCTTATAATGGCAACGATTTCCGAATTGGGTTGATTATCTTTTAGATTATCTAAGTACCAACTTATTTTTAATAGAAGATCAACATCCACCTGCCTCACTTCGCTCGGCTGAATGAGCCCCTTCACTGCACTCCGGGTCATTCAATGGATTGGGTGTTTCCTGGGGGTTCCCCCCAGATCCCCAAGGTGGGGGGTTCCCCCCTACACCCCCCTTCTAAACCCTAACCACAGCTCGCTTCGCGAGCTTACTTACTGCTTCGCCTACCTCTAACCCTAAACACGTTCGCTGCGCTCACTGTTAACACTAAACCCTATTATACAATCTATCAATTTAAAGTGTATTTTTTGAGAAAAATGGGATATCTGCAGTCTAGGAATTATGCGCCCAACGGTCTACTACGCCTTCTTGTCATTGGAATGGCATGATGTCTGGGTATGCGTTTCTCCAAATTCGATTTCTTTAATCTATAACACACCTAAAACAACAATTTCTCCTATTCTTCGCATACCTTAAAGGTCCACCATCGCTTCTTATTCGTAACGTTTTTACTTCGTGCTGGAACAGAATGTGACATATTACATGATATAGCGTGCACAGGCCAATGTTATGCCATATTGTGGGAATCCGATCCAGTATGGGGCGTCGCCAATATAGAGAAATAGGCATGCATTGTTGATGTGTCTGGAGGTGAAGATGAGAGATGGTGTGTTTCGGTAAAGGCATTGTGGTGCGTGAGCGAGTTACTCGTTAGTGACTTACAAATACTAAAAAAGAAGATCTGCGCCACGTGAATACTTATCTCTTATGGCACCATGGCAGAGTAAGAAACGTGAAAAGAAATTTTGTGTTATATGTTATGTAAAAAGAAAATCTATGGCAAAGAGATAGAGAAAAAGGAAAAAATATTAGAAAGGAAAAACGAATTTAAGCAGGAGGAGTAGTGGATGTAGTAGTTGGTGATGTGATGGTTGTGGCAGCAGCTGTGGCTGATTGGGTGGGTTCTGTTGTTGTTGTTTGTGGACCTGGTGGATGTAGTAGTACTTCAGTGTAAACGATATTTTCTGTACATGGATTAATGCTGTTTGCTGATGCTGACATATCGACTGCAATGCGTAGAGTATTTGGATTGGTTGCGCGCGAAAGAGCAACATACAACTGACCATGAGCAAAGACACTTTCTTGAAGAAAGACATCCACATGAGTGAGTGTTTGCCCCTGCGCCTTGTGGATAGTCATGGCCAAAGCTGGACGAACGGGAAATTGTCTTCGACAGAGTATGAATGGGTAGTCACCCTCAGTTGTGCACATTTTGATCCGCGGGAGATAATGCTCCTCCCCTTCATGGCCTTCGTCGATCCTTTTTACTGCAATACACCAATCCAAAAGTCGCGTTATGAACAGCTTGGTACTGTTGCATAATCCTGCATCTAGATTGAGATTGCGTAATAACACCACTGGCATGCCAACCTTGAGTTGCAGCAGGTGAGGAGGAACTCCACTGGCTGCCAAACGTTGTAAAAATTCGATGGGATAATTTGCTACTGCTGCTTCTGGATCATCAGCGTCAATGATTCGATCATTGGAGCTGTATTCGCGTGCGTCACTAGGAAAAACAGAGAAGGCAGCGTCATTGATGGCATCGACATTTACGTTTTTTGCAGCCAAAATGGCCCGGCTGGCGAATTCGTGTAATTGTGGATCGGGATTTCGGATAGTAGGGTAAATAGTATCAATCAATGCCATGGTATTGCTTGTGTCAATGCACGATTCGCTCGAGATTTCAAAATTGCTGGCATAAGGCGATCGTCCATCGCCAATTGCCAGAAGGGTATTGGCAAATGTTGCAGCACCTGAATCGTTATTTCGCACGCGCATGTTTTCTGTCAAATGCAACACTTCGACATCAGACCAAAAAGAAGCTGAGCTCACGCATTCTGCAACAATTTCTGATCGGGTTCCTTTTTTTACCACAGGAAGCACTTGACGAAATCACCACCAAGAACGACAACTTTTCCACCGAAAGGGACATGCTGTAAGCGTGGATCGACGGCACCCATGATATCTTTGAGGGATCTATCGACTGCCTCGAAATTACGTTTGCTGCACATAACAGCCTCATCCCAAATAATGAGAGAAGCTCTCTCGATCAGATGGGCGTGCGGTCCACCAAGACGCAAATTGCAGCTGGTTGTTTCATCAGCATTCAAAGGAATTTTGAAGCGACTGTGAGCAGTTCGGCCTCCTGGAAGCAAAATTGCAGCAATGCCAGATGAGGCGACTGGTAATGCAATCTGGTCTTGAGAGCGCACGTGACTCAAAAGGGTCTTGAAAAGCTGCAACTTACCAGTACCTCCAGGGCCGTTGATAAAGAAAACTCGTGATCGGTAGTCGTTGTTAGGCGTGTCTATGGCAGCAGAGATGGTATCGAAGGCGTGGCGTTGATCTTCATTCAAAGTAGGGACCAAAGATTGTAGCAATCGACGCTGCTCTTCTGTGCTGTACTCACGGTGTTCGACTATTTCTAGCGCTTTTAAAGGTGGCAGACGATCCAACTCGGTGACAAAGGTTTGTGGCATAAAAGGAAATTCCACGAGATGGTGGCCTTTTACTTGCAGTCGTAGTTCAATATCGCTAAGGGTGCGCTGATATATCTGCTCATACTGATCAGGCAGAAGTTCGTCCTTGTTAGCTAAAGAATGCGTTCTGCGAAACTCGAAAAAGTAATCGTCAGCCATTCTCTCGCGGTGAGTACTCCATAAGGAAAGTGGATCGGTAGGAGAACAACTTGTAAAGATGTATATGAAGAGTGCAAGGATCGCAGCTGCTGATGGAGCTGTAGCAGATGCTTCTGCTAGACAGCTATCCCATTCCCGATCGGATTCTAGAAGACCGCAAGCAAGAGCAGCTTCTTGGAATGTAGCATGTACAGTGCCATTATATGTCTGCAGCTGCTCAAAGCTGCTTGGTCCAGGGACACGGAGAAGGAGGAGACGAAGAGCGTAAAGAGGCATATTTGTCAAAGGAGCAGCAAATATGCGAGATACGACGTCTTGCACAGGAGGGTTGGCGCGAGGTCTCCATCGATGGCGGCGGGTGTCCCACGTATAGTGGCAAGGTATCTGTGTGTATAAGTATTGACTTGTAGTGGGATCATAATCTTCTAGGAAACGTGGGTCGTTGAGACGGAAGAAGGCAAGAAGTTTTGTCCCTGATGCAGCGGCGTTGCATGCAGCCTCGAGCTCCTGTGGTGTCATATCGCCTCGAAATGTCACTAACTGCTCGTCCGGCAAATGCAAATCCAATCGAGAAACAGTGGGATGGTGCATATGCACTCTGTACTCGAAGGTTCTCCAAACTGCCTCGCATGGTCCAATATAACGTGCATTTTGGTATTACATAACCTCATCAATGACCTCAGTTCCATCAGCTGCAGCAGCTGATGTACGGACAGTCTCTAACTGTGCTCTATCTGATCCTTTGGTGATGTACTTGCATAGATACTTGATCGCGGGAGCAGAGGTACATATTTCCACGTTAATATGAGCGTCGTACTTGTGACTGAGGTATGGACTATATGGCACAACATGGCGGTTATCAGCATGAAATCGACTGCGGGCAAAGATATAGTGACGATTGTTTCTTCTTCTCCGATACAATGGATACCTATCACGATTCATGCAAGTCTCTTCATTCCATGGCTTGGGATACCCTTGGGAGCAACGACCATCCTTCATACATACTGCACCTCTGTTCTCGTCTCCACACGGACCGTGTATCATGCACGAAGTTACAGTACAATAGAGTGGAGGCTGGGTCACAGGATCCAGCAACTCAGCAGAAACAAATCTGTCATACTCCGTTGGATTTCGTGGGCGGTCTTGCTCGTTCAAAATGACCAAAATGTGTACATAGGGAAGACCTCGTTTCTGAAATTCGATGGTAGCCATGTAGCCCTCTACTTTTCCAAAGCAAGATGAGCTTTTGATGTGCTGCAGCAACTCGTCAAGTTTCATGTGGAAAACACGGGAGCAAATGTCAGGACGATCATATACTTTTTGTCCAGGAGAAAGTTCAGCTGTAATTTCAGGCCAATTAGGGTTGCATGTAAAGGTTATGAATAACGTCGGATTTCCTCGTTGTCGAATAATTACTAATCCGTTTTGCAGCATTTGTTTCATATAACGTGGGCCGCCAGTAAAAGAGGATGGTAGTATGATCGAACGGCCAACCTGACGTGGATCGACACCGTCGTCTAGACCGCTGTAAAGCTCAGAACGCAAGTCATCCTGGTGAGTCGTGATGAAAAGCAACCGAGAACTTTCAATGCGCGTATAATTATCGACGACAAATTGTTGGAATAAGCGACCAAAGTGGTGGTGGAATGTCTGTTCTTCACCATCACGTATCATCAGCATATATGCACAGAAATCTAGCAAAGTAACAGAAGCTGTGCTATTATCTGTAGCCATGGATTTTAAGCCAAGATACCATCCGTCGTCACCGAACGGAAACATAAGGACGTAATGGAGGGGCATGTAGGATGGATGGAGGGAGCTGATTTGGCGAAGACCCTCAGTACAATCATGGATGACTATATCGTGTGGTGCTGCTACACCGTCAACCATGGTTTCTACGACCATTGCTTAGGGATTGCGATTGGACGGGTCGGGTCGGGTTAAGGGTCTGACCCATTTACCCGCGGTCAAGAAAACACTGACCTGACTGGCCCGTTCAACCCGATGGGTCAAAACTCGGGTTGACGGGTCAAGACTGATTTCAATGTAGTGATGAAGGAAGTGTCAATCAACCTGAACTTGAGCGCTGGAAGTGCAAAACTCTATATATATATATATATATATAGCTCTCCAAGATGATGGCACACAAGTTCCTAGCAGTGCTAGCAACATCTACATTTTGAGTGATTACTCTTAAAGGTAAAGGGTTTTGTGCCATCACAAAAGAAATCGCTTGGGCTCACATGATCTAAAGAAAGCATAATATTTAAAGTGTGGTTGAAAATCGACTTCCCTATATGCCCCTAATCCTTTTCCCTTTTTTTTCACTTCTTTCTTCTTCCTTCGATTTTCTTTTCTCAATTCCTTTTCTGTCTTTTGTCAAATCGCGTCTCTTACTGCCACCTAGGGATCCGCATGGTTCGGTTCGGTTCGGTTCTTGAAGGGAACCGAACCGAACCATCCAAAGCAAGAACCGAACTGACTAGAACCAATGAGAACCGTAGAACCGAATAACCGAACCGAAGAACCGAACCCGTCATGTATATAAAAAAGGCAAAATCCAGTATCTTTGAATGAAAGCTGATGTATGTGTGTTCAAATATCGCGGTATACTCGAATACTGCAGTAAAGAAGAATAGTTTATTATTGTCCATTGAACAGCGATTTCAAAATGAATAAGAGAAACAGAATGTAAACATTTTATATACAATGTGGGTCATTGTATGGTTAAAAGATTAAAGCACAGTTTTCACAAAAAAAAGTGGAGCTTATAGTACTAGAGCGACGTAGTATTACTAGTACAATACGTTATTGTAACATTGGAGGAATCAAACCACAACCGGCAGTACACACAGCTACTGTGTCTCTACGTGTATATAGTGTCTCAAAAGGCAAAGTGTCAATGGGTAAGATAATTCTGTTATGGGTCCCAGGATGCACAATCTCAGACAGAATGCACAAACTTGATAAAACTGATTGAGAAGCCATACTGAATCTAGTAAAGTAGTACGTCATGGAGAAAATGTATTGTGGGTAGCAAAGTAGAGGAACAAGTAATGATGCGCGTATCATGGTCGGAAAAAGCAAGCTGCCGTCAGAAGAAGTGAGTTTTTTTTTATTATTGTGACAAAGAAATGGAGTGTATTTTTACTTTTCCGATCACTTCTTTTCCAATCACGTCAAATTGAGTGATTAAATCAATAGTAAGGAAGATACAACGAAGTACATACAGATCGTTGTAGATTTATATGTTCGCATACGTGATACCCAGTAGCCTTATAAATAAAATGGATGACAATGGCTGTCATAGCATATTGTCTACTAGCCAAAGTACAACTCCTTCTATTATTAGACATTTGATGTCGGAATAAGTGATTACAAATGAGGTCATTGGAAGATGTGAGCTTAAATATAAGAAAACGATGATATCATTTTCCTTATTCTATCGCCGATCCACATTACTACACGTCCAGGAACCCCGAAACGCGTTATTCATAGAAGCATTGACAGCCAGCAATAATGAAAACCTCTCTCAGGATGAGCTTATATGATATCAGCATCGTTTTGCTTTGTTGGAAGAATTGAGTTGAGTAAACTACAAGTCGATGATATCATCTGTAAGGATCCGTCCATCAGAAGTCCAATAAATGACATCAGTGGCATCATTTGAAAAATATATAAAGGCTTTTATTTTTGAAGCATGGACTCTTGTATCTACCGTATACTTAACGTACTATTCTACCTCAAAACTCTGTTGTCTTCCTACATATTAATCATGGTTTATCAAATTAATTCTTCTTCCCGCGATGTCCGTGCTGCTCTTCATGATAGGGTAAGTATCACTGACGTTACGTCAATTAATGTGTCTGTATGGTGATATTTGAACATGTCATTAATCGCAATATGTCATATAGGAAACTCCTGTCCATGCACCTGCCTTTTCGCGCGTGCCTTCCGCCATGTCTCTCGATCTCGAATTGCATACTGATGATGATACTGATGCCGATGCCTGTTCCGATGCCATGTCCATTTCTGAATCTGTCGCTCAACCGCAAACTGGGTCTAACAAGCAAGTCAGCTGGGTTATCAAATATGGCCTTAGTACACGTTTCGTCGATCAAGGTGGACAGCATCACCTTCGATGCCTTATAAGCAATTGTAGCAAAACGTTCAGATCCGTTGATGGTAATACGTCTGGAATTATCAAGCACTTGAAAACCATCCATAATATTACCAAGGAGAGCGGGCCCCATACTGGAAGCAAGTGTGCCGGCGGTCCACTTGATTCCTTCGTCCAAACCAAGCGATCCCGTATCTCCACTGTGGAATCGTTCATCAAAGCGTTCATTAAGTTCATTGTCAAAAGCAAATTACCTTTCACCATAGCTGAAAATGAAGAACTGCAAGAACTTTTAGAGACCGCGCAATCTGCATCGACAGTAGAAGCGGTAGCACTCCCCAGTGCAGACACCATTACGAGAAAGGTAAATATCAGTTTCCATATTCTTTTTTCTTGTCATGTATGTACATAAAGAGGGAAGATTTTAAATTCCTTGTGAGAATTTACCTTAGACCATTGAAGAATACAATCTGTTTAAAGATAAGATCTGCGCCATCCTAGACAAGCTCCCCTCAATCTCTTGCACGCTCAATGGTTGACCAGTCCTTACAACGACGCCTTCCTCATGGTTACTGGGCACTGGATTTCTAGTAGAACATGGACAATGCAAGAAGTAATTCTTGGATTCGTGCCTTTAAAGGGACCCCACTCAGCAGAAAATGTGGCCAGCGCTTTTATCAAGGTGTTGGATGACTTTAAGCTTGGTGACAGGCTTTTCACCATCACAACGGATAATGCATCCAATATGACCAAGATGGCCCGAATCGTTGAAGAGTACGCTATTGAAAAAGGATGGTAAGCATTAAAATATGTGTAATCAATTATGTGATAAAACCAATTAATCCATCATACTATAAACTTACACCATATAACTTTTTAAATAGGCCGTTCCGTGCTAAAAAGCATCACATCCCTTGCCTTGGTCATGTGCTAAATTTGGCGGTGCAAGATATATTACGTTGGGGGTTCGACAATGTGTCAGCTGTCAGCAATGAATCCGAGGACAATGAAGATGCTACCCAGGACTTTGACCAGACTTACGAGGAGAATGCCGAACGTGCTATACAGGAGCAACAAAAAGACACGATGGGGGTACTGGTAAAGCTACGCAAGGGTATAAAAACAATCAAGTAAGTTATACAATCGTCATTTGCCAATATCCTTGTGACTATTAACTAACCATACCAATTGTTTTATGTAGCTCTTCACCTCAGCGTAATGAGAAACTCATGAAGCAGCAAAAGATGGATTGCTCTACCGAGCTCGTACTCATACTCGATGTCTGTACCCGGTGGAACACCACATATGAAATGCTTTCCCGTGCGTCGACGTTGCGTGAGCCATATGATACTCTCTGCTCCAACAGCTACAATCCCGAGTTGCACCTGTTCAAACTGTCTGCAAATGAATGGAGACGTGTCGACCAGCTACAAGAGATGTTGAAGCCATTCTACGAAGCAACTATAGACGTGTCCGCGAGCATGAGCCACGCCACCATCAACATCGCCATCATCCAATACAATAAGCTTATAGACCATCCGGAGGATGTTCAGGTTCAGGACTATCCAGCTAAGCTGAAACGGGCGGCCAAGAGGGGACCCGCTAAGTTGCAAAAATATTACTGCAAGGTCGACAACATAGATGTCTATGCAGTTGCAACGGCAATGGACCCGTGCCTGAAGTTTAGTTGGTGGGAAGCCGCTCAGTGGGAATCAGAGTACCAGAACATGAGTCGATATATAGTGCAGAAAGCGTGGAACACGTTTCCGAAGGAAGTTACTAAGACAAGTAGTGTTAACCCGGAAGTAGAGAGGCTCTACAAGTTGTACGCGACATCGACAACCGCTGATGAGCTCGATGATTATTTGTAAGAACGATTAAGAAGACTAGTTCCAGAACAAAAAAGGCAAAGATCGCTGGTGCTCGCTTACTATGAGGCCCAGTCACAATGGCCGAACTTGGCAGCAATGGCTGCAAAGTACTTGGCTGTCCCAGTAACTTCAACACCATCCGAACGCTGCTTCTCTCAGACCCGCCTCTTACTCCCCCATACCCGTAATCTATTGAAGCCAGAGTCAATTCAAAGGCTAATGCTTCTGCATTTATGGCTCTCTTTCGATTTCGCTGTTTAGAATAGCATTTTGTCTCTTCTTTTCCTCTCTTCCCCTGTTATCCTTTTTCTTTTTGCACCATTTTCTCTTTGTTTCTCATCTCCTTCCTTTCATATATCTTTGATATAAATAAAAACATGGCTTAAGTTTGGAGCTTGTCTTAGAAGAAAGGAACTAGTTTTCAGCTGTATTTTGGCTATATATAAATACATGAACTACATTTTGTAAATTACTGAAATCATAGAATATAGAAAAGGACCGATTCTTTGATTCTATGCAACTAGAGCTGAGACAATTCCGAGATGATTCTTGGTTGGAATTGTCTCGGGGTTTGACGACTCCGATTTGATTCAATTCCGATTCTTCGATTCTGATGTGGATCCCTAGTTAGGGTAGCATACCGATGTAAACAGAATAGAAGTATGATGGGAAAAGCAATAAAAGAAGATATTCAGGAATTACAACAAATATGGAATACAAATACAGGGGAATACAATTACAATAATGGCAACTTTCAAGTTCTAATGTCAATTGTCAAACCACCAAGAAGTCAGTCCAGAAAAATAAGCAGTAGATGGAGAATATTCCTCTTTATTGTTATAGGGACGGTCCCCCTTTTATATGATTTGAATATTGCTCTAAGAGCAACATCGACAGCTAGGGGACCAGTCGAGGTTATAATAATTATGCTCTAGTTTATTGGTACTAATTGGACGAATAGCTATAATAAGTTGGTGTAATCAAAATAATTTTCATAAAATTAAATTATGCATGTATGTCTTAGCATGCATATATTTAAAAATTTTGAAAAAATAAAAATTGAATTTTTCTTATTATATAAAAATAACACCTCATAATATCAAACATGAATAATACAATCACATTCAACAATGACAAAATCGTCCTTGATACCAATAAATTAAGTATACTTTTAAATAATAATAATATAAACATTAAAGAATTTGCTGAACAAACGATTTATGAAAAATATGATATAAATTATAATATTAGAAAGAATAAATTATTAATAAAACGTAAAGTATCAAAAAAACAAAAAGAGTCATCTAAAAATAATTTAAGTAAAGCGAATAATGAAAGAGATATAATTTCTATTAAAAAAAATAAAGAGAAAACATTAAAGGAAAATATAAAACTAAAGGAAAAATTACATAAATATGAGAAATACTATGAACATTACCTCCAAAAGAAATAGTTACCGAAAATTTAAATTCTCAGTAAATTGAAATTCCTCATATTTCAAATACACAGACAAAAGAAACATATGCTGAAAAATCAAATTCTCAGTAATCCTCAAATCCTCATATTTCCGATGCAATGTTAGATGATAACACCTCTGGTGCAGATTCCTCACAGGGTGATTCAGATAACAATGAATGTGAATTAGGTGAGGGTGAATATATGTGTATGATTGCATGTAAGCCCTGTATGGATAAATTAATTGATACTTATAATTGTAGTTTTATTGATGAACTTATTTTAAGACTTGAAAAGGAAAAATATAAGTATAAAAGGTTCTTTAATTCATACTTTAGATATTATATTGATTTAATAAAAGCAAAAGAAACAAATAGGGATGATATTATGCATATATGTCAAGAGCAAATGCAGACGTTAATCATTGAATATAGTCAGATATATACCTATGAAAATGGAAGTGAAGATGAAGATAGTGATGATTCTGATTAAAATTATATCGGCCATTAATGGCTATACTGGTTAGGACAGGCTTATTAACTATAACAAAATCAATAAACAACTAACAGCTAGACAACTAATAGTAGGACGCCCTAGGTGTACTTGGCTGAGAACAACGCCAGGTACAGAACTACTATATATAGGGAAAAATTCAATAGGTAGGTACACAAATGAATAGAAATAAGAGAAGAAATATAGCAACGGGTACATGATGATGTAAAGACAACTAAAAAAAGAAAAGTGGGCAACGGAAAATAATGTAAACTATAATATGGTAAGTGATGTGAGTAGAGATGAGGGCAACAGGGGAAAAGGACAACGGAGAATAATGTAAACCATAGAGAAACATTTAAACTTAAAATAACTTTTAAAATATTATTGGAATAAAAATAATCTAAAGAATAATTATTATTAAATGTTTAATTATCTTTAAAATTTATAAAAAAGTAAAAGAAAATATATGGTTTGAATGATTTGATATTTTTTAAAATATTTACAATCCTATATATATTTGATTATATTTTTAATATAGAAACATTTCTCATAATATAGCAGATAGCATGAGTATAAAATAAGAGGATAAAATATAGAAAATAAAGATGCAGAAGAATATACGAGACAGGTCCCACTAAAAAGGAAAACGTGTGAGGAAGTAGTGTTTGGCTCTAATGACCGAGACAAACTTAAACTTAAAGGAACGTAAGGTAGTATAGAGGAAAGCAACAGAAATAATCTTTGGGCGGGACAAGGGAAATAAATTAAATAAGAAAACTACGAGAAGGGAAAAAGAAGTATAACAATCCCCGGAAGGTGGGGTGCGGGGAAGATCGTAGAGAGTTGGGGGTGTGGAAACCGGCAAAAAGATCCGCCACCCAAATCATCTTTCATTAGGTGAGACCATCACCCGCCTCACTGGAGTTGGCAAGCGATTTCAGAGGCACTGAAAGCACACTGAAAGCGGTACTTTCAGAGTGCTTTCAGAGTGCTTTCATGATGGCTTTCAGAGTACTTTCAGAGTACACTGAATGACCGTTTTGTTTACGGGTGATACACGTCTCCTGCATGTCATTTGTAGCTTCTTACTGGCTGGAGAGATGTTTAAGCGACACAGTGACATTGGCGAGTTCGTGGCTTCCTGTGCATTAGGGCTTGCTAATGATTCGTTGGGAGAAACAAACTTCCATTCCCTTTATCCAATTCCATTTGCTCAAATACCACTCATACACGCCTTTTCATTTGCTCAAAATTGCTCACACATGCATATAATATATTGCTCATACGTGCATATAGCCAATGATAGTGCTTTATTAGACCACACGGCACTGACGGTGACGCGTCAGCACAGGTAGTAAAAAACAGGATGGAAAAATAGTATACAAAAAATAGTAGGGGAAAAAAATACAAAAGAAGAGCCATATAGAAACTATTCAATAAACTACACATGCTGATGGTATTCAAAAAGCAGCAGTACTAAGGGATTCTTGTTACAGCGATGTACATAGAGATTTCCTAATAAAAAAAAGAGAAAAAGTATAACCATTAAAATACGTCCTATACCATATTGCTCCACGCTGTTATAACCCCCACCCTTAAACTTACCTTATAGTACATCATCTTGTCTCGTTTTCATGGACCACTGTAGCCTAAGGAGGGATGAGATAGATGAGGTTATAGCGAGCTGGTTAGTAACATGAAAGAGGTTGAAGGAATAGCTGGTGAAGTGAACTCAATCTCATTGGCAGAAGTGAAAGAAAGTGAAGTTGCTCAAGTGACGGTGCTCAGGCGACGGTGTTAGTATGAAGGACTTCAAGGAAGACACATTCAGCATGAAGATGTGACAATCTGATGAGGCCGTTCAAGTAAAAAAGCTCAAAGTATAAGTTGGAGATGCACAGCAAACGTAAAAAAAAGTGTGTAGAAGAGAAAAAGGTGACGAAATTGAATTGAGCAGAGCGGAATACTAAATAATTAAAAGAGGGGCAAGAAGATACACCCAGAAGAGTCATAAAAAAAAGATACACACAGAAGAAGCTTTCGAAGAAATACATCTTTTATATAAAAAAACTGCTTTGTTCAATTCTAATATGTTCAGAGCGCAAGGCCATGACGAACTTTTTCATCTAATGTTCGATCGTTAAGTTCTATTATAGGTCGTTCACGGGAGGATGTGTGGCCGAGTTCGCGGATTTTGACTATCTCATGTAGAAAGCGTGTTGCCTATAAAGCTGATTAAGACTATGCTGCATATATCAAGATGAATAGAGTACGAGTGATCTCATGCTAGTCCTTACATTATCGGATCTCCAAGCTGGACGAGAGATTACTTCACTATCCTCAATATCAGACATGCATGCTGCAACAAAGATGTCTCCGCGATCTTGATACAAGGACAGTGCCGGATGGGTTTTGTTTGCGCTATACGTTTTCTTACGCTTGTTCACCAACTGTCAACCGAATATATATTGTATGTTATTGCGAATCCATGCTGTAAAGAGAAGTTGAAAATAAACTTACACTTGCACGCGCAGCTCGTTTCTTGCTTTTTTGTCGGCGAGCTTCTTTTATGTGGTCCGGCTGTGTTTCCCAATTTTTCTTATTGTAAAAAGAAACCCTGAGCGCCCTCTTCATAGCCTGGGTGCTCCAGTTAAAAAGCTGGTAATCTCGACTCTCCGTTACTGTCCTAAGAACTTGACTCATGATTGTAGAGTTTGGCTCATCATTTATGCGTAGGCTATAATCCCAGGCGAGACCTTGGTGCTTGGATACAGAGGAATAGGCTTCTCGCAGAAGGCCCTAATAAACAATTCAAAAGTTGATAAGATGTTTGTAGTAGCCCATACAAAATAGCTGCCATCTTGTAAACCTCCTATAAATACTTACCATCATACTACTACTGCTGTTGTTCTTGATATCACTTCCAGCTCTGATTGTATTGTGGCTCTCGACATATGCCGCGACTTTCTGTTCCAGCTGCCCTACTTGCCGGCGTAGTGACTGGATTTCATTGTTATTGATTGGAGAAAAGCTTTGTTGGTGGAATTGACCTGCTGGGAACATGGTAGTAGAGAAAGTAGTGACGATATAGATTGCTATGATGCCTATCAATGCTAGAGAATGCCCATCTATTTATACTTTAGTTGAAATGGATGATTCAGACACCAAGTTACCGAGCTCTCTACTAGATAAAGTCTTGGCCAAATAAGTTGAGATGTCCGTTCTCTGAATGAGCTATTCGGTACAGGCCATCCGGAACACTTTTGCATGATA